>NC_086449.1:135290632-135596515 GCF_028390025.1 Pseudophryne corroboree | reverse complement strand
AATAATAATTAGCAAAACCCCAAAACCTCTGAATAGCCTTCAAGTTAGTGGGCTGAGCCCAATTCAATACTGCCTGGAGTTTTTCAGGTTCCATAAAAAACCCTTCCGGAGAAATAATATATCCTAAAAAGGACACCTCTGTAATGTGAAAATCACATTTCTCCAACTTGGCATACAAGTGATTCTCCCGCAATTTTTGAAGCACTTGCCGAACATGGAGACAATGCTGTTCCAGCGACTCAGAATAAATGAAGATGCCATCCAAATAAACTACCACAAATTTCCCCGGGAGGTCCCGGAGGACATCGTTTATAAGATCCTGAAATACTGCAAGAGCGTTAGACAGACCAAACGGCATCACAAGATATTCGTAGTGTCCGGACTGTGTACTAAACGCCATCTTCCACTCATCCCCAGATCTTATTCGGATGAGGTTATACGCTCCTCTAAGGTCAATTTTAGAAAAAATGACCGCGGTGAGGAGTTGATCGAACAACACAGAAATGAGAGGTAAGGGGTAAGTGTTCTTGAAAGAAATCTTATTCAGGGCCTGATAGTCAATGCACGGCCTAAGAGATCCGTCATTTCCCTGCTTATTTGGGCAGCTGCGCGCAACATGTCCCAAAGGCCTAAGTCTGTGGGTCCCCCTGAAGTAAAGACATAACTATGCCCACCCACTGGGATTCTGAACCTGAGGACAGGGGCCTTAAGTGAAAGTAAAGTTTACAGTTCTCCCGAAAATTAATAAAATCTTTTTGATTACCCGAAAAGCGGTCGGGAAGATTCATCTTGGGTTCTGGAGCTACACTCGGGCAACAGCCGGGAGCCGCCGCGACCCGCCGCTTCTAACACTCCGTAGATCCCAGTGGCTTCCTTTTCTAGCACGGCATATGTGATGTCATGTCATCAATGCTGATGAAGTGAAGAAGAGCCAAGAGAAGGAGCAGGCTCTGTGCAGGCTGAAGACAAGGTGATAGGGGGCTGGAGGGACACAGAAAGGCAGGGAATCTGCTGGAGGGACACAGGGCATTGAGCTGCTGGAGGGACATGGGGAGTGAGTTGCTTGAGTGACAGAGGCAGAGACTGTATAAGGAGCACTGCTGTGGGCATTATGTGTATAAGCACCTCTACTGTGGGCATTATGTTTAAGGGGCACTACTACTGTGCGCATTGTGTATAAGGGACACTACTGAGTGATGTAACGTGAATATGGGGCACTAATGTTTGATGTAATGTGAATAAGGGGCACTACTGCATGTTGTAACGTGAATAAGAGGCACTACTATGTGGTGTAATATGAATCAGGGGCACAATTTGAATTGGTGGTGCTATTGTGTGACCACACTCCTCCTTGTGAGACCACACCCCTTTTTTGCAGCCAGGGGGGTGCCTAATCCCTAATGCTGGTCCTGGATTCGGCTAATGGGGGGGGGGGGGGGGGGAGGTAGGTGGTGGGGGAAAGAGTTCCACCACCTCTCCAGGACCACTTTAAGCACTGCCTTACTATGGATGAGGGTAAAAGTATAGGGGGTCATTCCGAGTTGTTCGCTCGTTATTTTTTTCTCGCAACGGAGCGATTAGTCGCTAATGCGCATGTGCAATGTCCGCAGTGCGACTGCGCCAAGTAAATTTGCTATGCAGTTAGGTTTTTTACTCACGGCATTACAAGGTTTTTTCTTCGTTCTGGTGATCGTAATGTGATTGACAGGAAGTGGGTGTTTCTGGGCGGAAACTGGCCGTTTTATGGGTGTGTGCGAAAAAACGCTACCGTTTCTGGGAAAAACGCGGGAGTGGCTGGAGAAACGGAGGAGTGTCTGGGCGAACGCTGGGTGTGTTTGTGACGTCAAACCAGGAACGACAAGCACTGAACTGATCGCAGATGCCGAGTAAGTCTGGAGCTACTCAGAACATGCTAAGAAGTGTCTATTCGCAATTCTGCTAATCTTTCGTTCGCAATTTTGATAAGCTAAGATTCACTCCCAGTAGGCGGCGGCTTAGCGTGTGCAAAGCTGCTAAAAGCAGCTTGCGAGCGAACAACTCGGAATGACCCCCATAGTTAGTACTTGCTACGTGATTGTTATCCTGTTAAAAAGCTGTTTCATTATAGGAAAAAAACTAATGTAAAAGTGTTTTGTTGTAAAAGAGACTATTACATTGCATAATTGACAGTGGGCCTAATTCAGGTTTGTAAGCAAAAAACACACAACTGGGCAAATCTACATCACACTGCAGGTGGGGCAGATGTAACATGTGCAGAGAGATTTAGATATGTATTTGTTATATTTTTTCTGTGCAGGGTAAAAACTGTCTGCTTTTGCACGCAGCCCACAAATGAGAACTTTTATTTTTACACCCAAATCTAATCTCTCTGCACATGGTGCATCTGCCCCACCTGCAGTGCAGCATGGTTTTGCTCAGCTGTGTCCTTTTTGGCTTTGCTTACAAACTTGAAGCAGGCCCAGTGCCAACTAACTAATTCTTTTAGCTTGATAGGAACAGCCGGGATGTGGTCAGGAGACCGCTGGTCACAATACCTCCCCCTACATCCAACCCCCTCACAATCCCGACGGTCGGCATGCCGACCAACAGGGATTATTCCCACTCATGGGTGTCTATGACACCCGTAGAGTGGGAATAAAACCCGTGGCTACTACAGGTCACCACCGAGCCCGCAAGGGGCATGTTGCGCTCGCCCATCCCCCCCAGCATTCCGCTGCCGGGATACCGCCATCATATACTGACTGCCGGTCTCCTGCCCGCCAGTCACGCATACCACACCCGAACGACCGGCCAGGTTCCGGTTAAATAAACCATAACTAAGATTACTTTTGTGAAAGTTATTAGAAATTTAGATTTTTTTTTTTGTGTATTACAAGTTATTGACTTAGAACGCAATACTTTTGCTATGGGGCCTACAGAGTTCTAGCTACACCCCTGGCTAACAATTCATAAGCAAAGAGGAGCTTCTTCAACCATACTAACAGTAGAAACCAGCAGCTCAGAGCCAGGAGGCTGAGTTGTACATCTTGGGCCTTATTAAGGTTTGTTAGCAAAACGAAAATGTAGATTTTTCATCCAGTGCGCATGCCCACGGCCAGATCTGCGAGTGCGCGGGCCTGCCAATGTGATTGCATCGCATTGATGCAATCGCCTCTGCTTGATTGACAGGCAGAGGTGTTTTGGGGGTCGGCTACACGGCATTGCGGGGGTGAGGTGGTTAAAACGGGGGAGGGGCGATGCCATTTTCAGGAAGGCTGTGTGACATCACACACAGCCACTCCAATAACAAAAATGGCAGTGATGTGCCTGCCTTCGCAGCTAGGCTGCACAGGCAGGAGTCGTCCATAGTTTCATGCAATCGCAATCTAATTGCTGAGCATTCGCAATCAGATTGTGATCTCATGGCGGGGCAGACCTTCTCATGCTGGGCAGCCTTGCCCTGCGTTGGGCAGCCCGCAGCTGAGATTTTTTTAGTCACAGTTAATGCTGAGATTGCAGAAACTGCGATTGATGCTGAATAGGGTAATGTGTCATTTGAAAGATACCATTATATGAATGCGGATCTGAGGGCCTGATTCAGATTTGTTAGCAAAGCAAAAAAGAACACAAACGGGGGAAAACATGTTGCACTGCAGGTGGGGCAGATGTAACATATGCAGGGAAATTTAGATTTGGGTGAAGTGTGTGTAAACTGAAATCTAAATTGCAGTGTAAAATAAAGCTAACATTTGTGGGCTACATGCAGAAGCACACAGTATTTACCCTGCACAGAAACAAGATCTAAATCTCTCTGCACGTGTTATATCTGCCACACCTGCAGTGCAGCATGGTTTTCCCCATTAGTGTCCTTTTTTGTTTCACTAACAAACCTGAATAATCCCCCTTGTCTCTGTTCTAGACTGCCCACTCTCCTCACATTTATTTTATTTACCTTGTCCCAGTTTTATGTATGTCCTGTTTTCCAATCCAAACTGCAATGTGGAGCCTTAAAAATCAATGACAATAATAATAATAATAATAATAATAATAATAATAATAATAATAATAATAATAATAATACATTGTTATGTTTACATTAATTGTAATTATAAAAATAGGATTTTAATACCTACCGGTAAATCCTTTTCTCTTAGTCCGTAGAGGATGCTTGGGACTCCAAAAGGACCATGGGGTATAGACAGGATCCACAGGAGACATGGGCACTTTAAGACTTTAAATGGGTGTGAACTGGCTCCTCCCTCTATGCCAGACCTCAGTTATAGGAACTGTGCCAGGGAGACTGACATTTCGAGGAAAAGAAGTTTTGTTAACCAAGGGTGAGATACATACCAGCTCACACCACAACACACCATACAACATGGCATTTAACTAAAACCAGTTAACAGCATGAACCAAAAAATCAGCAACAGGCTGATCGAAACCAAAACACAACCTTTGTGTAACAAAAGCAATAACCATGAACAAGTACTGCAGATAGAGTCCGCACTGGGACGGGCGCCCAGCATCCTCTACGGACTAAGAGAAAAGGATTTACCGGTAGGTATTAAAATCCTATTTTCCCCTTCGTCCTAGAGGATGCTGGGGACTCCAAAAGGACCATGGGGTTTATACCAAAGCTCCAGACCGGGCGGGAGAGTGCGGATGACTCTGCAGCACAGATTGAGCAAACATGAGGTCCTCATCAGCCACGGTATCAAACTTGTAGAATTTTGCAAAGGTGTTTGAACCCGACCAAGCAGCTGCTCGGCAAAGTTGTAGCGCCGAGACTCCCCGGGTAGCCGCCCAAGATGAGCCCACCTTCCTGGTAGAATGGGCCTTCACTGATTTCGGTAATGGCAATCCAGCCGTAGAATGAGCATGCTGAATCGCATTACAGATCCAGCGTGCAATAGTCTGCTTAGAAGCAGGAGCCCCAATCTTGTTGGAAGCGTACAGGACAAACAGAGCCTCCGTTTTCCTAATACGAGCCGTTCTGGCAACATAAATTTTCAAAGCTCTGACCACATCGAGAGACTTTGAATCAGCCAAGACTTCAGTAGCCACAGGTACCACAATAGGTTGGTTCATGTGAAATGAAGAAACCACCTTTGGTAAAAATTGTTGACGAGTTCTCAACTCCGCTGAGACAAAGCCGCCAATTCCGACACCCGCCTTGCGGACGCCAAGGCCAATAGCATGACCACTTTCCAAGTGAGAAATTTAAACTCAACCATTTGTAAAGGTTCAAACCAATGTGACATTAGGAACTGTAACACCACGTTAAGGTCCCATGGTGCCACTGGGGGCACAAATAGAGGTTGGATGTGCAGTACGCCTTTCACAAAAGTCTGTACTTCTGGAAGCGAGGCCAATTCCCTTTGAAAGAAAATTGATAAGGCCGAAATCTGCACTTTAATGGAGCCTAAAGCCCAGTACTCACGGGCCGATCAAGGAGAGATGCGTGCTGAGCGAACCGCTCAGCACACATCTCTCCTGCCGCTCAGCACAGCGCGATCTGTGCTGAGCGTGCGGGGGGAGACGGGGGGGCCGCTCACTTCACCCAGCGGGTGAAGTGAGCGACCCGCTAGATTGGCCTGCATGCAGGCCAATCTAGCAGCGGCGATAGCGATGTGCGGGGCCGCGCATCGCTATCGCCGAGGGGGCTACACACGGAGCGATCCTGCCGATATTCTAAGCAATCTAGTCAGATTGCTTAGAATATCGCTCCGTGAGTACCCCCCTTAACTTCAGGCCCACATCCACACCTGAAGAAATCGACCCAGCTGAAATTCTTCCATAGGAGCCTTCTTGAATTCACACCAAGACACATATTTTCTCCAAATACGGTGGTAATGCTTCGCCGTTGCCTCCTTCCTAGCTTTCAGTAGAGTGGGGATGACCTCACCAGGAATACCCTTTCGCGCTAGGATTTTGCGTTCAACCGCCACGCCGTCAAACGCAACCGCGGTAAGTCTTGGAACACGCACGGCCCTTGCTGTAACAGATCCTCTCTTAGAGGAAGAGGCCAGGGATCTTTTATGAGTAATTCCTGAAGATCCGGATACCAGGCCCTCCGTGGCCAATCTGGAACAACGAGTATCACCTGAACCCTTGTTCTTCTTATGATCCGTATCACCTTTGGGATGAGTGGAAGTGGAGGGCACACATAGACCGACTGATACACCCACGGTGTCACTAGGGCGTCCACTGCTACTGCTTGACGGTCCCTCGACCTGGAACAATATGTCTAAAGTTTCTTGTTGAGGCGAGACGCCATGATGTCTATTTGAGGAATTCCCCAACAACTTGTCACTTCTGCAAAGACCTCTTGATGAAGACTTCACTCTCCTGGATGGACATCGTGTCTGCTGAGGAAGTCTGCTTCCCAGTTGTCCACGCCTGGAATGAAGACTGCTGATAGAGCGCTTGCCTGTTTTTCCGCCCAGCAAAGAACTTTTGTGGCCTCCGCCATCACTGCTCTGTTCCTTGTTCCGCCTTGGCGGTTTATGTGCACCACTGCTGTTATGTTGTCCGACTGAATCAGGACGGGCAGGCCGCAAAGAAGATGTTCTGCTTGTAGAAGGCCGTTGTAGATGGCCCTTAGTTCCAGAATGTTTATGTGCAGACAAGCCTCCTGGCTTGACCATTTTCCCTGGAAATTTTGTCCCTGTGTGACTGCTCCCCAACCTCGGAGACTTGCATTCGTGGTTACTAGGATCCAATCTTGGATCCCGAACCTACGTCCTTCTAGAAGGTGAGAACTTTGGAGCCACCACAGGAGAGAAATCCTGGCCCTGGAAGATAGGCTTATCTTCCGGTGCCTGTGTAGGTGAGACCCGGACCACTTGTCCAACAGGTCCCACTGAAAAACCCTGGCATGGAACCTGCCAAACGGGATGGCCTCGTAGGCCGCCACCATCTTCCCCAGCACCCGAGTGCATTGATGAATCGACACCCTTGCCGGTTTCAGAATCCCCTTGACCATGTTCTGTATTTCCAGAGCTTTTTCCATCGGGAGAAAAATTCTCTGCAGTTCCGTGTCCAGAATCATGCCCAAGAACAACAGCCGTGTTGTCGGAATCAACTGTGACTTTGGCAAATGTAAGAGCCAACCATGTTGCTGCAGAACTGTCAGGGAGAGCGCAACGTTTTTTAGTAACTGCTCCTTTGATCTCGCCTTTATCAGGAAATGTTAGGTTCCTGGTGCTCAGAACAAGGGAGATGTTATGAAGAGAGTCCAGAGCACCAGGACGGAATGCTGGGAAAGGGGAATGGAAAGGGAATAGCCCCTGGCGCCCTATCTCCGCTGTCTCACCCGTGCTGTCAGTACACTCCTGCGAGACTATGGTTGCTTGAGCCCATGGCAGCCGCGTTTGAAGGGCGGACTACGTCTGCCCAACCTCGATGCCCCTTCAGGTCTCAATGAGAGACAAAGAGTGAACCGAGACAGGGTGATAACAAGGGACCCTCCGACCAAACAACAAGGCCAGGGGCTACTAACAAACCTAAAACCAAAGTATGTGCGGCTTGCCGCCAAAGGAAAAGAACAACAAAGGAAATGCTGACCACACGCCGACAATACTTTTGTGTACCGGCGGTGACAGCATAAGCAGAACCCTCTGCAAAACACCAGTGACAGAAATAATAAGGGAATACAGCAGCCTAGGCCGACGGACGCGGTAGTGCCGCTACTCACGGAACCGGTACGAATACTGGCAAACGGACAGGAACTCCCAATGCTGCTGACACAGACTCTCAGAACTGGAGGACAGGCAGAATCCCAAACGGCAGACCGGTGGACACCAAGAAGCCAGAAACTTGCACAGGCAACGGTACTGGACCTCAGGACAGGAACGCCTCACGGCAGTACACGGGATCAGACATAGGAATCGACACAGGGACTGACACAGGAATCGACACAGGAAGCTCAGGAACTAGCAGGAACCAAGCTCAGAACTCAAGCAGACTGCAAACCAAGGAATATCACCAGCATCTGTGAATTGCAAACAGCCAGCATATAACAGAGAGGCCTAATTAATAATCCCATGCAGCTGCCTTGTTGCAAGATTCCAAACTAACCAGATGCAATTAGCAGCCAGGTGAGGCTGAACACAAGGGAACAAGCTGCAATTACACAGACTCACCAGCGGCAGCAGACAAGAGTATTCTAAAACAGAGCAACAGGAAATCCTGGCATGCAAGACAACTTTATAAACATAAAATAGGAATGAACCACTACCTGTGGTTCATAACAGTATCCCCTCCTTAAGGGTGAGCTCCGAGCACCCCATGACACCCACGGGGAACATAAACAGAAGTATAACATGAAATACAGAACAAAACTGCAAAACAGGAATGAGCCACAGCCGTGGCTCATAACAGGAGATCGTCCAAGTACGGGATAATCGTGACACCCTGCTTGCGCAGGAGCACCATCATTTCCGCCATTACTTTGGTGAAAATCCTTGGGGCCGTGGAAAGACAAAACGGCAACGTATGAAATTGGTAATGACAAACCTGAACAGCAAACCTCAGGTAAGCCTGATGTGGAGGATATATGGGGACATGTAGGTAAGCATCCTTTATGTCGACTGACACCATAAAATCCCCCCCTTCCAGACTGGAAATCACTGCTCGGAGAGATTCCATTTTGAATTTGAATCTTTTCAAATATAGATTGAGGGATTTTAAGTTCAGAATCAGTCTGACCGAGCCATCCGGCTTCGGGACCATGAACAGGCTTGAATAAAACCCTTCTCCTCGTTGTGACGGGGGTACCGTGACAATGACTTGCTGTTGACACAGCTTTTGTATTGCAGCGCACACCACTTCCCTTTCCGGAAGAGAAGCTGGCAAGGCCGATTTGAAAAATCGGTGGGGGGGGGGGTACGTCTTGAAACTCCAGTTTGTATCCTTGGGCCACAATTTCCAGCACCCAAGGATCCAGGCCTGAGTGAGCCCAGACCCGACTGAAGAGCTGAAGACGCGCCCCCACCGGAGCGGACTCCCGCAGCGGAGCCCCAGCGTCATGCGGTGGACTTGGCAGAAGCCGGGGAGGACTTCTGCTCCTGGGAGCTTGCCACAGCCGGTGACCTTTTTCCCCTTCCCTTACCTCTAGCAGCAAGGAAGGAGAACCCTCGTCCTTTTTTGAATTTACTAGACCGAAAGGAATGCATCTGATATTGAGGCGTTTTCTTTTGCTGTGGAGGGACAAAAGGTAGAAAAGATGACTTACCCGCGGTAGCTGTAGATACCAGGTCCACGAGTCCCTCACCAAACAAAACACCACCTTTATACGGCATCGCCTCCATAGCCCTCTTAGAGTCAGCATCACCATTCCATTGATGAGTCCATAATGCTCTCCTAGCCAAGATTGTCATGGCATTGTCCCTTGATCCCAAGAGGCCAATATCTCTCGCAGCCTCCCTTAGATAGACTGCAGCGTCCCTGATATGACCCAGCGTCAAAAAAACGGTATCCCTATCCAGGGTGTCCAAGTCAGATAATAAGTTATCTGCCCACTTTTCAATTGCACTACTCACCCATGCTGATGCCACGGCAGGTCTGAGCAGTGTACCGGTAGTGACAAATAGATTTCAAGGTAGTTTCCTGCTTACGATCCGCAGGATCCTTTAGGGCCGCCGTGTCAGGGGACGGGAGCGCCACCTTCTTGGACAGCCGTGCTAGTGCCTTGTCCACATTGGGGGTCGACTCCCACTTTTTCCTATCCTCAGAGGGAAACGGGAATGCCATAATAATTCTCTTGGGAATCAACAACTTTTTGTCAGGAATTTCCCAAGCCTTTTCAAAAAGAGTATTCAGTTCATGAGAGGGAGAAAACGTTACCGGAGGTTTCTTTCCTTTAAACATACAGACCCTTGTCTCAGGAACAGCAAGGTCTTCCGTGATATGTAACACTTCTTTTATTGCCACAATCATGTACTGAATGCTCTTAGCCAGTTTAGGATTCAACCTGGCATCACAATAGTCGACACTGGAGTCCGAATCCGTGTCAGTATCTGTGTCTGCTATCTGGGTAAACAAACGTTTCTGTGACCCTGAGGGGGTCTGAGTTTGTGACAAAACATCTTCCATGGATTGTCTCCATGCTTGGTTCTGAGACTCAGATTTGTCTAATCTCTTATGCAACGAAGCCACACTTGCATTTAAGACACTCCACATATCTACCCAATCAACAGTCGGCGGTGCCGACAGAGTCACTCCCACATTCTGTTCTGCCCCCACACCAGTCTCCACCTGGGAAGAGCATTCAGCCTCAGACATGTCGACACACGCGTACCGCCACCCACTATCACACTGGGCTATAGGGAACAGACCCACAGTAAGGCCCTTCAGAGAGACAGAGAGGGAGTTTGCCAGCTCACACCCAGCGCCTCACCCGGTCTGAAGGAATATACAATGCCCCAGACCTTGCAGCGCTTTTATATATATATATATATATATATATATATATATATATATATTCAACACCAAATATGCTGTGCCCCCCCTGTTTTTGCACCCTGTTACTTGTGACAGAAGGGCCAGGACCAGCGTCTCTGCAGCTTGTTGTGAAGAGAAAAGATGGCGCTGATAAGAGCTGGAAGGACGAAGCCCCGCCCCCTAAATGGCGCGCTTGTGTCCCGCTTATTTTTATACTGGCGGGGGTATGTATACAGTGCCTGCGCACTGTATATCTCTTTGCCAGATCTAAAAAGAGGTTTTATTGCTGCCCAGGGCGCCCCCCTGCGCCCTGCACCCGTGTAGTGCCGTTTGTGAGCGGGAGCAATGGCGCGCGGCGCGACCGCTGCGCGGTACCTTCGAGACTGATGTCTTCTGCCGCCTTCACTGAAGTCTTCTTTGCATCGGTTACTCACCCGGCTTCTCTCTTCAGGCTCTGTGAGGGGGACGGCGGCGTGGCTCCGGGAACGAGCCACTAGGCTATACCAAGTGATCAGACCCTCTGGTGCTAAGGGTGTCCAGTAGCCAAAGAAGCAGAGCCTTTGAACTCACAGAAGTAGGTCTGCTTCTCTCCCCTCGGTCCCACGAAGCAGGGAGCCTGTTGCCAACAGTGCTCCCTGAAAACAATAAACCTAACAGAAAGTCTTTTCTAGAGAAACTCTGTAGAGCTCCCCTAGTGTGTGTCCAGTCTCTCTGGGCACAAAGTCTAACTGAGGTCTGGAGGAGGGGCATAGAGGGAGGAGCCAGTTCACACCCATTTAAAGTCTTAAAGTGCCCATGTCTCCTGCGGATCCCGTCTATACCCCATGGTCCTTTTGGAGTCCCCAGAATCCTCTAGGACGAAGGAGAAACTTTATTTCTAACAGTGCCCCTTTAAATAGTGTGCACTAAATCTGTCAGACCTCTGTATTTATGAATTTGTTATTATATGCCAGTAAGTGTGTAACAAGGGTAAGTGGTCTAGTTTTATTGTATTTAGGCTGCAGCAGACCAGTTCCCAGAGGGCACAGCAGTGGGTCTGTTCAGGTTCTCTGACCCCTGCAGCCCATGCCATTGTAAGGGACTGTTATTAATTAGGCATGCTCATCCTCTACCGCCTCCAGTTGCTATACAAACAGCACACACTGCCAAATAAATATACTCTTACTGCTGCCTGATGGATGGAAGAGGCTTTCTCCCTGTATGAGTCTAAGCTTTGCATCTGTAACTTATACTATTAGGGAAAAGTGAGTCCACTGCAAAATGCAAATGTGAAAAGATATTGATGTAAGAAATGAGTAGTAGTCAGTACATTATATGAGCTTTCAACAAAGGTAATACAAATTAATGTAAGTGCGGAAATACAGATATACACAATTCACTTTTGGATTCAAATGTATCGATAAAGATGTTTCATCTGCTGAATCCATGTGCATATATGCAAAGATGCTTATGATTGCTGAATGTTTCTAGATGTAGCCGCATACTTTGCTGTGTGTGAATCAGAATGGTATCCGTTCACATGGTCGACCATGTTATGGTCGACAGTCATTAGGTCGACCACTATTGGTCGACATTGACATGGTCGACATGGACACATGGGCGACACATGAAAATGGTCGACACATGAAAGGTCGGCACATGAAAAGGTCGACATGCATTTTTTAACTTTTTTTTCTTTTGGGGAACTTTTCCATACTTTACGATCCACGTGGACTACGATTGGAATGGTAATCTGTGCCGAGCGAAGCAGTAGCGGAGCGAAGGCACCATGCCCGAAGCATGGCGAGCGAAGCGAGCCATGCGAGGGGACGCGGTGCACTAATTGGGGTTCCCAGTCACTTTACGCAAAAAACGACACCAAAAAAAGTAAAAAAAACTCATGTCGACCTTTTTATGTGTCGACCTTTCATGTGTCGACCATTTTCATGTTTCGACCATGTGTCCATGTCGACCATGTCAATGTCGACCAATAGTGGTCGACCTAATGACTGTCGACCATAACATGGTCGACCATTCATACCGGAACCAATCAGAATGAGGCCCATAATCTGTGTCATCCACCAAACAGCATGCTGAACAGCCATTCACTGTCTGGCTGCAGGCTGGGCGGCTGGTTGTGGATGCTGTACTCTGATTGGTGGGTAGTGTCAGACATCCACCAGTCAACATGCTGACAGCTATTCACTGTCTGGCTGCAGGCTGGAAGGCAAGTAGAGAGGCCCAGCACACCCCTGATCGAAGGCTTCTACAATCGTGGGGCGCGGGGCAGCTGCCCAGTGTACCTATACATGAAGATGGCCCTGTCCTGAGGATTGAGTTTTGAAAATCACTGTATCAGATAAATGACAGTTGGAAACTAACTGGTTGCTATTGGCAGCACATACACTACTGTTTATTATTGAGAAATCTTAGTAAATCTACCTCATCAGACATACAGTATATTTACAAAGTAGGGGGAACGTGTGTGGTTTTCTGTGAAAAACAAAAAAAATAAGATTTTACTTACCGGTAAATCTATTTCTCGTAGTCTGTAGAGGATGCTGGGGACTCCGTAAGGACCATGGGGATAGACGGGCTCCGCAGGAGATAGGGCACTTTAAGAAAGACTTTGGATTCTGGGTGTGCACTGGCTCCTCCCTCTATGCCCCTCCTCCAGACTTCAGTTAGGGAAACTATGCCCAGAGGAGACGGACAATACGAGGAAAGGATTTTAGTTAATCCAAGGGCAAGATTCATACCAGCCACACCAATCATACCGTATAACCTGTGATAAACTACCCAGTTAACAGCATGAACAACAACATAGTCTCGGTTCAAACCGATTTAACTATAACATAACCCTTATGTAAGCAATAACTATATACAAGTCTTGCAGAAGAAGTCCGCACTTGGGACGGGCGCCCAGCATCCTCTGCGGACTACGAGAAATAGATTTACCGGTAAGTAAAAATCTTATTTTCTCTAACGTCCTAGAGGATGCTGGGGACTCCGTAAGGACCATGGGGATTATACCAAAGCTCCCAAACGGGCGGGAGAGTGCGGATGACTCTGCAGCACCGATTGAGCAAACAGGAGGTCCTCCTTAGCCAGGGTATCAAACTTATAGAAATTTGTAAAGGTGTTTGACCCCGACCAAGTAGCAGCTCGGCATAGTTGTAGTGCCGAGACCCCTCGGGCAGCCGCCCAAGAAGAGCCCACCTTCCTAGTGGAATGGTCCTTAACCGATTTTGGTAACGGCAATCCTGCTGTAGAATGCGCCTGCTGAATCGTGTTACAGATTCAGCGAGCAATAGTCTGCTTTGAAGCAGGGCCGCCAACTTTGTTGGCTACATACAGGACAAACAGTGCTTCTGTTTTTCTGATCCTAGCCGTCCTGGCTACGTAAATTTTCAAAGCCCTGACCACATCAAGGGACTCGGAATCCTCCAAGTTACGTGTTCATATGAAAGGATGAGACCCCCTTAGGCAGGAATTGAGGACGGGTCCGCAATTCCGCTCTATCCATATGGAAAACCACACAGGGGCTTTTATGTGATAAAGCCGCCAATTCCGAAACTCGCCTAGCCGAAGCCAAGGCTAACAACATGACCACCTTCCAGGTGAGATATTTCCACTCCACTGTCTTAAGTGGTTCAACTTCAGGTAATGAGGCCAATTCTTTTTGAAAGAAAATGGATAAGGCCGAAATCTGAACTTTTAATGGAGCCTAATTTTAGGCCCAAATTCACTCCAACTTGTAGGAAGTGAAGAAAACGGCCCAGGTGGAATTCTTCCGTAGGAGCATTCCTGGCCTCACACCAAGAAACATATTTTCTCCATATTCGGTGATAATGTTTAGATGTCACGTCCTTCCTAGCCTTTATTAGCGTAGGAATTACCTCATCTGGAATACCTTTTTCCGCTAGGATCCGGCGTTCAACCGCCATGCCGTCAAAAGCAGCCGCGGTAAGTCTTGGAACAGACAGGGACCTTGTTGTAACAAGTCCTGCCTTAGAGGAAGAGGCCACGGATCTTCTGTGAGCATTTCTTGCAGATCCGGATACCAGGTCCTTCGTGGCCAATCAGGAACAATGAGAATTGTTCTCACTCCTCATTTTCTTATTATCCTCAACACCTTGGGTATGAGAGGAAGAGGAGGAAACACATATACCGACTGGAACACCCACGGTGTCACTAGGGCGTCCACAGCTACCGCCTAAGGGTCTCTTGACCTGGCGCAATACCTTTGTAGCTTTTTGTTGAGACGGGATGCCATCATGTCTATTTGTGGTAGCCCCCACCGACATTCAATCTGCGCGAAGACTTCCTGACGAAGTCCCCACTCTCCCGGATGCAGATCGTGTCTGCTGAGGAAGTCTGCTTCCCAGTTGTCCACTCCCAGAATGAACACTGCTGACAGATCGCTTACATGATTCTCCGGCCAGCGAAGAACTCTGGTGGCTTCCGCCATTGCCACTCTGCTCCTTGTGCTGCCTTGGCAGTTTACATGAACTACTGCGGGGATGTTGTCTGACTGGATCAGAACTGGTCGATTGCAAAGTAATATCTCCGCTTGACGTAGGGCGTTGTATATGGCCCTTAGTTCCAGGATGTTGATGTGAAGACAAGTCTCTTGACTTGACCAAAGTCCTTCGAAATTTCTTCCCTGTGTGACCGCTCCCCAACCTCGGAGGCTCGCGTCCGTGGTCACCAGGATCTAATCCTGACTGCCGAACCTGCAGCCCTCTAGAAGGTGAGCACTATTTAGCCACCACAGGAGAGATACTCTGGCCCTGGGGGACAGGGTGATCCGCTGATGCAATTGCAGATACGACCCGGACCATTTGGCCAATAGGTCCCATTGGAAGGCCCTTGCATGGAATCTGCCGTATGGAATGGCTTCGAATGTTGCCACCATCTTTTCCAGAACTTAAGTGCAATGATGTACTGACACTTGTTTTGGTTTCAACAAGTTCATGACTAGAGTCATGAGTTCCTGCGCTTTTTCCTTCGGAAGAAAAATAAGATTTTACTCACTGGTAAATCTATTTCTCGTAGTCCGTAGTGGATGCTGGGGACTCCGTAAGGACCATGGGGAATAGACAGGCTCCGCAGGAGACTGGGCACTCTAAAGAAAGATTTAGTACTACCTGGTGTGCACTGGCTCCTCCCTCTATGCCCCTCCTCCAGACCTCAGTTAAGGAAACTGTGCCCGGAAGAGCTGACATTACAAGGAAAGGATTTTGGAATCCAGGGTAAGACTCATACCAGCCACATCAATCACACCGTATAACTCGTGATAAACTTACCCAGTTAACAGTATGAACAACAAACAAGCATCACTCAACTGATGCCACATAACATAACCCTTTAGTAAGCAATAACTATATACACGTATTGCAGAAAGTCCGCACTTGGGACGGGCGCCCAGCATCCACTACGGGCTACGAGAAATAGATTTACCGGTGAGTAAAATCTTATTTTCTCTAACGTCCTAGTGGATGCTGGGGACTCCGTAAGGACCATGGGGATTATACCAAAGCTCCCAAACGGGCGGGAGAGTGCGGATGACTCTGCAGCACCGAATGGGCAAACTCAAGGTCCTCCTCAGCCAGGGTATCAAACTTGTAGAACTTTGCAAATGTGTTTGAACCCGACCAAGTAGCAGCTCGGCAAAGCTGTAATGCCGAGACCCCTCGGGCAGCCGCCGAAGAAGAGCCCACCTTTCTTGTGGAATGGGCTTTCACTGATTTTGGATGCGGCAATCCAGCCGCAGAATGAGCCTGCTGAATCGTGCCACCGATCCAGCGAGCAATAGTTTGCTTTGAAGCAGGAGCACCCAGCTTGTTGGATGCATACAGGACAAACAGCGAGTCAGTCTTCCTGACTCCATCCGTTCTGGTCACATAAATCTTCAAAGCCCGGACTACGTCAAGCAACTTGGAATCCTCCAAGTCACCAGTAGCCGCAGGCACCACAATAGGTTGGTTCAAATGAAAGGATGACACCACCTTTGGCAGAAATTGCAGACGAGTCCACAACTCTGCCCTATCCATATGGAAAACCAGATAGGGGCTTTTACATGACAAAGCCGCCAATTCTGACACATGCCTAGCCGAAGCTAAGGCCAACAGCATGACCACTTTCCACGTGAGATACTTTAGCTCCACGGTCTTAAGTGGCTCACACCAGTGGGATTTCAGGAAACTCAACACCACGTTAAGATCCCAAGGTGCCACTGGTGGCACAAAAGGGGGCTGAATATGCAGCACTCCCTTAACAAACATCTGAACCTCAGGCAGTGAAGCCAGTTCTTTTTGGAAGAAAATGGATAGGGCCGAAATCTGGACCTTTATGGACCCTAATTTTAGACTGTAGGAAGTGCAGGACTCGACCCAGCTGGAATTCCTCTGTATGGGCCTTCCTGGCCTCACACCAAGCAACATATTTTCGCCATATACGGTGATAATGCTTTGCTGTCACGTCCTTCCTAGCCTTTATCAGCGTAGGAATAACTTCATCCGGAATGCCTTTTTCCGCTAGGATCCGGCGTTCAACCGCCATGCAGTTAAACGCAGCCGCGGTAAGTCTTGGAACAGACAGGGCCCCTGTTGCAACAGATCCTGTCTGAGAGGCAGAGGCCATGGGTCCTCTGAGAGCATTTCTTGCAGTTCCGGGTACCAAGTCCTTCTTGGCCAATCTGGAACAATGAGTATTGTTCTCACTCCTCTTTTTCTTACGATTCTCAGCACCTTGGGTATGAGAGGAAGAGGAGGAAACACATAGACCGACTGGAACACCCACGGTGTTACTAGTGCGTCCACAGCTATCGCCTGAGGGTCCCTTGACCTGGCGCAATATCTTTTTATTAGCTTTTTGTTGAGACGGGACGCCATCATGTCCACCTGTGGCAGTTCCCATCGATTTGCAATCTGCGTGAAGACTTCTTGATGAAGTCCCCACTCTCCCGGGTGGAGGTCGTGCCTGCTGAGGAAGTCTGCTTCCCAGTTGTCCACTCCCGGAATGAACACTGCTGACAGTGCTAGTACGTGATTCTCCGCCCAACGAAGAATCCTGGTGGCTTCTGCCATTGCCACCCTGCTTCTTGTGCCGCCCTGGCGGTTTACATGGGCCACTGCAGTGATGTTGTCTAACTGAATCAGCACTGGTTGGTTTCGAAGCAGAGGCTCCGCTTGACTCAGGGCGTTGTATATGGCCCTTAGTTCCAGGATATTGATGTGCAGACAAGTCTCCTGACTTGACCATAGCCCCTGGAAGTTTCTTCCTTGAAGGACTGCCCCCCATCCTCGGAGGCTTGCATCCGTGGTCACCAGGACCCAGTCCTGTATGCCGAACCTGCGGCCCTCGAGGAGGTGAGCACTTTGCAGCCACCACAGAAGAGACACCCTGGCCCTGGGGGACAGGGTGATCAGCCGATGCATTTGAAGATGCGATCCGGACCACTTGTCCAACAGATCCCACTGAAAGATCCTCGCATGGAACCTGCCGAAGGGAATGGCTTCGTATGACGCCACCATCTTTCCCAGGACTCGCGTGCAGTGATGCACCGATACCTGTTTTGGTTTTAGGAGGCCTCTGACCAGAGTCACGAGCTCCTGAGCCTTCTCCTCCGGGAGAAACACCTTTTTCTGGTTTGTGTCCAGAATAATGCCCAGGAAGGGCAGACGCGTCGTAGGAATCAGCTGCGACTTTGGAATATTCAGAATCCAGCCGTGCTGTTGCATCACTTCCTGAGAGAGTGCTACGCTGATCAGCAACCGCTCCCTGGACCTCGCCTTTATGAGGAGATCGTCCAAGTATGGGATAATTGTAACCCCTTGCTTCCGAAGGAGCACCATCATTTCCGCCATCACCTTGGTAAATATTCTCGGTGCCGTGGACAGGCCAAACGGCAACGTCTGGAATTGGTAATGACAGTCCTGTACCACAAACCTGAGGTACTCCTGATGAGGTGGGTAAATGGGGACATGCAAGTACGCATCCTTGATGTCCAGAGACACCATAAAATCCCCCTCTTCCAGGCTTGCAATGACCGCTCTGAGCGATCCCATTTTGAACTTGAATCTTTTCAGATAAATGTTCAGGGACTTTAAATTCAATATGGGTCTGACCGAACCATCCGGTTTCGGTACCACAAACATTGTGGAATAGTATCCCCTTCCCTGTTGAAGGAGGGGAACCTTTACCACCACCTGCTGGAGATATAACTTGTGAATTGCCGCTAACACTACTTCCCGTTCCATGGGGGAAGCTGGCAGGGCCGATTTGAGGTAACCGTGAGGGGGCATCACTTCGAATTCCAGCTTGTATCCCTGAGACACAATCTGTATAGCCCAGGGATCCACCTGTGAGCGAACCCACTGGTGGCTGAAATTTCGAAGACGCGCCCCCACCGCTCCTGGCTCCACCTGTGGAGCCCCAGTGTCATGCGGTGGATTTAGTGGAAGCCGGGGAGGACTTCTGTTCCTGGGAACTAGCTGTATGGTGCAGCTTCTTTCCTCTATCCCTGCCTCTGGCAAGAAAGGACGCACCTCTGACCTTCTTGCTTCTTTGTGATCGAAAGGACTGCATTTGGTAATACGGTGCTTTCTTAGGCTGTGAGGGAATATATGGCAAAAAATTTGACTTCCCAGCCGTAGCTGTGGAAACTAGGTCCGAGAGACCGTCCCCAAACAATTCCTCACCCTTATAAGGCAACACCTCCATGTGTTTTTTAGAGTCGGCATCACCTGTCCATTGCCGAGTCCATAAGACCCTTCTGGCAGAAATCGACATTGCGTTTATTCTAGAGCCCAGCAGGCAAATGTCCCTCTGGGCATCCCTCATATATAGGACAGCGTCTTTGATATGTCCTAGGGTCAGTAAAATAGTCTCCCTGTCCAGGGTATCTAACTCCTCAGATAGAGTATCTGTCCATGCTGCTACAGCACTACACATCCAGGCCGCAGCAATTGCTGGCCTCAGAAGAGTACCAGAATGTGTATAAACAGACTTCAGGATACCTTTCTGCTTCCTATCCGCAGGATCCTTTAGGGCAGCCGTATCCTGTGACGGCAGGGCCCCTTCTTAGATAAGCGCGTCAACGCTTTGTCTACCCTAGGGGAGGATTCCCAGCGTAACCTATCCGTTCGCGGGAAAGGATACGCCATAAGTAATCTTTTGGAAATCAGTACTTTCCTATCAGGGGAATCCCACGCTTTTTCACATAACTCATTTAATTCATGTGAAGGGGGAAAAGTCACTTCTTGCTTTTTCTCCCCAAACATATAAACCCTCTTGTCCGGGACAGGGTTTTCCTCCGATATGTGCAATACATCCTTCATTGCTATAATCATGTATCGGATGGCTTTAGTCATTTTAGGCTGCAACTTTGCCTCATCGTCATCGACACTGGAGTCAGAATCCGTGTCGACATCTGTGTCAACCAACTGGGATAGTGGGCGCTTTTGAGACCCTGACGGCCTCTGAGCTGTAGAATCAGACATGGGTTGAGACCCTGACTGATTTTCCAACCTTTTATGCAAGGAGCTCACGTTATCATTTAACACCTTCCACATATCCATCCAATCAGGTGTCGGCGCCGGCGGCGGCGACACCACATTCACTTGCACTTGTTCTGCCTCCACGTAACCGTCCTCGTCAAACATGTCGACACAAACGTACCGACACACCGCACACACACAGGGAATGCTCTAATTGAGGACAGGACCCCACAAGGCCTTTTGGGGAGACAGAGAGAGAGTATGCCAGCACACACCCCAGCGCTATATAACCCAGGGATTACACAGTAACTTAGTGTTTACCCAGTAGCTGCTGTTTATGATAATTTGCGCCTAAATTTATGCCCCCTCCCCCCTCTCTTTTTACCCTTTTTCTACCTTGATACTGCAGGGGAGAGCCTGGGGAGCTACCTCTCAGCGGAGCTGTGAAGAGAAAATGGCGCTGGTTAGTGCTGAGGAAGGCGGCGGGCTTCTGTCCCGGGTCTGTGTAATAAAATGGCGGGGGCTCGTACATATATACACTACAGTGCCCAGCTGTATATAATTATATATGTGTCTTTTTGCCAAGAGGTATCCTAATTGCTGTCCAGGGCGCCCCCCCCCTGCGCCCTGCACCCTACAGTGACCGGAGTGTGTGGGTTGTGTGGGCGCAATGGCGCACAGCTGCAGTGCTGTGCGCTACCTCATGTGAAGACAGGAGTCTTCTGCCGCCGATTTCGATGTCTTCTTGCTTCTGCCGGCTTCTGACTTCTGGCTCTGCGAGGGGGACGGCGGCGCGGCTCCGGGAACGGACGACCAAGGTTAAGATCCTGTGTTTGAACCCTCTGGAGCTAATGGTGTCCAGTAGCCTAAGAAGCGCAACCTAGCCGCAGTTAGTAGGTTTGCTTCTCTCCCCTCAGTCCCACGTAGCAGAGAGTCTGTTGCCAGCAGAAGCTCTCTGAAAATAAAAAAACCTAACTAAAATACTTTCTTATTAGCAAGCTCAGGAGAGCTCACTAAAAGCACCCAGCTCTGGCCGGGCACAGATTCTAACTGAGGTCTGGAGGAGGGGCATAGAGTGAGGAGCCAGTGCACACCAGGTAGTACTAAATCTTTCTTTAGAGTGCCCAGTCTCCTGCGGAGCCCGTCTATTCCCCATGGTCCTTACGGAGTCCCCAGCATCCACTAGGACGTTAGAGAAAATCCTTTTCTGGTCTGTGTCCAGAATCATGCCCAAGAAGGGCAGACGAGTTGTAGGATTCAGCTGCGACTTTGGAATATCGAGAATCCAGCCGTGTCGCTGTAACACATTCAGTGAAAGTGATACGCTGCTCAGCAACTTCACCCGTGATCTCGCTTTTATGAGGAGATCGTCCAAGTACGGGATAATTGTGACACCCTGCTAGCGCAGGAGCACCATCATTTCCGCCATTACCTTGGTGAAAATTCTTGGGGCCGTGGAAAGCCCAAACGGCAACGTCTGACATTGGTAATGACAATACTGTACCGCCAATCTCAGGTACGCCTGATGAGGAGGATATATGGGGACATGCAGGTATGCATCCTTTATGTCCAGAGATACAAAAAAATCTCCCCCTTCTAGGCTGGCGATGACCGCCCTGAGTGATTCCATCTTGAACTTGAACTGTTTTAAGTAAAGGTTCAGGGATTTTAAATTTAAAATGGGTCTGACCGAACCATCCGGTTTCGGAACCACAAACAGAGTTGAGTAGTACCCCTGCCCTCTTTGAAGCAGGGGAACCTCTACCACCACTTGTTGCATACACAATTAGTGAATCGCATGTAACACTATCTCCCTTTCCAAGGGTTGTTTCGGTAGGGCCGATTTGAAAAACCGTCGAGGAGGCACTTCTTCGAATTTCAGCTTGTAACCCTGGGAAACAATTTCTATTGCCCATGGATCCACCTGTGAGTGGACCCAGACGTGGCTGAACAGTCGAAGACGTGCCCCCACAGGAGCTGACTCCCTCAGGGGAGCCCCAGCGTCATGCGGTGGATTTAGCAGAGGCCGGGAGGACTTCTGTTCCTGGGAACTAGCTGTGTTGTGCAGCTTTTTCCCTCTGCCCTTACCTGTGGCAAGAAAGGACGATCCACGTGCTCTCTTGCTTTTATTGGAACGAAAGGACTGCATTCGATAATGAGGCGCTTTCTTAGATTGTGAGGAAATATATGGCAAAAAATTTGATTTACCTGCCGTATCCATGGAGACGAGATCCAAGAGGCCCTCTCCAAACAATTCCTCACCCTTGTAAGGCAACAACTCCATATGCTTCTTTTAGTCGGCATCACCTGTCCATTGCATGTTCCACAGGACTTGTCTAGCAGAAATCGACATAGCGTTGACTCTAGAACCCAGTATACTAACGTCTCTTTGGGCATGTCTTATATTTATATATATATAAGACAACATCTTTTACATACAAATATATATATACTAGGGACAATAACATGGTATCCTTATCTAGGGTTTCAATCTCCGCTGATAAGGTATCTGTCTACGCTGTGTAACACTGTAAGGGTGCAAGGTGCCGTTTCCTGGGGTATATGGCAGCACGCAGCAGCTGAGGAACAACACAAGTCCAGTTTCTGGTACAACTGGCCCCAGCCAGTTTTATTGTACAGAAAATAAAACAAACACCAAAAGAAAATACCTTGCCTGTCCGGCACTAACTAAACACAAGATGTTCCTAACTATCACTAAAACAAAAAAACACAGAGTTCTCCAGCAAACACTGTATAGCTCACTTGTATCAGGAAGCGTGTTTCTCTCACAGAGATCCTGCAGTCTTCCCAGGCAGTCTGCCCACCCTAATCAGGCCAGCAGCTCTATAACACTCTTACACAGCTGAAAGCCTGATTAGCCTTCTGTGAGGCCAAAGACCCGAACTGGGCCCAATGTCTGGAACTTGCCCCATCTCTCTTTCAGGGCCCTTACCCAGCTTTTCCAACAAACTGAAAAGGTTCTAACAAAACAAAACATATTCCTAGAAGTTTTCATTTTTCTAATACATGTAAGACAAGAACCTGGGACAAACATACCTGCCCTCAAACACTATCCCAGTGTTCTTGTCACAGCTGCTGCAGCGCTATAAACCCATGCCGACACAATCGCCGGTCTGAGTAGTGTACCAGAATGTGTGTAAATGGACTTCAAAGTACTTTTACTGCATGCTATCTGCAGGATCCCTGAGGATAGCTGTAAAGTCAGCGCTACCTTTTTTGGGTAAACGTGTCAATGCCTTGTACACCCTAGGGGAAGATTCCCATCGTATCCTGGCCCCATTAGGGAAAGGATACTCCCTGAGAATTCTTTTTGGGAAGCTGCAGCTTCTTGTCTGGAGATTCCCGCTCTTTTTCTTCATGGGAGGAGGGAAATTTACCTCAGCTTTCTTCCCCTTAAACATGTGTACCCTCGTGTCAGGGACAGATGAGTCATCAGTGATATGCAAAACATCTTTTATCACAATAATCATATATTGAATACTTTTCTGCCAGTTTTGGCTGTATTTTGCATTATCGTAGTCGACACTGGAGTCAGACTCCGTGTCGATATCAGTGTCTATTATCTTGGATAGTGAGCGTTGTGAGACTCTGAAAGTCTCTGCGACATAGGGACAGACATGGGTAGATTCCCTGTCTGTTCTCTATTCTTTTGTGTAATAATTAATTTTAGCCCTTAATTTCACATATCCAATCAGGCGTCAGCGTTGTCGACGTCGACACCACACACACACACACATTTGCTCCATCTCCTCCTTAGGAGAGCCTTTTACCTCAGACATGTCGACACACACGTACCGACACACCCCACACTCAGGGAATGCTCTTCTGAAGACAGTTCCCCCACAAGGCCCTTTGGAGAGACAGAGAGAGAGTATGCCAGCACACACCCCAGCGCAATATGACCCAGGAAAAACACAGCAATTTAATGTTTACCCCGTAGCGCTGTTATTATTATCTGCGCCGAATTATGTGCCCCCCCTCTTCTTTAAAACCCTCTCTTCTACCGTGGTATAAGCAGGGGAGAGTCTGGGGAGCTTCCTCTCAGCTGTGCTGTGGAGAAAAAACATGGCGCTGGTGAGTGCTGAGGGAGAAGCCCTGCCCCCTCGGCGGCGGGCTTCAGTCCCGCTAAAAGTGTAAAATTGGCGGGGGCTCATGCATATATACAGTGTCCAGCTGTATATATATACTCTCTTTTGCCAAATAAGAGGTTTTTATTGCTGCCCAGGGCGCCCCCCCTGCGCCCTGCACCCTTACAGTGACCGGAGTGTGTGAGGTGTATGGAGCAATGACGCACAGCTGCAGTGCTGTGCGTTACCTCTGTGAAGCACCGAAGGCTTCTGCCGCCTGAGACGTCTTCTGTCTTCGTTTCTTCTGGCTCTGTGAGGAGAATGGCGGCGCGGCTCTGGGAGTGTACACCCAGGACGAACCTGTGTTCACCCCCTCTGGAGCTAATGGTATCCAGTAGCCGAGGAAGCAGAGCCTATCATTTAAGTAGGTCTGCTCCTCTCTCCCCAGTCCCTCGATGCAGGGAGCCTGTTGCCAGCAGTGCTCCCTGTAAAAAGAGAAAAAATCCTAACAAAAATGCTTTCTAAGCAGGAAGCTCAGAAGAGCTCCCTGCAGTGTACCCATTCTCCTCTGGGCACAGTGTAAAACTGGAGGAGGGGCATAGAGGGAGGAGCCAGTGCACACCCAGAATCCAAAGTCTTTCTTAAAGTGCCATATCTCCTGCGGAGCCCGTCTATCCCCATGGTCCTTACGGAGCCCCCAGCATCCTCTAGGACGTTAGAGACAATTTATTACTGCTTTGTACAATTTACAACATGGGTTATGGGCTGGGTATGTGATGCTGGTGGCTGGGATCCCAGCGGTCAACATACCGACGACGGGATCCCGGCCGCCAGAATGCCGGCAGGGGGGGCCAGTGGAACGAAGCCCCTTGCAGTCTCGCTGCGCTTGCCACACAGCGGCCTCAGTGGCTCGCTGTGCTCGCCACAGGTTCTATTCCCACTCTATGGGTGTCATGGACACGCACCAGTGGGAATAGTCCCTGTAAGTCGGCACGCCGACTGTCAGCCCACTGACTGTCGGCATTTCTAGCTGTCAGGATTCCAGCGTCTGTATCCTGACCGCCGGTAATGTGATTACATCTCCAGGTTAGTGCATAGAGATCACTGATGTCTCATGCTGGAACTCATTGCATCTCCATAGATAGTAAAGAGGATCTTGGAGCGGCATCAATTCACAGAACTGTGATACGCTTAGCTTAGCTTGGTACAGTTTCATAACATCAGTTCAAGCTGGCATTATACTTACAAAGTTGCCCCCCAGACAACACAGAGAGTCCTCTCTTTCTGTTCCCTCCCCCGGCAGGATGTCACTTAAGCTACTGCCTATTTCCCTATTGATTATAGTGGCCGGGTTCCTTTTTGAGAAATACAGCATTTAGTTATATTTATGAATACAATAAAATTAATGTCTAAAGGCTGGGGACTGGGAGGAGCTGTCAGTGATAGACTTACATCATAAAGAGAACAGATAACCATTGGATAACCATGGAAATCCCCAGCAAAATGAATAGCGATTCATGCTAAAAATACACACACATTTATAGAACACTGCAAAAAAATGGATTTAGACACAAATCCTCTTTATGCCACATTCTTGCGCTCAACCCAAGAGCTCGCCGCCATTCAGCCACAATAGCCCTCATTAAATAACACATTTCAATATACTGCCCCAGCATCCTGTACCCCGTAAAAAAATAACCAACACCATAGTTGAGCAGATCCATGCAGTGTGCAGCCACACATCCAATCTCTTGCAGCCACACACTACATAGATCTGCCCAGCCGCAACGCTAATCACCCCTTCACAAAGTACAAGGTAAGCTTCAAATAGTTAAAACTCTCCAGCTTGGAATTCTCTAGCTTTCTGTGCAAGGGCAGATAGCTAAATGAAGAGTTTTTTGACTGCAATGTCATAGGCAACAGGTTTGAATCCTGAGCACATCAGCATCCCGAAATGTAATAGAGGACAGTGCGACTGAACAACAAAGAGCTCTCAAGTCACGTCAATGAATGCTGTAAAGTTATTAGCGACAAAAGGGGTGGGGGTAGAAGGCAGGGGCGGTCAGGAATGCTGGGCTTCAAAAAGGGGGGAAGCTGCAAGTGAAAGTAATTAGATAATTAATAATTTACAAGTGCTGCCAACAGCACCACCTACCCTGGAGTGCTATGTGCGGAGCACACTCTGCACACACCTAGTTACGGCCATGTCGGTGAGTATTCTAACCCTAACTCTAACCCACCCCTCCTGTAGCCTAACAATAACTGTCCCCTTTAACAGCCTACCCCTAACTGTCACCAACTACAGCCTAACCCTAATTCTCTCCCTAGTACCTAAACTTAACACCAAAAATAACCCTAATACTCACTGCTAGGATCCATGGGCATTGTGAGCATAAGGATTCCGTAGCCAAGTTTGTGACTGCTGGGATCCTGACCACATCCCTATTGCATGGCCATAATAACGTGATAGCAAATCGCTTCTACATGCTGCCAACACTACCCACTTCACTGATGCAGGAAGGTTGCCCACTCTCTGGGGAGCAGGGAGCACTCCCCCAATTTTGAGTCACCGGGTTTCTTGGAGATTAGGCAGGTATAGGTATGAAGGTTATACTTGCTTACTCTCCCAGAATGTTCAGGAGACTCCCAAATTTTAAAGGGGAGAAGGGGGTAGGTGGTTCCCTATGGACTTACAAAAGATCAGGTAACCCTCCCACTTCCTATCCACATCCTAGTGAAATGGGCAGCATGTGGTTTACACGATTGCTTCTGTTCCTCTATAGTGGCCACCTGCATCCTCATCTGGGAACTCTCCCGTAGAGGAGGACAGAAGTAGGCAGCTCAAATGCTCTCATATCTGTTCCAGACCTTACCCCAGTGGTTCCCAAACTGTGTGCCGTGGCAGCCTGGGGTGCCTTGGGACACTTGCAGGGGTGCCCTAGGTTGGTAGTCCAGAACCAATTAAAATTATTTATGGTCAATGTAATAGTCAAAACCAGTGCTGGTGGCTGCCAGTCATAAAATATGTGGACAAACAGAAGCGAATCTTGTCCCTCAGCAAATGTCATCATTATGTTCAACAATTGAACATAAAAATAATGACATATAAACACAATTTACTTATTTAATATTTTGGCCTAGGGGTGCTGTGATTTTTTTTTTATACTATAGGGTGCCGTGATTTAAAAAAGTTTGGGAGCCACTGCCTTACCCATCATATACCGCTGTATGCAGGAGTACACCTGGTTAAATCCCATGTTTCCCAGAACTCTAAATTGGTAGAAGTTGATACATCCTCACATGGTACAATTACAAACATCCGTATTTTATACTGTATATTACTATTTATTTGCTGAATGTAACAGATTAAATAAAATCAGTGACTAGCATGGGGAAAAATTGGTTACCCTTTCCAGTTAATTAATCTGTAAATGTAATAAACACGCAACGCAATATGCTGCGCTATATAAGAAACTGATATTATTATTATTATTATTATTATTATTATTATTATTATTATTATATTAATAATAATAATAATAATAATAATAATAATAATAATAATAATAAACAGTAATATACTGTATAAGATTATTTTTGTGCAAAATATCTTTATTGGGTTATTAGTTACAGATAAAGACAAATAGATCACAAAGTAATAACATATACAGCAACTATAGTAGCAGATAGTAATGCCTTGAATCATGGGTTATATATGAACCGAAGAGGGTAACATGCCAGCACAAAAACCAAAGAACCCACAAAGCATTAAATAAAATAACAATAATAATAATAATAATAATAATAATAATAATAATAATCAAATGAAGCATGTAAAAGTGCTTAATATAAAATATTGTATTGAAATGTTTATTACTAAAGCCATATAAGAGTAAACTTCTTCGAATACTGTATATAACATATTAAGAAACCCCCTCCTTGTTCGCCCCTGCAGTAATGTTTAGTGATCTGTATTTGGTTAATCACTTGTTCTATCATTCCGATATTCTGTAAAATCCATACATTTATAGTTAAAACATCCAAATATTTGTTTGTAGGTGCATATTGAAACTTGTCTTCTTGCATCTAAGTAGAATTCCACAAAAACTGGATCAGGGGCTGTCAAAAAAGAATAAAAAACAAAAAACAAAATTTGTTGGAACTTTAGCTGCCTTTATCCTCATCTTATTGGGTCTGCCTATATTTGTTATATACAGTTTTCATAGCGCAGAGCCGGCCATAGCTATAGGCAAACTAGGCAATTGCCTAGGGCATTTGATATGCCTAGGGGCATCTGCAGCTTCTGCTGATTAAAATGATATGCGGCATGCCTATATTCTGTATAGCATTTCATATGCAGATACAGCCACAGTCTCACACAGTATATAGGCATGCTGCATATCATTTTAATCAGCAGAATCTGCTTGTGCATCCTAGCCACATAGCAATGCAAATAAGATGCATTTTCATAAAAAAGGTGCCCGACGTTAGCATTGAGGCAAGATTTATGAGGACACATCTGTATCCAAGCAGAGGCAGAGGTCACAGTGTTAGTGGAAGTGTGAGTGCTGTGTGCATGTGAGTGGGTTGGTTGTGCAGTAGTGTTTGGAATATGTGTAAGGAGCATTATGTGTGTCATGTAAAAATGCATTAATAATGTGCAACATATGTGTAAGGGGCACTATGTGTGTCATTATGTGTATAACGGCATTAATAATGTGTGGCATATGTGTAACAGGGTACTACTGTATGTGTGTCATTATGTGTATAGGGGCACTAATAATGTGTAGGGGGCACTATGTGTCATTATGTGTATAAGGGCATTAATAATGTGCGGCATATATGTAAGGGACATTATGTGTAAAAGGGCATTAATAAAGGTTGTCATAATGTGTAAGGCACATTATGTTTATAAGGACATTAATAATGTGTAAGGGGCATTACTGTGTGGAATTATGTGTATAAATGCATTACTAATGTGTGGCATTATGTGTATAGGGTGCTCTACTATGTGGCGTTGCGTATAGAAAGGGCACTACTGTGTCATCTAATATGAATAAAGAGCAATAGGGTGTGGTGTAATGTGAATAAGGAGCAATTCAGTGTGATGTAATGTGAATAAGGGGCTCTACTATGAGGAGTAACGTTTATAAGGTAAAGTGATACTACTGTGTGATGCAATATGAATTATGGACACTATCGCATTATCAAATGTGAATAAAAGTTGCAGTACTGTGTGGCGTAATTGGAATTGGGGTTACTATTGTGTGGTCATGCCCCTTGCCAGCAAAAACACACCCTTTTTGGGCTGTGCGCCAAATGTGCGAACTGTTCCTATTTAAAATATAGGGGGTACAAACACCAAAATAAGGACTGCTATGGATGAGGGGTGATGGTGCTGGGAAAGAGGTGTAACCAGTGGTGGTGCTAGGGGGCACCAGCCAAAATCTTGCCTAGGGCATCATATTGGTTAGGGCCGGCCCTGTCATAGCGCTTATTACAAGTGGCATTACCTTAGCTGACCATTGACTTTCACTTGCAACATTCACTACTTGCAGTATCTCATGCTGTCCACAAGATGTCAGAGAAACATGAGAGTTCACTCTGTTCCACTCAAATGTTCAACATTTCAATTGCTGGTCTGCTGTAGGGGATACATATGATATCCTGCCGACCGGATGCCAGCTGTCACTATACCGACAGCGGCAACCC
Source organism: Pseudophryne corroboree (assembly GCF_028390025.1). Taxonomy (NCBI): domain Eukaryota; kingdom Metazoa; phylum Chordata; class Amphibia; order Anura; family Myobatrachidae; genus Pseudophryne; species Pseudophryne corroboree. Next base: position 135,566,811 of record NC_086449.1, on the reverse strand, counting down.
ATCTGCCTGAATCCTGGCAGCGAGTCCCCTCGCGGGCAACCTCTGCTCGCCACAGGTTCTATTCACACTCAGTTGGTGGCATGGAAGTGGGAATATTGAGCGCTTGTCGGGACTCCGTGCTTCGGTATTTCACTGGCTGTTGGGATTCCGGCGTCGGTCTCCGGAATGCTGGGGTCTCGACAGCTGGTATATTCATTGCATCCCTTCTGTAGTTATGCTGTCTTTATTTTTAGCTTTTTTGTACCTTGCAGATTAGGGTCTTGGTATAGATGATCAGGTACCAAGGGGAGAATTACAATGGTGGTCAGTTTATATATTCTTGTCTATGTGGGACAATCCAGTTGCACAGTGGTTTGTAATGCCATGCGGTATGAAATATAGATGGTGACTTCAGCTAGAGCAGGTACTGATGTGAGTGACTAAATATTATCTATAGTATGTATATAAATAACTAGTAATAGATAAATACATGTGGTTAGGGTTGCCGTGAACTTCAGTTTAGAACGGAGGACAGTGGTGATTCCAGCAATACTTATTGAGACAAAAGGAGTTATTAAAAACATTACATTTAGAGTTAGAGAGACAGACTTACAGGGAACAGTTGATGGAAAGGGGGGTTGCAGTGGCAAACGCAGGATTTCTAGAGGGGGGTTTCCAAATACAATCCACAATCTCCCGCTCTGCGGAACATTGGAGCAAGTACGGGAGTCTGGGCAAGTGGTAGAAGGGCCTAGTACCAACCCTGGACATTGGTCTTTTAATACACTGGATACCGTGTTGAATACAATATTAATATTTAACACTATAGGTGGTCTATTTTAAAAGCTGTATCAAACATATTTAACTAAGATAAATAAAAAAAGTGGTCAGGAAAAGGTTAAACATCCCATAATGAATAAATATACAAACATTAGAGAGCCAGTAGGAGACAGAACTGTACTTTCTAAGCACACATTCATCCACTTCATGATAAGGTGCCTGTCTCTTCTTCCTGGTAGCTACTCTCTGGTCCACTGCAGTGCCTAAGGGTTCAGATCCACACACACAGAAATTTGGTAGAAGCAGCAGCTACCAATGGGCACGTGCAGCAGTTCTGTCCCTTAAACTGCAGGTTGTGTCGACAGCTCTCGTAATCATATTATATTCTATTGCTATTGTTGTCATGGTCTGAGTCACTGGCCAAGAGGAGGGGGGTTTCCAGGCAACCGGAACCCCCCCCCCCCCCCTGCTTTTGCCTATGGGTTGGTCTCAGTACCCAAAAACCACCCGTCTCATAATTACATATACAAGGATATTATGAGTTTTTTTTGTTTGGTGATCTTGGTTACTAAAACAAAATGGGGAGGGGGCTTGTACTAAGACAGACCTGGTCTCTCTGTTACAAAGATTTTTTTGTTAAAATATGTCATATCAAACAAGGGGCGCCCTAGTTGTTCCTCTTTAAAATAAAGGTACCTGTGCTTTTTCAGGGCTAGGTGGCAGGTGGGATATAAGTTCTTTCTAGAGTACATCACTTCTACTTATGCTAATGTTTTCTATTGCATGCAGATTTAAAATTGACTATCAAGAAAAATGCATTACTCTCATTTGAAAGAGGGGACTTCCACATGAGGATTTCCCCCACAAGAATAGGGAGATCGAGGCTCTGACAGAGTCTTCCTATCCCTGACATGGTACACATGACGATTATTCTTGGTAGTGAGTGCCCTCAGCTATAGCCCTAACATAAAACCGTTTCTGCAGGACACATGATGATGAGCAGCTGTATATTGGTGGCCATAGATGTTGGAACATGTGAGGGGGGGTGGGGAGCAAGGGAGCAGCACACCCCCCAAAAATATTTGAGAGGTGCAAGTCAATATACTAGGTTTTGGGGCGCTGTGCGGCTGCCATCCAAGGTCTAGCGTGGGCAGTGTCAGGATGGAGATAGTCCCGTTTCCATCTGCTCCACCTCCTCCCTCCCACAGCCCTTCTCCAGGGTTCTCCAGCCCACCTGCACCCAGCTCCTACAGTGTGTGGCTATTTACTGTGGGCTGGCCACTTCTCCGCGTCCAGGCCTGCCCCCTTCTCACCTCCCACTTTCCCACTTCATATGTTCCTCCCCTCATCCCCCTAGCTCTCCCTTTAACCCACCCCCCCAAGATAGATAGATATAGCTATAGAAATATATAACTATCTCTGTCAGGTGATGAGGCGGGTAAGTCCAGCTGCCCCTGAGGGCAATTTAGGGGTGCCAAAATGACATCTCTTACCCCACCAAATTAAAACCGTTGTGGCGCCCCTGTTGGCGGCTACTGATTTATCCACCAACCAGATTGCCAGGCCGGGACTACAGACTACACGAGATGCACAATTGCTCCAATAAATATATACATTGTAACTTCCCATTTCAGCACTGTAACGGTATGTTTAATGAAATGACAGACAGAACAAGACAGAGAGGAAGTGGTAAACGCAGGGCACATATAACATAAACTTGCCATGTGGAAATGTCTTTTTCTGCAATCCATACCTCCTAACTGTACCTCCCAACTGTCCAGCTGTCCCACCCGCGGCCGCAGTGTCCTGTGAGTGGGTGGGTGGGTGGGGGGAACGACAGTTGGGAGAGCCAGTGATCACCGCTGCTCTGCACTGCAGAGCAGTCGGTGAACACTGAATAGATGCCGTGCGTCTACCAGTGCAAGGAGGGGACCCAGGGGCTGTCCAGCCACTCAGGGAGCGCTGGACATGCCCCGGAATGATGAAAATAGGGTTGTGGTGCTAGGCCATGCCCCCTTCACAGAAGTCCCGCCCCTTTCCAGCCACGGTTGCGCCTCCGGTGTAGCATGTCCCTACTAAGGAGCCACGAAAGTTGAGAGGTATGCAATATATGATCTGTGAGTTCCTTGCAGATTAGTTTATACAAGTCGCTCTTCATCAGCATAGAAATGTGCAACTGTCACTCTTTTCCACTCATGCACAGGACTGCACGAGTGTGGATTAACGGATCGACGCTATGTAGGTAGGCAATGATTAGGTTGACCTCGTTAGTTCGACAGGGTCATTAGATCGACAGAATGTACTGTAGATTGACATTATCATTTAGGAGTGGATTGGTCCACGCTGCCCTTGCAGCTCTCCAAGAGCAGGTAGTACAGGTTGAGTATCCCTTATCCAAAATGCTTGGGACCGGAAGTATTTTGGATATTGGATTTTTCCGTATTTTGGAATAATTGCATACCATAATGAGATATCATGGTGATGGGACCCAAGTCTAAGCACAGAATGCATTTATGTTTCATATACACCTTATACACACATCCTGAAGGTAATTTTAGCCAACATTTTTAATAACTTTGTGCATTAAACAAAGTGTGTGTACATTCACACAATTCATTTATGTTTCATATACACCTTATACACACAGCCTGAAGGCCATTTAATACAATATTTCTAATAACTGTGTATTAAAAAAAGTTGTGTACATTGAGCCATCAGTTCATACATACTCACTCTCACTCAAAAAATTCTGTATTTCGGAATATTCCGTATTTCAGAATATTTGGATATGGGATGCTCAACCTGTACTACAACCACCAACAGCTACCCAGCAACATTTGTAGTGAATGTGAGTTTTTTTGCAGACATTTTAAATGTAATATTACAGGGACTATACATGCTGTGCTTCCGAACTCCTGTATATTTTATCTATAAATACAACTTTCACTGTTTCCACAGCACAGTGCCGGAGGGACTTCCATCACCCATTCACTGCACAGCTCTGGAGTGGACTGGACACACCAGCATCCAGCCTATAACATGGCCGCCTGCACCCACACAGACATATTTACTATGGACCTTGCGCTGTATGCACTTATGTTCTGCAGTGGTGCAAGTAGAAACAATTTCTTAGTGGTACTGTGTGCGTAAAATGGGCGTGTCCACATGCCACAATGGGCGTGCCAATGAAAATGGGGGCATGTCAACACGTCCCCATTTCTTGTCACTCTGAGAACATTCATTTACATTCCATATGCACCATATCTTTATGGTGGTTTCTCACAATGGGAAACCTCTGAAGAAATGTATCCTTCCTGGTCAGACAGCGTCTTTAGTTGGTATTCACTTTTCATGTAGGAAATCACATGGTCCAGAAAAATTCTTGTTTGTTTACAAATATAACCAAAGTCATCATCCTACAACAGAGGTTCAATCAGATTCATGCCAGCTGTGTGACCTTCTACCCCCTGCACCTCTCAGCCACTCCATTATCTTCCCCCCTGTCTCTCAGCTACACCATTATCTTCCCCCCTGCGTCTCCCAGCCACACCATCATCTCCCCCTGCATTTCTCAGCCACACCGTCTTCTCCCATGTGATACTCTCAGCCATACCGTCATCTCCCCCTCTGCATCTCTCAGCTACACCGTCTTCTCCCTCCTGCATCTCTCAGCCACACCGTCTTGTCCGCTTGATACTCTCAGCCACACTCCGTCTCTCAGCCACACCATCATCTTCGTCCTGCATCTCTCAGCCTGCCCCCTTTAATTCTGTGTCTTTCAGCCTGACCCCCCATTCACTCTATGTCTATCACCCTGCCCCCTTTAATTATGTGTCTCTCAGTCTGACACCATTCATTCTTTGTTTCTCAGCTTGCCCCCTTTCACTCTGTGTTTCTCATCCTACCCCCTCATTCGCTCTGTGTCTCTCAACCTGCTTCCCCTCACTCTGTGTCTCTCAGCCTGCCCCCCTTCACTCTGTGTCTTTCATCCTGCCCCCCCCCATTCACTCTGTGTCTCTCAGCCTGCCCCCACCATGCACTCTGCCTCTCAGCCTGCTTCCCCTCACTCTGTGTCTCTCAGCCTGCCCCCACCATGCACTCTGTCTCTCAGCCTGCCCCCCTTCACTTTGTCTCTCATCCTGCCCCCCATTCGCCCTGTCTCTTATCCTGCCACCCAATTCACTCTGTGTCTCTCAGCTTGCCCCCCCCCCACTCTGTGTTTTTCTGCCTTCCTCTCTGTGTCCATCATTTACCTCCCCCTTTGAGTCCATCATCAGTTTCCCGCTCTGTGCCTCTCCCTCTGTGACTTTCACCTTCTCAGTCTCCCCCTCTGTGTCTCTCTGTCTTTCAGGGCCCCCTCTTTATCAGCCTCTCTGTGTCTTTCAGCGTCCCCCCTCTGATCTGTGTAAGCTCCCCGTCTTTCTCTCTCCTAGCCGGGCACCCATCATCCTCTCCAGCTCCCCAACTTACCTTGCTATGCTGCTCCATCTTCGCGGGTGGCTTGGCTGGCTCCTCTTCAGTGTGCAGCGGTGCATCGTTATGACGTCACGCCGCTGTGTCTGCCAAAAAAAGTTATTGTGCCGCAGGCTGTCAGGGCTCCGCTCTGCTTCTGCCTCCACGTGCAGTTTGTCCCAGTTTCATGTCAGACATGAAACTGAAACAAACTACTTGCCGCCATACTTTCACCACTGGTTCTGTGTTGCCACAGAGACAGCCAATGAACTAACATAAATCCAATTGCCTCCATCATCCAACCAATCAATTGCCACCTGCACCCCATAATACATATTAGCAGTGCAGTATGACCTGATGTTTTGTGGTGCCACTGCGCCAACCAATTAAACAACATAAACTACATGCTGTAGGAGAAGCAATTTTCACATCTTTTACAGTGGTTATAAAAGCTCTGACACACCCTAGCTTATTCTGACCATACACTACAATGATATCGGATAACAGGATGATAATCAGGTAGTGTGTGGGAGCAAAGGATAATCAGCTGGCTGAAAAACGTTAAAAAACGGTCCTTCCAACTAGTTGGGAAAACCGAACAGGTTTGATTTTCCCTAACTAATTATTCTAGTGTAGGGAAAAACTTCCCCTAACTGCACGATAAGTAAGCGTACATTGGCAGGCCACGTCTGCCTACTTTTGTGATAGTCACTAGTACCGACACTGAAGCTGCTGCCTTTCTGCACACTGGCTGTCCAGGCACCACGAGAATAGACGGAGGTTTGGCCTCCCGGTTCCTTAGACTTGGAGGGTGTACATGCCGGAGAGCAGCTGCTGCACCTCTGACTGCTCCCCCGAGTACAGGCAGCACAGAACCTCCAAACTCTCACTCCCGGTACAAGTCGCAATGCAACTGTGATTCCCCCCCCCCACCTGGTGCCTGCTCACTGGAGACTGGAGGAGTATGGAACAGAGAGGGACATATATAACTCTTCCTCACAGATAGTAAATGAGGCAATACAGAGAGTGGTGATGAAAGATACGACTACTGTAAGGACCAAGATGATCAGTACTCAGTAGCTCCGCAGACTGGGCCAATAGGTCTAGAGAGATGGCTGGCCTTGGGCAGGACAAGCTTCAATAATTGGTTAGGCTTGGAATCGAAATAGTGCAGTAACCGGATCCGGGATGGAACCGGAATAGCACAATAACTGGGAATGGGGGAATCCCTATCTATATACATTTCCCTGTATACATAAGCTCCCGTAGAAAACAATATTTTTTCTTTGTCTGTTGACCTACACTACAGTGTATATACTATATAACTTCGATATTTTCATTTGCTTTCAAACATATTGAATATATACCAATGAATACGTCCATACATATATGTTGTTTTATATATATGTATTTGTTTGTTGAGTCTAATGTATTTTTTATGCTGAATTACTCAAGGTTTTGTTTTAAACATTCTTCTGAAATTTGTCAGAATTTCAAGTGTTCCCAAATAAAGGAATTTGTTTTCTATATTTTCCCTCACTCTCTACGATGGGAATTTAATTTTTTCTGTCTTATAGTAAGATAGACATTTTAAAAATGCAGACTATACACATATAGAAATCACTTAATAGTTGCTACATGGGGGTAGATTCAATTTCGGCCAGGAAATGTAAATACTATAGAAATCACAGCTTCTGTTTTCTCACACATTCAGAGCAACCCCCGAGGACTAATTAAGCAATTGTAAACTTTAAATTGGCTTAATTAGTCAGTAATTACTCACTGTGAGTGTCTGTGGGTGTGTAAGTGTGTGTGTGTGATTCCCCCCCCCCCCCCCCCCCGCATGTGAGCCCCCTGGAGCTGGCCACTGGGAGAACTATATCTACCAGCAGCCCTTGTGCCTCCCAGCAGCCCCCTTACCATTTGGATGGAGATGGAGGGGAGATCATCAGAGAGCAACGGCAGCTGAGTATCTTTTGTTTATATTTAGAGTTAGAACGCACTGCAGGGTTTTCAGAGCTGAAAACCCTGCAACCATTTAAAAAAATGAGTACGGCATCAGAAGCGCGCATACCCATAGTAATCCAGAATTGGATGCGAGGTAACCAAGGTTTTTGACCTCGCTAAACCTCACTCGCAATTTAATAACCCCTATGGAATGAAGGTTTATTTTACGGAAAACTTACTATGGGTTACATATCTTCCTAGTCGCTACAGTACATCTATAGTTTTCATGGGATGTGGTCTAACAATACCGGCGCAGGGATCCTGAAGCCTTAATAGCCCGCTGGTCGGCAAGGGGCTTCATTGCGCTTGACCCCCCCCCCCTTACTGCCATACAGCAGCTGGCTTCCAAGCGTCGGTATGGTGACAGGAAGTCTCCTGACCGCCAGTCACCCGAACCCAACCCAGTTTTTATATGGAATTAGAAGTATGGAGTAGACATAGTTTTTTTTGTAAAACGTAAGAATGTAAACTTACCAGAAATGATACAGGAAATATTCCATCCAAAAAAAAAAAATGTTCTTGTTTAAAACTGAACTTTTGTGTTTTAAAATCTACGCAGAAACTGTGGTAATGACAGTAACTATGAAAAAACATGAACAAATAGGGGAAATTGGGGAAAAGTATTATTCAAATTATAGATGGAAATTCCATCAAATCCATGGTACCCAGTTGTGCCACACATTTCTGGAGAGCATCTTTGCAAGCTTTAGTTTCACACTTTGTGGGTGTTCTTTGAATATTATAAATCTCTTTTTCTATTATGCTGATTGTCACTTGTTGCTCCTTATGAAGTCATGCTATGAGCTTGTGGTGCCCAAACATTTTCTCACCAAGGATAATATTCCATCTTCTATGCCAGCCCTCCAACTTGTCTTGGGTTCTGGAAATACCACCAAGGATATTCTCATGCACTGACCACATGGCAGGTGGAAAAAGTGGGGGTGATCTTGTTTAACTTCTAGTATGGTCTCTAAGATGACCCAATACATAGGTCTCCACAATATAGTTCATTAATGGTGCAGCATTAGGTGGCATTTCAAATTTTAATTGTTCAAATACTTCTGGTAACTCATCTGGGGGTAGAAAATCCAGGGCTTGAGTGTGCCTCAGTTTCATAGCAAATCGATGATCATGTTCGTATTTGGAGGCTAGTCCACATGATTTTTTGCAAAATATTTTGCCCCAGATGGAACAGGCAATACTTATGGTTGCTGCAGCTTGGATTGCAGCATTTTCAAAATACATTAAGATAAACAGTGGAGCAAAGTGAATATCAAAGTCCATAATCCTGGAGATCTTCCAAAAATCCATAATCCTGATGATCTTCCTAACTTTTACTTCTTAGCAAACCATACCATGGGGGCACAAAGTATTGAGTAGTTTCATCCTTAATAACCATAGCACGGATGGAGTAGATTGGTCTGAATAAGGTTGAACAAGTCTTGAAGGTGCCATCCATGACCCAATATGTTTGGTCCAATATGGTGGGTCTTCCTTAATTTTTTTTTTCTATGCTGAATAAAAGGGTTCTTTCATTGTGGAAACCACTCTCTTTGTCCCAAAATTTCATGTAATTTATGTATGCCAAATGATGTGGGACTCATCCAGGGAAGATGGTTCAGGTGGGCAATCTTCTCTCCTGCCCTTTTCACTAGCTAAAGGAGGAATCCCTTGTTAGGCATACAGGGTACACTTGTAGAGGGCATCTCTCATCAGTAACAGTTTGAATTATTTGAGATGGTGGGTCACTGGTCTCCCGGGCACGTTGCTTCATAGATGCCTTAGCAATGAAAACATCATTTTTTTTCAGCTTTGGGAGCATGGTTATATCCTTGTGGTTATGTCCTATGTGACTGTTTAGTTGGTGCTGTCTAGGGAGGCCAATCCCGGGATCGGGATCGGCGAGATCCCGGGATTTGGGCCCAAAAATGCCGGGATTTGAATCCCGGGATTGGAGCCTCCAATCCCGGGATTCACGGGATTACATTGCGCATGTGCGGGAGGGTGAGTGTAAGTAATACTACTTACTAATATTAGGCGGGCGGCAGCCATGGACAAGCTGAACGCAGCGGCACTTCAAATGTAGCGCCGGCTGCCAGCCAATCAGAGCTGGCGGACCGGCAGCCAATAAGGGAAGCTGCCGCAGCAGCGGCAGCCAATCAGGAGCGACTGCTGCAACCGCTTCCCTGATTGGCTGCCGGTACGCCAGTTCTGGTTGGCTGGCGGCCGGCGCTTCATTTAAAATGCTGCCGCATTCAGTGTGTCCATGGTTGCCGCTCCCGCCAAATAGTTAGTAGTATTACTTACACCCACCCTCCCTCCCTCCGTGCAGTCAGTGCTCCCAACAGCCTTCCTCCCTCCCGCGCCGCAACCTACACCCACCCTCCCTCCCTCCATGCAGTCAGTGCTCCCTACAGCCTTCCTCCCTCCCGCGCCGCTACCAGCCCTCCCTGCCGCGACCTACACCCTCCCTCCCGAGTTCCGCACCGCTACTTACACCCTCCCTTCCTCCCGCACCGCTACCTACACCCTCCCTACCTCCCGCACCGCTACCTACACCCTCCCTCCAGCACTGCTCCCTACAACCTTCACTGATCCCTACTGCAATCCCAGAATCCCGGGATTGACCGTTTTTCAAACCCGAATCCCGGGATTGAAAAAACGGCCCGGGATTGGCCTCCCTAGTGCTGTCCTGCCACGATGGTTGGCTTTGCAAAAGGAAGGACAAGAGCCTGTCTTCCTCTCCAGACAGTGCAGCTTATTTTTAGCCAGAAGATAGCTATCCACGTTCAAAAGCATTCCTCTCTGAGATGGAACCAAACAACTGCTCTGTAGTACACACCACAGAATACTTGATCCGAATGCTGGATGAATGTACATACTAGATTATGCACACCTGTGCCCCAAACTGCTTTTTATTGGGTTTTAAATGGGGGAAGTTAAGAAACTTTTGTCGAAAACATTGTCCATTTTCAATACTTTGTTTTGTAAAAAATGGAATCTTAGACCCATTTGTCGGCAATGGGGGGGGGGGGTGATTTACGATTACAAAACAAAGGATTCACAAGAGACATGCTGATGCCAATATACTGTTGCCTTTGTTATAGTTTAGAAACATGACTGCAGTAGGGACAGAGGGTGCCCTTGATTAAATGACATTGTAGTACCATGTGTAAAATTTGAGTTGGGTGGTACACTATTACCGAGGTTAGGGGTGCTGCATCTAGTTTGGATAACTAGGAATAGCGGGGTGTATAGGTGGGTGATGGATAGCCGCATCTAGATTTACACAGCTAGGAAATGTGGGGTGTATAGTGGGGTGCTGGATGGCACATGGCTACAGCAGGGACAGAGGGTGCCCTTGGGTAAATGAGAATTGTTACTGGATAGCTGTTGGTGGTTGTAATACTACCGATATTTGGAGAGCTACCAGGGCAGGCAGTGTGGGACTTGTAGTACCATGTGTAAAGTTGAATCAGACGGCCCGCTATTACCAGGGTTAGGGATGCTGTGTCTAGATTTAGGGGTCTATTTACTAAGCCTTGGATGGAGATAAAGTGGACGTAGATAAATTACTAGACAATCAGCATCTAACTGCCAAGTCACAGGCTGTGTTTGAAAAATTACAGTTAGGAGATGATTGGCTGGAACTTTATCTCTGTCCACTTTATCTCCATTCTAGGTTTAGTAAATAGACCCCTTAGACCTTTATGTCGACATGAACTTAGTCATCTTCCAACATGTCAACTTTGACATAAAGTTGACATGTTCACAATGCCGACACCTAATTTCAACATTAACTCTAACCCTCACCCAATATTTGTATTGTCGACATTTTGACTATGTAGATATGTCATATGCTGACATTTTAAGTGTGACGTGTCAAAGTCGAAAAATATTGAAGAACACACAGCACGTATAAACTGCACACACATGCCCACTGCGCGTGCACTTGTTCCACAGTGCGTGCACATATCCGCAATTTGCGTATGGTCGCTCCGCGGTCCTGCGCGTGGTATGAGTATTTACGGCAGAGTTTGTGAACGCATGGAGAGCTATCAAAACATTACATATTTAATCCAAATAGTCCCCCTGCACCACATCAGAAAGTATCAACAGTTTAAGTGATTCCAGAACAAGGGGATTCACCTTTGCATGATAGGAGGGGACAGACTAAGGTTATAAGGTGGTGTCTGGTATCCAGCTGTAGGGTATTTTAAGGGTAACATTCCGGTGTTGGTTTGAGGAAGATCGCATGTTCCTGCGGATAGTTATGTGCAGAAGCAGAATATAGATATAAACTGTATTTACTGTATATTATGTATGCGGCGGGAATCCAGAGGAGACCACCCACAAGAACAGTTGAGAAAGACATCGCCCACCTTTTCAAATCAACCTATGACCTCTCCTGTACTGTAAAGGTGCATCCCTGTGTCCAATGGACAAAGGGATTACAGCATCCATTGTATTGCTTTTGGAAGTATTGTATAAAAAGCCTGTTGCAGCCTGGCCGGACCCACAAGACTCTCAACGTTATCAACCTGATAGCAGAGGACCGGACCGGGAGGCGCATGCGAATATTCTCACGTATGTACATTGACTGTAGCCATTTACTCTGTTGTATTGTAGTGCATAATTTGTATTGTTAACCCCCTTTCAGAATTACTCTGTGGTGTCGGAACCCAGTGATTAACTACAAATCGGTGTTGTGTCCTCTTTTCCCTGCTAGGGTTTAAAGTGTATTACATTGACTAACTGTATAAGGTTTAAAAGTTTATTAATTGGGTGTGTACGCGCTGCATGTACTTTGTACCCCCAGCGCGGCGTTTGTACGCAGAGTCCGTACATGGTACGGGACTCATTACGCAAATAGCGTAAAAGGTACGTAGAGTGCAGCGGCTCTATGGTAAAAGTGTGTTTAAAGGTGTAGCTTTATATTTTAAGATAATATCGACATTATCAATTGGGGGCATCGTCCGGTTTTTCCACATACCCGCAGCCTAGCAGGTTAAAGCAGACTTTATCTATCAGCAAAGGGCGGACAAGTATCCTACGTAAACCTTTTTCTGGCCGCTGGATACACTGGAAACCCTATTTTATTGCTGATTAGATGGCGTCTGCTCTGCATGGTTTGTAGGGATGCTGGTGGGACCCGTAGAGTAATTACGCAAAGCTATTTAAAAAGTCTGTGAATTTCTGTTTGGCGCCAAATGCGCACACAACACAAGCGTACACCTGTACTCTGTATACCTACTCACATTGTTGCCATAAGTACTGATTACTAGATTCATTTAGACCTGTGCGGAGAAATTTGTTGCTATTTAGTTAAAATATAGAATAAATATTAAAGAAGTAAACGTAAAACACAAACACAGTCTGGCCTAGTTAAAAAGGTTTATACAGAAAGAAACTGTGTTGTGTTAAGTGAGCGATTATAGGTAATATCGCTTACATTTATAGAAGTGTGGGATTTGTACTATTGCGGACGTACGGTTTTTGTACACGTGTCTCGGACGTGCGTAAGGGTACGACCGCTAAGTACAAATTACACAATAGCATTGTTTAGTTTAGGGGCGGGACAGTAGCCACGCTACATTAGCACAAATTGCTCGGTTTCCAAGATTTAGTTTAAATAAAACCTTTTTTACTGTATTGCCTCTGGGAATAAAGCTGTTTATCTGAATGAAAGATAATTTTCTGTACAGAAAAACCAAAGTGTATTTGAGTGAGCGAACCTGAGTGAGCAAACGTAACAAAGAACGTAGTGGACCCAGGGAATTCGGGATCCCGTCGAGTGGTACATCAAGTGAGTGGAGACTTGGTGGCGTGAGGCAGCTGACTCATGTTAATATAGATTTAAGTACAAAGGAGTAAGGTAGGCAATTGTGTTAGAGTACCGCGGCCCAGGGGGTTAGCGAGGTTTACCCATATAGTTTTTTTAATACGCTCCGGCTGAGGTTTCGCAGCCTGAAAATCGATTCCAGTGGTCGTACGGCAGATAAGTAACAAGTACCTATACGCTGTGCGATTGGACCGCGCGTTCGTGGGTGCAATATTTAGCGCAACATGATACCCTTTTTACGAGCTTCGCGTAAAATCGTATCATTAGCGCTGTATATAGCATACGCAAGCGTGATTTGTGTATAATAAAGGTTTAGGGAGTTTTCGCTGGTCTCTCTCAGGAAATCTCCAACGGCTTATATTTACTGGAAAGGGTAAATTATTCCCAGAAACTTCCAGTAAATAGAGGTTACATAGGGCCCTAAGTTGGGTACATTGCCTTCGCTATCGACAGTGTATGGTAGTACTGGCCAACGTGGGCGGTGAGTGGGTGAAAGCACTCGGAGAACTTTCTGTTAGGGTCTCCTGCTCTGTGCTGCCACGTCGTCATGGCAACCGGGAGACAAGTGCTAGCGGAGTAACCTGAGCGTAGCTGATACTCCGGTTCGGGTCTTTTGCTGTGCAGTGGTTACAGGCTCTGTGCACGGCAGGGGATCCGGTGCTGGTTTTTGTGCTCACAGTCTGTGAGGTCTGAGTGGGGCATGGACAGCACCTGCTATATAAACCCTTTTCTCAGGTTAGGCAGATGCTGCTGAATCTTTGTTGGTTAGTCAGTTCCTGAAAGCTAGCTAGTACTGTGTAAACTTTGTATTTGTTTGTTGCTTACTGCAAATAGGCCTTGGGATTTGGTATTACACTCTGCCAATCCAGACCTAGCAGTAAGACTGGAGTCAGTCGTTTAACCTGCTGGGGTTCTTTTGCTACTCTGTGAACCTAGCAAGTTTGCGGCTGTATTCTCAGACTTGCCTGCCAAAATCCTTTCTCACTGTGCAAGGTGTTCAGGTGTCAGTTTAGTGGCAGTAAACTGAACCAGTGCACTGCAAGTGAGGACTAGGATTGTGGAGACTCTCCTTGTGTCTATTATTCCATCTCTGACCAAGGAGTTTACTGCCACACCCGTTGGTAACCCTTTAGGGTTTTGCGGTTGCCCTTAGCAACAGCATTTCGGGTTCTCTACGTATTAAATCACAACATCTCGCTTCTGTCCATCTGAGCATTCCTAATACTAGGGAGACACCCAGTTTCTTAGCCTTTGGGCTTCTCTGTTCACTTTGTGTGTATTTTGTTACCCTATCACCTTCTGTGTATGTAATGTCATATTCCCCAGTCTGTCTGTGAGTTCATTTGTTTTGCATCCCTCTCCGTTCAGACACCAGTACATTCCTGCTGGTACTGGTGTGCATAACATATTCAGCAGCCCAATACTCCTGTTGAAATTTTGTAGGAATATGGAGCATACCCCTCAAAATACTTTGCAACAGGTGGTCGATCAGGTGCAGGTCCTGACTCGACAATTTAATGATTTGTCCATTAAAATGCACACCTCGCAGGCCGCTGGCGGAGCTCCCGCAGCAGCAGTACCTTCAGGGGTTAAGGAGCCGAAAGTAAATCTCCCGGATCGTTTTTCTGGAGATCGCTCGCAGTTCTTTTGTTTCAAGGAGAGCTGCAAGCTATATTTCCAACTTAGGCCTCAGTCTTCTGGGTCGGAGATTCAGCGGGTGGGCATAGTGATTTCCTTGCTACAAGGAGACCCACAGGTCTGGGCATATGGGTTGCAGCCTGACTGTCCATCGCTTAAAAGTGTTGATGCTTTTTTTACGGCACTGGGCATGTTGTATGATGACCCTGACACGACGGCCTCAGCCGAGGCTCAGATTTCGATCCTTAAGCAAGGGCGAAGGCCAGTTGAGGTTTACTGTACGGAGTTTCGGAGGTTGGCCCATGATACCCAGTGGAATGACCCAGCCCTGAGACACCAGTACCGAAGAGGTCTTTCTAACCAGATAAAAGACCAACTGGTACAATATCCCTTGCCTGATAGCTTGGATCAGCTCATGCAGTTATCCATCCGGGTGGATAGACGGCTGAGAGAGCGTAGGCTTGAAAGGGAGACCGAGGTTTCCTTCTTTCCCAAGGGAACCTCAGACTCTGAGGAATTTTCCGAGGAGCCTATGCAGATTGGGGCTACCCGCCTCTCCTCGCGTGAGAAGACGCGGAGGAGACAGCAGGGGTTATGTTTGTACTGTGGGAATAAAGGTCATGTGGTAGTATCATGCCCAGAAAAGCCGGAAAACTTCAGGGCCTGAGGGTGATGGGAAATATCCTGTCAGGCCAGAAGTCAGAATTTCCCTAGAAGACTTTTATCATTCTGGTGACCTTGAAGATCCTCGGTCAAACTGTCAAGACTGAGGCCTTTGTGGACAGTGGGGCCGACGGGATTTTTATGGACCGCCAATTCGCCCTGAAACACTCTGTTCCCTTAGTACCCATGGCATCGGAAATTGTGATTTGTGGGTTAAACGGGGTACCATTATCCCAGGGTAAAATTACCTCTTGCACTAGCAAGATTTCTTTGTTTATTGGAGCCACACACTCTGAAAAATTGTCCTTTTATGTGACTGTCTGTACTTTTGCCCCACTGGTGTTGGGGTTACCCTGGTTAAGGGCCCACAATCCTCAATTTGACTGGGTCTCTGGGGAGATTCTTAGTTGGGGTACTGATTGTTTCAGGAGTTGCTTGAGCCTTCCAGTCAGGCTTTCGCAGCTAAGTTTGCCAGGATTGCCAGGATGTTATGCAGATTTTGCGGACGTGTTCTCCAAAAGAGTTGCAGAGGTACTACCTCCCCATCGCCCCTATGACTGTGCCATTAATTTGTTGCCGAATGCTAAGCTTCCCAAGAGCAGGTTGTACTCCCTGTCACGTCCTGAGATGTGCTATGGCAGAGTACATTCAGGAGAACTTGGCTAAGGGATTTATCAGACCTTCACAGTCTCCAGTTGGGTCGGGGTTCTTCTTCGTGGGTAAAAAGGACGGTTCGTTGCGACCCTGCATCGACTTCAGGGAATTGAACCGTATCACGATTAAAAACTCATACCCACTGCCTCTCATTTCGGTCTTGTTTGACCAGCTTCGTACTGCCACCATTTTTTCTAAGATTGACCTACGCGGTGCGTACAATCTAATCCGAATAAGAGAGGGGGATGAATGGAAGACTGCCTTTAATACCCACTCAGGGCATTATGAATATTTGGTGATGCCTTTTGGGCTCTGTAATGCCCCGGCAGTCTTCCAGGACTTCATGAACGATGTGCTCAGGGAATATTATGATAGATTCTTAGTTGTATACTTAGATGACATCCTAATCTTCTCCCATTCCCTGGAGGAACATCGGAAGCATGTACGCTTAGTCCTCCAGAAACTCAGAGACCACCGGCTTGGGGCGAAGCTGGAGAAGTGCGAATTTGAAGTTCAGCAAATCGCATTTCTAGGATATATTATCTCCCCAGAAGGTTTCCAAATGGAGGGTTCCAAGGTACAGGCAGTCCTGGATTGGGTGCAGCCCACTAGTTTGAAGGCGCTTCAGCGTTTTCTGGGCTTTGCGAATTTTTATAGACGATTTATCGCTGGATTTTCGTCTATAGTGGCGCCTTTGGTGGCACTCACTAAGAAAGGGGCGGATGTTGCTCACTGGTCTTGTGAGGCCAAAGCGGCTTTTGCCCGTCTCAAAAGGGCATTTGTCTCGGCCAAGGTGCTGCGACACCCAGATCCAGAGCGTCCTTTTGTGGTGGAGGTGGATGCCTCTGAGATGGGTATTGGGGCAGTGCTCTCTCAGATGGGGGTGTCTGATAATCGCCTTCATCCCTGTGCTTACTTTTCCCGTAAATTTTCGCCTGCCGAGATGAATTATGACGTGGGTAACCGGGAATTGTTGGCTATTAAGGATGCACTCGAGGAGTGGAGACACTGGCTTGAGGGGGCTAAGTTTGTGGTCTCAATTCTCACCGACCATAAGAATTTGGCATATTTAGAGTCAGCGAAGCGCCTCAATGCCAGGCAGGCACGATGGGCTTTGTTTTTTGCTCGCTTTAATTTTTTGATAACATATCGCCCTGGGTCAAAAAACATCAAGGCTGATGCGCTCTCGCGGAGTTTTGCTCCAATCCAGGAGACCACCGAGGAGCCATTTCCCATTGTGTCCCCATCATGTATTAAAGTGGGCATTACCCAGGACCTCTTGTCATTAGTCCTTAGAGCACAGGAGCAGGCTCCTCCAGACCTTCCGGTAGGTCTTTTGTTTGTGCCTCCTAGGTTAAGACAGCGAGTGTTCCTGGAATTCCATGCCAAGAAGTCGGCAGGTCACCCGGGTATTGCCAGAACTCAGGAGTTGCTATCTAGGGCGGTGTGGTGGCCCTCGGTGGCTAGGGATGTGGATCAGTGGGTTCGGGCATGTGACATCTGTGCCCGAAATAAGACTCCTAGAGGGGTTCCTGTTGGCCCATTACATCCACTCTCTATTCCATCTAAGCCATGGACCCACATTTCAATGGATTTTGTGGTGGACTTGCCCAAATCCTCGGGGATGACAGCCATCTGGGTTGTCGTTGACAGGTTTTCAAAGATGGCGCACTTCGTTCCATTGGTTGGGCTGCCATCGGCCAGACGCCTGTCTGAATTATTTATGCTGCATGTTGTGCGCCTCCACGGGTTGCCACTTGATGTGGTCTCTGACCGCGGATCCCAGTTTGTGGCCAAATTCTGGAGGGCATTTTGTTCCGATCTCCAGATTTCTGTCAGCTTGTCGTCAGGCTACCATCCGCAGTCTAATGGGCAGACTGAAAGGGTGAACCAGTCCTTGGAGCAGTTCCTCAGGTGTTATGTCTCCAAGTGTCAGACTGACTGGGTTGCTCATCTGTCCATGGCGGAGTTTGCCTATAACAACGTGGCTCACTCTGCTACAGGGATCTCTCCCTTCCTTTGTGTGTATGGGCATCATCCTAAGGCCAATTCTTTTGACCCCCTGGACTCCACGCCTGGTGGTTCCTCTGTGGTTTCGGTCCTTAGAGGTATTTGGAGGAAAGTGAAGAAAGCCCTTGTGTCTGTGTCATTAGTGACCAAAAGGGTTTTTGATAAGTGGAAAAGACCCTGCAGCTTCAAATTAGGAGACTTCGTCTGGTTGTCTACCAAGAATTTGAAGTTGAGACAGCCATCTTATAAGTTAGGCCCCCGGTTCATCGGTCCTTATAAGATCACTAGGGTTATCAATCCGGTGGCATTTCAGTTAGATCTACCCCGTTCTTTGGGTATCAATAAAACATTTCATTGTTCCCTTTTAAAACGGGCGATTAGTAATCCTTCTTCCAGTGGAAGACCTTCCCCTCTTCTGATACGTGGCCAGAGGGAGTTTGTTGTTGAAAGGATTCTTGACTCCAAGATGGTTCGGGGTCGGCTGTCATTTTTGGTGCACTGGAAGGGGTATGGCCCGGAGGAGCGGTCGTGGGTGCGCAGTTGTGATCTTCATGCCCCCAGACTGTTACGCTCTTTCTTCTCGCAGTTCACCGATAAACCCGGTGGTAGGGGTTCCTTGACCCCTCGTCAGAGGGGGGGTACTGTTAAGGTCTCCTGCTCTGTGCTGCCACGTCGTCATGGCAACCGGGAGACAACTGCTAGCGGAGTAACCTGAGCGTAGCTGATACTCCGGTTCGGGTCTTTTGCTGTGCAGTGGTTACAGGCTCTGTGCACGGCAGGGGATCCGGTGCTGGTTTTTGTGCTCACAGTCTGTGAGGTCTGAGTGGGGCGTGGACAGCACCTGCTATATAAACCCTTTTCTCAGGTTAGGCAGATGCTGCTGAATCTTTGTTGGTAAGTCAGTTCCTGAAAGCTAGCTAGTACTGTGTAAACTTTGTATTTGTTTGTTGCTTACTGCAAATAGGCCTTGGGATTTGGTATTACACTCTGCCAATCCAGACCTAGCAGTAAGACTGGAGTCAGTCGTTTAACCTGCTGGGGTTCTTTTGCTACTCTGTGAACCTAGCAAGTTTGCGGCTGTATTCTCAGACTTGCCTGCCAAAATCCTTTCTCACTGTGCAAGGTGTTCAGGTGTCAGTTTAGTGGCAGTAAACTGAACCAGTGCACTGCAAGTGAGGACTAGGATTGTGGAGACTCTCCTTGTGTCTATTATTCCATCTCTGACCAAGGAGTTTACTGCCACACCCGTTGGTAACCCTTTAGGGTTTTGCTGTTGCCCTTAGCAACAGCATTTCGGGTTCTCTACGTATTAAATCACAACATCTCACTTCTTTCCATCTGAGCATTCCTAATACTAGGGAGACACCCAGTTTCTTAGCCTTTGGACTTCTCTGTTCACTTTGTGTGTATTTTGTTACCCTATCACCTTCTGTGTATGTAATGTCATATTCCCCAGTCTGTCTGTGAGTTCATTTGTTTTGCATCCCTCTCCGTTCAGACACCAGTACATTCCTGCTGGCACTGGTGTGCATAACACTTTCACCGTTG
Organism: Pseudophryne corroboree; assembly: GCF_028390025.1. Classification (NCBI taxonomy): domain Eukaryota; kingdom Metazoa; phylum Chordata; class Amphibia; order Anura; family Myobatrachidae; genus Pseudophryne; species Pseudophryne corroboree. Next base: position 135,547,238 of record NC_086449.1, on the reverse strand, counting down.
CCTTATATTGAGTATTTTGTTTTTTTGTGTGGGATTAGCCTAAAGGTCAATACCTGCAAAATATGGGGGCCAGTTGCTCAAGTAAGGGACGTTCAACCAGGGTTCAGGTTGACATACCGCGGCCCAGGGGGTCAGCGAGGTTCATAATGTGTGAAAAGTATGGACCACACACAGAAGTTTTATGCAATGAATGGGAACGTATGACTGCGGGAGATAGGGAACCATTCCCTAAGGTAGGCAGTTTTGAACCAGAGGTATTGCAGAATTTAAGGATTAGGATATGTCTGATAAAATCCCGAAAACAAAGGGTCAGACACACAGATTGTTTAAACTTATGGCAGCAAGAGGGCGATATGCAAAGAGAATTAGCTCACGCAGCAGGTTCCAAACCTAGCAGGAAAATGATAGCAACCGCACCACCACCACCGTATATTGTGGGGGAGAAAGTGGCTACAGACAAAGGCATATTGGTATCCGATAAGAGTATAGTTGATAAATGTACTAACGCTAACCCTTGCCGTTGTATCCAATTTTAAATTTTCCTCAGGACTGCGAGCAAGAAGATGAGCCCAGCACGATATCGGCACTCTCTCTAGCAGCCACCATACAGAATACTCAGGTGGGCACGGCCCAACCAGCAAGAGCAGTAGTAAGGCCCCCTAGCGGAGGGATAAGTGAGGTCGTGTCCACAGGTAAGTACGGTACCATACATTATGCAGAGACAATAGCACCTCAGATTGTGGAGTCAACTCAGAATGACGTAATTGAATTAAATCCTGTCAGGGTGATCGCAGTCCCCAATGGGAGGACTGACGCTCAGGGAGTCACTCCCATCAGGAACATTGCTATGCATTGTCCCTGGTCCCGGACAGAATTGAGGGCAATTATGTCAGAATTTTCCGATCCCAGAAAGGATCTAGTCGCATGCCAGAGGTTCATTAAAGAGTTAGGTAACGCCACCGAAAGCACAAACAAAGATTGGCGAACAGTGCTATGAGTATGTTTACCTTCCAATATTGACCCCGCGAAATTCATTACTGATTGTAAATTAGACGCAGTAGTACCTCTCACTGATGAGTACACTCAGGAGAATGTACGACAAATCAATCTGCAATTAGGAGTATATTTCCCTACTGTTCTCAAATGGAATAAAATCTTTTCCATAAGACAAAAAGAAGGTGAAATGGCATCTGAATATTTCCACCGAGCACTGCAGGAAATGGCTAGATACACTGGGATCGAGGACATTAAGGGCAATGTACATCACAGGGAGGTAGCTGTGTCAGTATTAATGGACGGGTTAAAAGAGACATTAAGAACAAGGGTACAAACCACTCTACCTAACTGGAGAGGTATCTCGGTGGCTGCATTAAGAGAGTCCGCTATCGAGCACGATCGGAACGTCATTAAGCACAGGGAGTCTCAGGGGGATAAGCTGATGACAGTAAGTATAAATGCTCTTACAACAAAACCGCATCAGCCAAAACCCCAGACCCCTGATGGTAAGTCACGTGTAGTAGTATGCTATGACTGTCAGAAGGAAGGACATTTTGCATGGAATTGTAGGTATAAAAACACACATAAGGTATACCGACCCCCTAGACCAGGATATGAACCACACTATAATACACATAATTGGGATCAGGGATCGCATAGGAGAAGTTATGAGCCACATGCAGGGGAAACAAGGAGGTACCCACCTAGGAGGGACTGGCAGACCACCGAAAATTCTCAGTTACCCCCCAAATATTGTAGCTGCCAGTGCGCTGCGAGAGGGTCACAATATACAATAGGGGTTGGGCCATACCTGTAGTCTGCAGCCAGTAAAGTTGATTGCTAGCCTTGGTAGTGAACCTGAGGTCACAGTTGATGTAGCTGGTAGATCATTACCATTTCTTGTAGATACAGGGGCGGCCAGGTCAGTGTTAAATTCGACGGTAGGTTTGAAAACCACGGGTAAAACAATTTCGGCAATGGGAGTAACAGGAATAGTGCAACACTACCCTTTGAGTAGACCTGCGGAGATTACGATAGGGCCTTTGCAGACCAAGCATTCCTTTTGCTAGCTGCATCAGCTCCGACTAATCTACTTGGGAGAGATTTATTGTGTAAAATGAGGTGTGTCATATATTGTACTCCTGAGGGTGTCTTCTTGGATATACCCGAGAATCACGTTCAGGAAGTGCAGGATATGTTAGACACCCCACAAAGGCTAATGTCACATTCTGCTGTTATAGACAGGTGTCCATCAAAGGTAGAGGAAATGATATCACGAATACCGAGATCCCACTGGGCCAAAGATGGACAAGACACTGGATTGATGGCGAATGGAGCTCCAGTAGAAGGGAACGTCTAAATCATCTTGCATCCACGGACTCCGGATAAGGCCGTAGGTGTGAGCATCGGCCGGGAGGACGAGCAATTTCTACCGTGGTTTAAAGTAAAGACATTTGTTCTGCTTCCAACAGGTGATTTGTGGGTTAATTAACCAGGAGGAGTATCACACGCACTGTGATTGAATAGAGACGTTTGCATGTTACAAAACGAATAATTGCTTACCGTTAATTGCATGCTACTGACTTTTGCTTCTAAATCAGAGTTGGCATGAACTGTTATAACAACATATTAAGCTACAAGTAAGGTGCTACCTTTCAAAATATCTTTGGCAGCTACCAATCCCAGCTCATAAGAATTGTTAAGCTACAAGTGAGTTGCTGTTTCCAATATTTCTTCTAAAATACTGCTACAATTACTTGTGATGGTAATTGACACACGGACATCTACATTGTAGCAAGATTCTGAAAGGATATTCAATACAGGTGGTACCGTTCCGGATAGGAGACACTGTGTATAATATATGTCCTGTGGGAAATATTGGATCCATGTGAAATTAAATACATCTACAGTCTATGAATAAATTGGGAAATATATATTTTATTATAGTAGAAGCAGACATATTTATATATATGTCCATGCAAATTCTTGTTTAAAAGTATTATCCTGTTTTAGTGTGATTGTGATTTTATGGTGTAAAAATAAGAATTTACTTACCGATAATTCTATTTCTCGTAGTCCGTAGTGGATGCTGGGAACTCCGTAAGGACCATGGGGGAATAGCGGCTCCGCAGGAGACTGGGCACAAAAGTAAAGCTTTAGGACTACCTGGTGTGCACTGGCTCCTCCCCCTATGACCCTCCTCCAAGCCTCAGTTAGGATACTGTGCCCGGACGAGCGTACACAATAAGGAAGGATTTTGAATCCCGGGTAAGACTCATACCAGCCACACCAATCACACCGTACAACCTGTGATCTGAACCCAGTTAACAGCATGATAACAGAGGAGCCTCTGAAAAGATGGCTCACAACAATAATAACCCGATTTTTGTAACAATAACTATGTACAAGTATTGCAGACAATCCGCACTTGGGATGGGCGCCCAGCATCCACTACGGACTACGAGAAATAGAATTATCGGTAAGTAAATTCTTATTTTCTCTGACGTCCTAGTGGATGCTGGGAACTCCGTAAGGACCATGGGGATTATACCAAAGCTCCCAAACGGGCGGGAGAGTGCGGATGACTCTGCAGCACCGAATGAGAGAACTCCAGGTCCTCCTCAGCCAGGGTATCAAATTTGTAGAATTTAGCAAACGTGTTTGCCCCTGACCAAGTAGCTGCTCGGCAAAGTTGTAAAGCCGAGACCCCTCGGGCAGCCGCCCAAGATGAGCCCACCTTCCTTGTGGAATGGGCTTTTACAGATTTAGGCTGTGGCAGGCCTGCCACAGAATGTGCAAGCTGAATTGTACTACAAATCCAACGAGCAATAGTCTGCTTAGAAGCAGGAGCACCCAGCTTGTTGGGTGCATACAGGATAAACAGCGAGTCAGATTTTCTGACTCCAGCCGTCCTGGAAACATATATTTTCAGGGCCCTGACTACGTCCAGCAACTTGGAGTCCTCCAAGTCCCTAGTAGCCGCAGGTACCACAATAGGCTGGTTCAAGTGAAACGCTGAAACCACCTTAGGGAGAAATTGAGGACGAGTCCTCAATTCTGCCCTGTCCGTATGAAAAATTAGGTAAGGGCTTTTATAGGATAAAGCCGCCAATTCTGAGACACGCCTGGCTGAAGCCAGGGCCAACAGCATTACCACTTTCCATGTGAGATATTTTAAGTCCACAGTGGTGAGTGGTTCAAACCAATGTGATTTTAGGAACCCCAAAACTACATTGAGACCCCAAGGTGCCACTGGAGGCACAAAAGGAGGCTGTATATGCAGTACCCCCTTGACAAACGTCTGAACTTCAGGAACTGAAGCCAGTTCTTTCTGGAAGAAAATCGACAGGGCCGAAATTTGAACCTTAATGGACCCTAATTTTAGGCCCATAGACAGTCCTGTTTGCAGGAAATGCCTCTGTGAGCATCTCTTGAAGTTCCGGGTACCAAGTCCTTCTTGGCCAATCCGGAGCCACGAGTATAGTCCTTACTCCTCTCCTTCTTATGATTCTTAGTACCTTGGGTATGAGAGGCAGAGGAGGGAACACATACACTGACTGGTACACCCACGGTGTTACCAGAGCGTCCACAGCTATTGCCTGAGGGTCGCTTGACCTGGCGCAATACCTGTCTAGTTTTTTGTTGAGGCGGGACGCCATCATGTCCACCTTTGGTTTTTCCCAACGGTTCACAATCATGTGGAAGACTTCTGGGTGAAGTCCCCACTCTCCCGGGTGGAGGTCGTGTCTGCTGAGGAAGTCTGCTTCCCAGTTGTCCACTCCCGGAATGAACACTGCTGACAGTGCTATCACATGATTTTCCGCCCAGCGAAGAATCCTTGCAACTTCTGCCATTGCCCTCCTGCTTCTTGTGCCGCCCTGTCTGTTTACGTGGGCGACTGCCGTGATGTTGTCTGACTGGATCAGCACCGGCTGACCTTGAAGCAGAGGTCTTGCTAGGCTTAGAGCATTGTAGATGGCCCTTAGCTCCAGGATATTTATGTGAAGTGATGTCTCCAGGCTTGACCACAAGCCCTGGAAATTTCTTCCCTGTGTGACTGCTCCCCAGCCTCTCAGGCTGGCATCCGTGGTCACCAGGACCCAGTCCTGAATGCCAAATCTGCGGCCCTCTAGAAGATGAGCACTCTGCAACCACCACAGGAGAGACACCCTTGTCCTTGGTGACAAGATTATCCGCTGATGCATCTGAAGATGCGACCCGGACCATTTGTCTAGCAGATCCCACTGGAAGGTTCTTGCGTGGAATCTGCCGAATGGGATTGCTTCGTAAGAAGCTACCATCTTTCCCAGGACCCTTGTGCATTGATGCACTGAGACTTGGCCTGGTTTTAGGAGATTTCTGACTAGTTCGGATAACTCCCTGGCTTTCTCCTCCGGGAGAAACACCTTTTTCTGGACTGTGTCCAGGATCATCCCTAGGAATAGAAGTCGTGTCGTCGGGATCAGCTGCGATTTTGGAATATTGAGAATCCAACCGTGCTGGCGCAGCACTATCTGAGATAGTGCTACTCCGACTTCCAACTGTTCCCTGGATCTTGCCCTTATCAGGAGATCGTCCAAGTAAGGGATAACTAAAACTCCCTTCCTTCGAAGGAGTATCATCATTTCGGCCATTACCTTGGTAAAGACCCGGGGTACCGTGGACAATCCAAACGGCAGCGTCTGAAACTGATAGTGACAGTTCTGTACCACAAACCTGAGGTACCCTTGGTGAGAAGGGTAAATTAGGACATGTAGGTAAGCATCTTTGATGTCCAGAGACACCATATAGTCCCCTTCTTCCAGGTTTGCAATCACTGCTCTGAGTGACTCCATCTTGAATTTGAACCTTTGTATGTAAGTGTTCAAGGATTTTAGGTTTAAAATTGGTCTCACCGAGCCGTCCGGCTTCGGTACCACAAATAGTGTGGAATAGTACCCCTTTCCCTGTTGTAGGAGGGGTACCTTGATTATCACCTGCTGGGAATATAGCTTGTGAATGGCTTCCAATACTGCCTCCCTGTCTGAGGGAGACGTCGGTAAAGCAGACTTTAGAAAACGGCGAGGGGGAGACGTCTCGAATTCCAATTTGTACCCCTGAGATACCACCTGAAGGATCCAGGGGTCCACTTGCGAGTGGGCCCACTGCGCACTGAACTTCTTGAGACGGGCCCCCACCGTGCCTGAGTCCGCTTGTAAAGCCCCAGCGTCATGCTGAGGACTTTGCGGAGACGGGAGAGGGCTTTTGTTCCTGGGAACTGGCTGTTTGTTGCAGCCTTTTTCCTCTCCCTCTGCCACGGGGCAGAAATGAGGCGCCTTTTGCCCGCTTGCCCTTATGGGGCCGAAAGGACTGCGCCTGATAATACAGCGTCTTCTTAGGTTGAGAAGCTACCTGGGGTAAAAATGTGGATTTTCCAGCAGTTGCCGTGGCTACCAGGTCTGATAGACCTACCCCAAATAACTCCTCCCCCTTATAAGGCAATACTTCCATGTGCCTTTTAGAATCCGCATCACCTGACCACTGCCGCGTCCATAAACCTCTTCTTGCAGAAATGGACAGCGCGCTAACTCTTGATGCCAGTCGGCAAATATCCCTCTGTGCATCACGCATATATAGAAATGCATCCTTCAAATGCTCTATAGTCAGTAATATACTGTCCCTATCTAGGGTATCAATATTTTCAGTCAGGGAATCCGACCACGCCAGGCCCGCACTGCACATCCAGGCTGAGGCGATTGCTGGTCGCAGTATAACACCCGTGTGAGTGTATATACATTTTAGGATATTCTCCAGCTTTCTATCGGCAGGTTCCTTTAGGGCGGCCGTATCAGGAGAGGGTAGTGCTACCTGTTTAGACAAGCGTGTGAGCGCTTTATCCACCCTAGGGGGTGTTTCCCAACGTGCCCTATCCTCTGGCGGGAAAGGGTACGATGCCAATAACCTTTTAGGAATTATCAGTTTTTTATCGGGGGAAACCCACGCCTCATCACACACTTCATTTAATTCCTCGGATACAGGAAAAACTACAGGCAGTTTTTTCTCACCAAACATAATACCCTTTTTAGTGGTACTTGTATTATCAGAGATATGCAATACATTTTTCATTGCTTCAATCATGTAACGTGTGGCCCTAGTGGAAGTCACGTTTGTCTCCTCATCATCGACACTGGAGTCAGTATCCGTGTCTGTGTCTGCCATTTGAGGTAACGGGCGTTTTAAAGCCCCTGATGGCGTTTGAGACCCCTGGACAGGCACAAGCTGAGTAGCCGGCTGTCTCATGTCGTCAACTGTCTGTCGTAAAGAGCTGACACTGTCACGCAATTCCTTCCATAAGCTCATCCACTCAGGTGTCGACTCCCTAGGGGGTGACAACTCTATAATAGGCAATTGCTCCGCCTCCATCTCATTTTCCTCCTCAAACATGTCGACACAATCGTACCGACACACCGCACACACACAGGGAATGCTCTGATAGAGGACAGGACCCCACTAGCCCTTTGGGGAGACAGAGGGAGAGTATGCCAGCACACACCAGAGCGCTATATATAGACAGGAATACCACTATAAATTGTGCTTTTCCCTTTATAGCTGCTGTTAGTATTAAAACTGCGCCAAATTAGTGCCCCCCTCTCTTTTTTACCCTTTTCTGTAGTGCAGGACTGCAGGGGAGAGTCAGGGAGACGTCCTTCCAGCGGAGCTGTGATGGAAAATGGCGCCCGTGTGCTGAGGAGATAGGCTCCGCCCCCTTCTCGGCGGCCTTTTCTCCCGATTTTTGGTGAGTTCTGGCAGGGGTTAAAATACATCCATATAGCCCTGGGGGTTATATGTGGTGTATTTATGCCAGCCAAGGTGTTTACATTGCTGCTCAGGGCGCCCCCCCCCTAGCGCCCTGCACGCTCAGTGACCGAAGTGTGAAGTGTGCCTGAGTGACAATGGCGCACAGCTGCAGTGCTGTGCGCTACCTTGTTGAAGACTGATGTCTTCTGCCGCCGATTTTTCCGGACCTCTTCTTGCTTCTGGCTCTGTAAGGGGGCCGGCGGCGCGGCTCTGGGACCGAGCTCCGAGGCTGGGCCTGTGTTCGGTCCCTCTGGAGCTAATGGTGTCCAGTAGCCTAAGAAGCCCAAGCTACCACCACTTAGGTAGGTTCGCTTCTTCTCCCCTTAGTCCCTCGATGCAGTGAGCCTGTTGCCAGCAGGTCTCACTGAAAATAAAAAACCTAAAACTAAACTTTCACTAAGAAGCTCAGGAGAGCCCCTAGTGTGCACCCTTCTCGGCCGGGCACAAAAATCTGAGGCTTGGAGGAGGGTCATAGGGGGAGGAGCCAGTGCACACCAGGTAGTCCTAAAGCTTTACTTTTGTGCCCAGTCTCCTGCGGAGCCGCTATTCCCCCATGGTCCTTACGGAGTTCCCAGCATCCACTAGGACGTCAGAGAAATTGCTATTGCCGGCCGGCATTAAGTATAAATGTTTTGAATTATTGCTACTATTATATATAAAAAATAAAAATCCACATCAAATGTGAATAGCGCTCTCTTGGTTGTTTTTTGTAGCTCCAGTAGTAGTACAAATAAAAGATGGTAGGATAGCTCCAAAAATCCCTCAGTATCCTCTGAAGCCAGAGGTGGAATTAAAAGTATACCCAGTCATAGAGCGCTTGCTACAACAGGGCATCCTAGTCAGGACGTCCAGCACTGCCAATAGTCCCATCTTCCCTGTGAAAAAGAGTGGGGGGAGGGGTTACAGGCTAGTGCAGGATCTAAGGGGGATAAACAAGATAGTTGAGAGCCAATTCCCCGTAGTGCCAAATCCAGCTGTCATCCTCATGCAAATTCCTTCTACTGCAAAATTTTTCACTGTCATTGACCTCTGTTCTGCCTTCTTTTCTGTCCCTCTGCACCCTGACAGCCAATACCTGTTTGCATTCACATACAGGGGAGTACAGTACACCTGGACTCGCCTACCCCAAGGTTTCATTGACAGCCCAAGTATTTTCTCCCAGGCTTTGCATGACTGTTTACAATCCTTTCAACCTGAAAGCGGGTCAGTATTAATACAGTATGTAGATGACTTACTGCTGTGTTCTGATTCACTCGAATCGTCCTTGAAAGACACGAAACAGCTTCTGTTTCACCTTTCTAATACGGGACACAAGGTTTCAAAGGATAATTTGCAGCTGTGCCAGACCAGGGTAAAATATTTGGGACATTGCTTGATGCAAGGACTTAGACACCTCACCGCTGATAGAATACAGGCGATTCGCGACATGACTCTGCCACAAACCCAGCAACAGATCCGCACCTTTCTTGGAATGTGTGGGTACTGCCGAAACTGGATCCCAGGGTTCTCCATACTGGCTTTACCTTTGCAAGAAATGGTCTCTTCAAACAAACCAGATCGAATCTCGCACACGGATGAGTCCGAACTGGCATTTGAGAGACTCAAACAGTGCCTATCACAGGCACCTGCATTAGGCATGCCAGATTATGGGATACCCTTTGAATTGTACGGTACGGAAAGTGCTGGGTGTGCGGCAGGTGTCCTAACCCAGAGACATGGTGATGCCAGCAGGCCGGTAGCTTACTACAGTGCACAGTTGAACACCGTAGCGCGGTCTCTCCCCACATGCTTGCGAAGTGTTGCAGCGATAGCTTTGCTAGTAAGTAAAAGCGAAGACGTAGTGTTAGGACACAACCTGACAATCCATACACCTCATGCAGTATCAGCCTTACTGAACTCCGCCCAAACCAGACATGTCTCATCAGCACGGTTTACAAAGTGGGAATTAGCACTAATGGCCCCTGTAAACATCACCATAAAGAGATGCAGCGCACTAAATCCTGCAACTTATCTGCCGGGTGTGCCTGGACAGGCACAAAGGGTGGAGGATGAGAATGATGGTGAAGGAGGATTTAGTGCAGACACTGATATGCATGATTGTATGGAATATCTGAATCAGACTTTCACTGCAAGACCTGACATTAGTAACAACCCACTGGAAGGCGTAGATTTTACTTTTTACACTGACGGTAGTTGCCACAGACAGACGGACTCGGGAGACCTGTGTGCTGGATACGCAGTCGTAGATGACAGAGGTATCATAGAAGCTAAGCCCCTGGGCCCACCGCACTCAGCACAAGTTGCTGAGCTGGTCGCCCTAACCAGAGCGTGTGAATTGGCCAAGGGAAAGTCAGCCAATATATACACAGATTCTAGGTATGCCTCTGGAGTAGTGCATGATTTCGGGGCCCTATGGCGCCTCAAAAATTTTATGACGGCAGCTGGCACACCTGTAGCGCATGCGTCCCACATAAAAAGGCTTCTAACAGCGATACAAGAACCAGACAGAGTGGCTGTTATCAAGTGCAAAGCACACACTTACAACCAAGATCCAATCTCACTTGGTAACAGCCGGGCAGACGAAGCTGCTAAATCAGCAGCCAGCACCCCCATACAAACGAACATCACATCACTGATGACATTCAACACAATCAACACACAAAAATTAATTGAAATGCAAAATTTGTGTTCCCCACAGGAAAAGGCGGTCTGGAGGTCAAAGGGGTATGGCCAGGAGTCCTCAGGACTCTGGACAGGTGGACAGGGTAAGCCAGTGGCCCCCAGAGCATATCTTCCAAGCTTAGCTGAGGCGGCACACGGTCTGACTCATCTGGGTAAAGAGGGTATGTGTAAGCTGGTGAGAGCCTACTGGTGTGCGCCAGGATTCTCTTCTCATGCGGGTAAGAGAGCAATGACATGTCTTACTTGCTTGAGGAAGAATATTGGAAAGTCAATACCAACAGAACTATCCCATATCCCTCCGACAGACGGCCCTTTTCAGGTAATACAAATTGATTTCATACAGTTACCACCCTGTACGAATTTAAAATACGTGTTAGTCTGTATTGATATGTTTTCCAATTGGGTAGAAGCGTTCACTGCTGCCACAAATTCTGCTACGTTCACTGCAAAGAAAATTGTGCAGGAATTTGTGTGTAGATATGGTATCCCTAGAATAATTGAAAGCGATAGGGGTACCCATTTTACAGGTGAAGTCTTTCAGGTTATGTGCAAACTGATGGGAATTAATAGCAAGCTGCATACTCCGCACCGACCACAGGCAAGTGCGAAGGTGGAGAGAGTGAACAGCACTATTAAGAACAAGCTGAGCAAAGTGATGGCTGAGACTGGATTGTTGTGGCCAGAAGCTTTGCCACTAGTATTGTACAGCATCAGAACCACTCCCAGGTCCCCCCTTAACCTATCACCCTTTGAGATTCTTTTTGGCCGACAACCCCCTGTAATGATAGACCCCCAGGATGATTTGAAATGCAATAACGAAGTGACTGTAAAATATTTGGTTAAGATGAGCCAGCAGCTGAGGAATCAAAATAGAAATCTAAAGCTTGTGATTCCTGACCTACCGAACAGTAATTGTCATGACATTGAACCTGGGGATTATGTAATGATTCGAAATTTTCTACGCTCAGGTTGCCTCATTGACAGGTGGGAAGGACTGTACCAAGTCTTACTAACCAGCACGACAGCATTAAAGGTTGCAGAAAGAGAGACTTGGGTCCACTCGTCCCACTGTAAGAAGGTCGCTGACCCAGAGAGAACCCGTGACAAAGAGCAGAGTGTAGAGAACATCGTATCACTGGAGTGTCTATTCCGGGAAGGTTGAGAGGCAGTACTGTTGAGACGGCACCTGAGCGCGGAGAACAACAAGACCAGAGGCGGTTGTCGCACCAGTTTTTTCTTTTTATTATTTTCTCCATCTCTTACTACCCTCCTTCTCTCCTTCTCTTTCTCCCCCTTCTTGTTTCCCTTCTCTACCCTTAACAAGATGGACTTACCCCAAGAGACTGCGTTCCGGGTTTTCCTGTTAATCCTGTTGTTGACCAGGACAGTCTGTTTCGGTGAGGGTCCCAGAGAGGTCGAGAAAGGATCTGGAATGGGTTCTGATGGCGAGGATGGATTTGTAGAATCTCAAGAGCAACACATCACTCGAGCAAAGGCGAGTATCAGAAAGCGATCTGGTAGTCAGGGAGCTCGGAGGCACTGTGAAGGGTTATTGGCTGAGGAAAATTGCATTTGTAAGAATTGTGAGAACATAGTCGAGGATGGGTGCATCCAGAGATGTCAGTCCAGCCTTAATATCAACATGGACCGTCATCCATTGAGTGATTACCACTCACTAGTGGGTAAGGTCTTAAACCAGACAGAATGCTGGGTGTGCTCACAAGTACCTCAAGGTCAGAGCAAGTCAGGATTAGTACCGTACCCTTTAGCAATATATGAGGTACTCGAATTACGGGGTGGGAGACCGGTGGACAAGAAATTTAATATTTCTAGGCCCCCTAGTTTGAAGCTCCACCAGTATCATGTAGATAGATCCTTATTATGTTTCAATATTTCCAATTACCGAAAACCGGGAAATTGGGAAGTGACATGGAATAACCAGTCAATGGCCTTTTCGCACAGAGCTGACAGGATACTCATAGACTCTGAACTTGTACGCCAAATAGCCAACAGTGGAAGGTATTTTCGGTATAGGTATACTCGAGGAAGCAACACCATGTGGGTTGGAGAAGTATCACCAGGGTACTGTGCTCATATCATCCAGCCCGATACTTGTACTGAGCAGATGGGAGAACTAGGGATTGGGTTTTTCACTTGGAAAGTTTGTAATATGGTAATGTCATATTCTGTCCCCTATGTTCTCCCCGATGATGCCTATTTCAAATGTGGGAGGAAGGCGTATAAGTGGCTTGCCCCGAACTCAGAAGGATTGTGTTATATTGGAAGAGTGTTGCCAGAGGTCATGACCATAACCCATGAAAAGATGAAAGAGGTTCACCGCAGTGCTCAGGCTCCTTATACTCATACTCACTATGAACACATCGTCAAGAGACACCTCATAGATAGGACAGAGCACGTAGCCTCTGATTTGATCCACGAATCCACCGGGATTCAATTCCTTCTTGCATTAGACATCACCCGTACTGCCAGAGGAATTATAAATTATAGGTATATCCATGCGCTAGCGAACTTGATAGATAATATCACTGAGATGTATGACGACACCTTCAGGTATACGGGAAGGGCGTTACAAGCTTACAAGACAGAACTGATCCAGCACATGATGGTCCTCAATTATATCACAGCCGTGACTGGTGGGTACTGTGTCACTTTGGCAACTCAATATGGTGTGAAGTGCTGCATGTATATTACAAACAGCACTGACGACCCCACAGAGATTATCGATCAAAAGATGGATGATATATTGCAGTTGAAGTGGGAGTTCCGGAGGAGACACAACCTTACACTGACCGCTGTGGGTAATGAGCTGACCGGCTGGGTCTCATGGTTGAACCCACGAAATTGGTTCTCAGGATTAGGAGAGTGGGCTCAAAATGTTATTATGAGTGTAGGAAAGTTTCTCCTTTGTATCCTGGGAGTCGTCATAATTATTGGCTTGATATTTAGGTGTGTTCGAATTCTGACGTGGCGCAAGCACGGCACAAAATTGATGAGTCTAAGGAGCGGGGGCGCTGTTACAGCAGCAGATTTAATTTACGACCCATCCATAGAGACAGTGTTGTGATAAGGATTGCAAATTAATTCCATGGCCTGTTTCTTTCACCCGTTTTTCCTTTGTCTCCCCCTCTGCCTAGATACAACCATCCGGAAAAGACATCGACCCTACCCAAGAATGATTATGAAAATGTTATGTGAATGTATTTTAGATATGTGTCTTATCTTCATCTCTACAACCTTCAGTTAATGACACACATAGTCGACAGGAGGGGTCTGGGACTCCAGGTCGACAACAAAAAGGTCGACACACCTTAGGGCGACACCACTTGGTCGACACACCTTAGGTCGACATGGACAAAAGGTCGACAGGGACAAGGTCGACATGGAAAACGGACATGTTTTTTTGGTGTCGTTTTCTTCGTAGAGTGACCGGGAACTCCAATTAGTGCACCGCGTCCCCTCGCATGGCTCGCTTCACTCGCAATGCTTCGGGCATGGTGCCTTCGCTCCGCTCCGCTCGGCACAGATTACCGTTCCAATCGTAGTCCATGTGGATCGTTAAGTATGAAAAGGTTCCAAAAAAGAAAAAAATTGTGAAAAACTCATGTCGACCTTTTTCCATGTCGACCTTGTTCCTGTCGAGCTTTTGTCCATGTCGACCTTTTGTCCATGTCGACCCAAGGTGTGTCGACCAATTGGCATCGACCTAAGGTGTGTCAACCTTTTTGTTGTCGACCTGGAGTCCGGATACCGACAGGTGATATCCACATATACTAACACTCACATATGTTCCCCCTCCATGTATCATCAACTAAATGTGCACCCCATTTGTTGGAACAAGAAGCCGAAAAGAGCTCGGTAGTGTTTGTTGGCCCACTTACAGACCCTTAATATGGGATAAGAAGGATTTAATGTATACTTCGCAATACCTCGAAGCTTATCTAGAACATATACGGCACGATGATACATGCCCCTCAGACATGGATTCATGCATACATGCTTTTTACTATCCCACTAGGTCATACATTTCCCGCCTACAACTCTCCTCCGACCATCCAATCGTCTGTAAATATTGTATTGATATTTTTCTGTTTAGTGATTAGATAGTGGCAGTTATTGTTGACTGTCAAAGGGTGGACTGTCAAAGTCGAAAAATATTGAAGAACACACAGCACGTATAAACTGCACACACATGCCCACTGCGCGTGCACTTGTTCCGCCGTGCGTGCACATATCCGCAATTTGCGTATGGTCGCTCCCGCGGTCCTGCGCGTGGTATGGGTATTTACGGCGGAGTTTGTGAACGCATGGAGAGCTATCAAAACATTACATATTTAATCCAAATAATGCACATTGTACACATAGTCCCCCTGCACCACATCAGAAAGTATCAACAGTTTAAGTGATTCCAGAACAAGGGGATTCACCTTTGCATGATAGGAGGGGACAGACTAAGGTTATAAGGTGGTGTCTGGTATCCAGCTGTAGGGTATTTTAAGGGTAACATTCCGGTGTTGGTTTGAGGAAGATCGCATGTTCCTGCGGATAGTTATGTGCAGAAGCAGAATATAGATATAAACTGTATTTACTGTATATTATGTATGCGGCGGGAATCCAGAGGAGACCACCCACAAGAACAGTTGAGAAAGACATCGCCCACCTTTTCAAATCAACCTATGACCTCTCCTGTACTGTAAAGGTGCATCCCTGTGTCCAATGGACAAAGGGATTACAGCATCCATTGTATTGCTTTTGGAAGTATTGTATAAAAAGCCTGTTGCAGCCTGGCCGGACCCACAAGACTCTCAACGTTATCAACCTGATAGCGGAGGACCGGACCGGGAGGCGCATGCGAATATTCTCACGTATGTACATTGACTGTAGCCATTTACTCTGTTATATTGTAGTGCATAATTTGTATTGTTAACCCCCTTTCAGAAATATTACTCTGTGGTGTCGGAACCCAGTGATTAACTACAAATCGGTGTTGTGTCCCCTTTTCCCTGCTAGGGTTTAAAGTGTATTACATTGACTAACTGTATAAGGTTTAAAAGTGTATTAATTGGGTGTGTACGCGCTGCGTGTACTTTGTACCCCCAGCGCGGCGTTTGTACGCAGAGTCTTTACATGGTACGGGACTCATTACGCAAATAGCGTAAAAGGTACGTAGAGTGCATATTAAGTCTAGCGGCCGCAGCGGCTCCATAGTAAAAGTGTGTTTAAAGGTATAGCTTTATGTTTTAAGATAATATCGACATTATCAGACGACATGGTGCAGGTGTCAGCATGTAAGATGTTGACAATTTAACCATGTTGAAAATGTTACGTTAGATATTTTGACTATATAGTCATTGTCATCTTCCTGACTACATACCCTACATAGGTCATGAGAGTAGAGTGACTTTGCTGGGACAGTCCCAGTCAGGGTTGCATTGTCCTAATCATCTGGTGAGGTCTGTCCCATTTACCTCTGCTCTGCTAATTGGCATTCAATGGAAAAGGAAAGGGGCGGGAGTGATCCAGTGCATCAAAATTGACTGTTTCTGCCCCATGGTGCATGGTCACACCATCTTATCAGGCGGAGCAGCGCCACACACCCTGCTCTTCCTATTAATCTGGACATGTTGGGATGTATGCTTTATTCATACTTGCTGGAATTTAGAGGAGACTCCAGGATTTGGGAGTGTTCTCCCATGTTCCCCAAAGAGTGGGCTGCTCTCCCACATCCTGTCACTTATCACATGAAGTGGTGGTGGCAAGAATGTGTGATGACACACAATGGTAGAAACTACGTCATGACAGCTGCAAAATGTGAGGCAGGGCTGTGAAGATGTGATTCAAACAACCATCTCCTTCAGCTTCCCCACCTGGTCCTCCTGCTCCACTGATCTCCTGGAGTACAGACAAGGTAAGTGGGTATGTATGGCTGTACTAACTATGTCACATGTATGCATTTAATTGTTTTTCCTACAATTATATATATATTTGTGCCCCCAATTATGGGTTTTACAGCATGCAGTGTGTTTGGTTGGTGCAAAAAGTCCAGGTTAACTTCCAATATCTTAATACATACTAATTAACGCTAAGTTTTATCCTGACCACGGGTAGGGTGAGTGCCCCAACAAAGAGATTTATTTTTTCTCCTTTAACCTCTGAGAACATGTAGTAAGTAGATTATTACATGAGAGGCAGGGGAGACTGGTAAGTGGGGATACATACGATATGCTGGTGGATGGGATACCAGCGGTCACATGACCGACACCGACATCCTGATGCAAAAAGTATGGTGATATGCATCCTGATATGTTATTATAGATAGCACTTTCATTAAATGTATTTATTATACTCAAATGAGGACAATGTGCGGCGCTTCGGGAGGTTAGGGTGTGGGTCCCCAGTAGTATATCAAGTTGCCTATAATTACTCTAAGCTATTTGCTTACTTGTGTAAATGTATATCTGAATTACAGGGTCACATTTTTCAGCTTAGTAAATGAGCCTTACACACTCTGATCTGTAAGCCCCTCCCCTTTCTACCATCATTCAGTAAACAGATTGACTTACTGGAAGTCTACACACAGGTAACTCTATGCCACAATTACAAAATGCACTTATGGTACTGGCCCAGGACACAGGGCCTAATTCAGCATGGATCGCAAAAGCAAAATCTTTCTCTAATGGGCAAAACCATGGGGATGATTCAGAGTTGATCGTAGCTGTGCTAAAGTTAGCACAGCTACGATCAGGCACGCAAACATGTGGGGGGAATGGGACGCCCAGCACAGGGATAGTCCGCCCCGCATATCAGTCCCTGCCCCGTCGCAGAAGTACAAAAGCATTGCACAGCAGCGATGCTTTTGTGCTTCAGGAGTAGCTTCCAGCCAGCACAGCTCCCACGCCTGCGTTGGCCAGACCGCGCCACTTAAACGGCGGCTTAATGCCGCCGTCCTGCCCCCTCCCGCCCAGCGACCGCCTCTACCTGTCAATCAAGCAGAGGCAATCGCTAGCTAAAGACAGCCGTTGGCTGTCTGGCATGCGCGGGCGCACTGCGGTGTTGGCTTATGCACAGTTCAGGCCTGAGTGCCGCTGTGCGAACACACACAGCACCGATCAGGTCTGAATTAGCACCCATGTGCACTGCAGGGATGGCAGATGTAACATGTGCAGAGAGAGTTAGATTTGGGTGGGGTGTGATCAAACTGAAATCTAAATTGCAGTGTAAAAATAAAGCTGTGCTGTGTAATGTGACTAACGAACACTACTGTGCTGTGTAATGTGACTGACGGACATTACTGTGCTGTGTAATGTGACTGACGGACAATACTGTGCGGTGTAATGTGACTGACGGACACTACTGTGCTGTGTAATGTGACTAACGGACACTACTGTGCTGTGTAATGTGACTGACGGACATTACTGTGCTGTGTAATGTGACTGACGGACAATACTGTGCGGTGTAATGTGACTGACGGACACTACTGTGCTGTGTAATGTGACTGACGGACACTACTGTGCTGTGTAATGTGACTGACGGACACTACTGTGCAGTGTAATGTGACTAAAGGACATACTATGTGGTGTAATGTGACGAGCGAACAATACTGTGCAGTGTAATGTGACGAGCGATCAATACAGTGCAGTGTAATGTGACTAGTGAACAATACTATGCGGTGTAATGTGACTAATGGACACTACTATGCAGTGTAATGTGACTAACAGACAGTACTGTGCAGTGTAATGGACTCTACTATGAGGTGTAATGTGACTAGCGAACACTACTGTGCAGTGTAATGTGCGTAACGGACACTACTGTGCAGTGTAATGTGACTAGTCAACACTACTATGCGGTGTAATGTGACTAGCGAACACTACTGTGCAGTGTAATGTGACTAGTGAACACTACTGTGCAGTGTAATGTGACTAACCGACACTACTATGCTGTGTACTGTGACCAACGGACACTACTGTGCGGTGTAATGTGACTAGCGAACACTACTGTGCGGTGTAATGTGACTAGCGAACACTACTGTGCGGTGTAATGTGACTAATGGAAACTACTATGAGGGGTAATGTGACTAGCGAACACTACTGTGCTGTGTAATGTGACTAGCGAACACTACTGTGTGGTGTAATGTGACTAATGGACACTGCTATGAGGTGTAATGTGACTAGCGAACACTACTGTGCGGTGTAATGTGACTAGCGAACACTACTGTGCGGTGTAATGTGAATTGGTACTATTCTGTGGCCCCTATATTTTTGGCGTTTCCCCCTGCTGGGGAAAGTGGCATGTGTAAAAGGGTGCTCTACCTGGCGCAAAGTGTAAAAGGGTGCTCTACCTGGAATAATGTGTGACTGGCTCTACCTGGTGCAATATGTAAAAGGGGGCTGTATCTGGCGTAATGTATATAAGGGGCACTACCTGGCGTAATGTATATAAGTGGTACTACTGTGTGGTGTAATTTTGAATGATGGAGACTACTGTGCGTCATAATTATTTTACGGCCCTATATTTTATGTAATTTTTTTATGACCCTATATTTATGGATCTTGAGGGGGGGGGGACCAAAATGTCTAGTTATAGCTCTGAGGATGAGATCGGTCACATTTGTATTTGTAGAAAGGCGCAAAATTGATAGTTTGCAGGAGGGCGCCGAACACCCTAGCACCGGCCCTGCTTGCTATGCTAAAAAAGTTTCACACAAAACAAGACCAGCCCTAGACCTACTTACTCTGTGCCACGGATCCAGCGATGCAGGTCCCGGCTTTGACGTCAGACATCCGCCCTCCGTTCGCCTGGACACGCCTGCGTTTTTCTTACCACTCCCCGAAAAAGGCTGGAAATGGTGAGTATCCACCCCGGAACGCTTCCCGCCTGTCTATCTTCATGCGATCGCCGCTGCGATCACATTTGTCACTGGCGGCGGCGTTGCCCGGCGCCGATCGTCCCCAGGCAAAGACACGCGTGCACAATGCATCCGCCGCGCATGCGCATTTCCGACCCATTCGCACTGCAGCAAAGAACCGCTGCGTGCGAACGGGTCGGAATGACCCCCATAAGGCGAGCCCTGGAGCCCAGATAAAGCACTTGCTTTAATGCCCCTTGATATTATATAATAATTTATGTATACATTTTTAGGACACCTATACTTATAGAACACTCCCAAGAAATGGATTTGGACACCAATCCCCTATTATCATGTATGCACTCTGGACACTATTTAGGTTGGATTGCAAAATTGAGAAAATGCAATCCGATCGGTTATTGGGGGTCATTCGCACGCTAGGTTTTTTCGCTGCACTGTGATCAGGTCAGAACTGCGCATGCGTATGCACCGCAATGTGCAGGTGAGTCGCACGGGTACAAAGCGAATTGTTGCTGTGCGATGGGTTTTACGAAGAATCCATTCGCACAGCCGACCGCAAGGAGATTGACAGAAACAAGGCATTTGTCGGTGTAAACTGACCGTTTTCTGGGAGTGGTTGGAAAAACGCAGGCGTGTCCAAGTGTTTGCAGGGCTGGTGTCTGACGTCAATTCCGGTCCCGGACAGGCTGAAGTGATCGCAGCGGCTGAGTAAGTCCTGGGCTACTCAGAAACTGCAAAAGGTCTTTTTGTACAGCTCGGCTGCACATGTGTTCGCACACTTGCACAGCTAAAATACACTTCCCCAGTAGGCGGAGACTATCTGATCGCAGCGCTGCAAAAAACTGCTAGCGAGTGATCAGGTCTGAATGACACCCTTTGAACGACTGCGCATGTGCAGTGTTCGTATTGCGTGTGTGCATCCGCAAATAGCTATTATTTCTGCAAATGCATTTTGGTTCACCGCAATCACATTTTGATTGACAGGAAGCCAGCATTTAGGAACGGAAACATGGGGGTAAATTTACTAAGATTCGTATTTTCCCGTTTCAGGTCAAAGTTCAATCACGAATGACATCGAAAGTGTAAAACTGCAACTTTTTGAATTTGTTACGATGGATTTACTAAGCTGTCGTATTCGGGTTTTTCTTTTCTTCCGATGTCGATGTCATTCGTGTTTTTTTTGTGTTTTTTACGGCAGTGATTAGCAAAACACTGCCGACTTTTTTACAATTAATCTCGGCCGGATCTGTGTGATCCGTGCTGGGGTTCTATTTTTTTTTTTTTTTAAATTAAACACTGTAAAATTTTTAAAAAAAATTGCGTGGGGTCCCCCCTCCTAAGCATAACCAGCCTCGGGCTCTTTGAGCCGATCCTGGTTGCCGAAATATGGGAAAAAAATTGACAGGGGTTCCCCCATATTTAAGCAACCAGCATCGGGCTCTGCGCCTGGTCCTGGTTCCAAAAATACGGGGGACAAAAAGAGTAGGGGTCCCCCGTATTTTTAAAACCAGCACCGGGCTCCACTAGCTGGACAGATAATGCCACAGCCGGGGGTCACTTTGATATAGTGCCCTGCGGCCGTGGCATCAAAAATCCAACTAGTCACCCCTGGCCGGGGTACCCTGGGGGAGTGGGGACCCCTTCAATCAAGGGGTCCCCCCCCCCAGCCACCCAAGGGCCAGGGGTGAAGCCCGAGGCTGTCCCCCCCCCATCCAATGGGCTGCGGATGGGGGGGCTGATAGCCTTTGTTGTAAAAGAAAATATATTGTTTTTAGTAGCAGTACTACAAGTCCCAGCAAGCCTCCCCCGCATGCTGGTACTTGGAGAACCACAAGTACCAGCATGCGGCGGAAAAACGGGCCCGCTGGTACCTGTAGTACTACTACTAAAAAAATACCCAAAAAAAGACAAGACACACACACCGTGAAAGTATAATTTTATTACATACATACACACATACATACATACTTACCTTATGTTCCCACGCAGGTCGGTCCTCTTCTCCAGTAGAATCCAAGGGGTACCTGTTGAAGAAATTATACTCACGAGATCCAGGGGTCCAGGGTCCTCGGGGAATCCAGGTGTAATCCACGTACTTGAAAAAAATAACAAAACGGACACTCGAGCCACGCACTAAAAGGGGACCCATGTTTGCACATGGATCCCCTTTTCCCGACTGCCAGAAACCCACTCTGACTGATGTCTAAGTGGGTTTCTTCAGCCAATCAGGGAGTGCCACGTTGTAGCACTCTCCTGATCGGCTGTGTGCTCCTGTCCTAACTGACAGGCAGCACACGGCAGTGTTACAATGTAGCGCCTATGCGCTCCATTGTAACCAATGCTGGGAACTTTCTTGCTCAGCGGTGACGTCACTTTAGGTCAACCGCAGGGCAGAAAGTTCCCATCATTGGTTACAATGTAGCGCATAGGCGCTACATTGTAACACTGCCGTGTGCTGCCTGTCAGTGAGGACAGGAGCACACAGCTGATCAGGAGAGTGCTACAACGTGGCGCTCCCTGATTGGCTGAAGAAACCCACTTAGACAGAAGTCAAAGTGGGTTTCTGGCATTCGTGGAAAGGTGACCCATGTGCAAACATGGGTCCCCTTTCAGTTCGTGGTCGGGACACCGTTTTGTTATTTTTTTCAAGTACGTGGATTACCCCTGGATTTCCCGAGGAGCCTGGACCCCTGGATCTCGTGAGTATAATTTCTTCAACAGGTACCCCTTGGATTCTACTGGAGAAGAGGACCGACCTGCGTGGGAACTTAAGGTAAGTATGTATGTATGTGTGTATGTATGTAATAAAATTATACTTTCACGGTGTGTGTGTCTTGTCTTTTTTTGGGTATTTTTTTAGTAGTAGTACTACAGGTACCAGCGGGCCCGTTTTTCCGTCGCATGCTGGTACTTGTGGTTCTCCAAGTACCAGCATGCGGGGGAGGCTTGCTGGGCCTTGTAGTACTGCTACTAAAAACAATATCTTTTCTTTTACAACAAAGGCTATCAGCCTCCCCATCCGCAGCCCATTGGATGGGGGGGGGACAGCCTCGGGCTTCACCCCTGGCCCTTGGGTGGCTGGGGGGGGGGACCCCTTGATTGAAGGGGTCCCCACTCCCCCAGGGTACCCCGGCCAGGAGTGACTAGTTGGATTTTTGATGCCACGGCCGCAGGGCACTATATAAAAGTGACCCCCGGCTGTGGCATTATCTGTCCAGCTAGTGGAGCCCGGTGCTGGTTTTAAAAATACGGGGGACCCCTACTCTTTTTGTCCCCCGTATTTTTGGGACCAGGACCAGGCGCAGAGCCCGATGCTGGTTGCTTAAATATGGGGGAACCCCTGTCATTTTTCCCCCCATATTTCTGCAACCAGGATCGGCTCAAAGAGCCCGAGGCTGGTTATGCTTAGGAGGGGGGACCCCACGCAATTTTTTTTGAAAAAATAAGCACTTTCCCACCCCTTCCCACTGATATACATGCACGGATCTCATGGATCCGTGCATGCCTATCCAATCACGAATGAAAAAAAAAAGGTCTGTTTTTTTTTAGCACTTTTTTACGAGTTGTAATTTTTCACGGCAGTGTTTGTTTGTTTTTTGCTTTGCACTTCTTAGTAAATGACCGAGATTCATACTTAAACAGCCGCGTTTTGACCGATGGTGTATTCATTCGTCATTTTTTACTTGGACTTGCAAAAAATTACGAATGCCCTCATCTCTGCCGTGATTAGTGTTTAGTAAATTACCGAGATGACACTTTGATGAAAAAACGGCATCTCGGTCAAAATCGGGAGCTTAGTAAATTTCCCCCATGGCGTTTTGTGGGTGTGTTTGTAAAAATGCAGGCGTGGCAAGGTGTTTTTCGGGTGGGTCTCTGACGTCAGCGATGACCACTTCCATCCTCTTGCATATGCAGAATTGTGGACGACCTTGCTTGGCGCAGATGGAAAACATTTCTGATGTTCAGGTAATTGCGTATGGTTATGCGATCACAATTTCTGCAATGGGCATTTTTCTCTATTTCTGGGCAGCAACTATTTGATCGCAGCAACTGCTTTTTAGCAAGTTTTGCGATCCAACCTGATATAGGGTACTTATAGGACCTTACTCAGGTGGTCATTCCGAGTTGTTCGCTCGGTAAAAATCTTCGCATCGCAGCGATTTTCCGCTTAGTGCGCATGCGCAATGTCCGCACTGCGACTGCGCCAAGTAAATTTGCTATGCAGTTAGGAATTTTACTCACGGCTTTTTCATCGTTCTGGCGATCGTAATGTGATTGACAGGAAGTGGGTGTTACTGGGCGGAAACAGGCCGTTTTATGGGCGTGTGGGAAAAAACGCTACCGTTTCCGGAAAAAACGCAGGAGTGGCTGGAGAAACGGGGGAGTGTCTGGGCGAACGCTGGGTGTGTTTGTGACGTCAAACCAGGAACGACAAGCACTGAACTGATCGCAGGTGCCGAGTAAGTCTGGAGCTACTCAGAAACTGCTACGAGGTGTGTAATCGCAATATTGCGAATACATCGTTCGCAATTTTAAGATGCTAAGATTCACTCCCAGTAGGCGGCGGCTTAGCATGAGCAAATCTGCTAAAATCCGCTTGCGAGCGAACAACTCGGAATGACCCCCTCAGGTTTGCTAGCAAACCAAAAAAGTTAAGCAACTGGGCAAAACCATGCTGCACTGCAGGTGGGGCAGATGTAACATGTCCAGAGAGATTTAGATTTGGGTGGGGTGTGTTCCATCAAACATCGAAATTGCAGTGTAGAAATTAAGCAAAAAATCCAAATCTAAATCTCTCTGCACATGTTACATCTGCCCCACCTGCAGTGCAATATGGTTTTGTCCAATTGCTTACTTTTTTGGTTTGCTAACAAACTTGAATAACCCCCTTAGTTTGGGAGCTGTTTGTCATTTAGTTACATTATCCTTTATTTTAAATCACATATTTCTTGGCACTCATACCCATGACCTTCAGTCACATCTTCCTATATTTAATGCACACATTTCAAAATACTGTCACACCCAGGATTACGAACCCATGACCTTCCATATTGCAGTCAGTTACTCATGGAGCTATTTTCCTGTATGGGAAGTAAAGAAGTATTTTGAAATGTGCGCCTTAAATGAAGGAGTGTGCGACTGAAGGCGCTTAGGGACGTGAGGAGGAGATGTGGGCAGCCAGGTGATCCTGGGGATTAAAGAGGAAGTTGCAAGTGAAACTGAGTAGAACAGAAATTTGACAGGTACTGCAGAACAGCGCCCCTGCCTTCCAGTGTCCTGAACATGTCCCATCAGACTAGTTATGTTACTGGTGGAGACTGCTGTGTGTAACACTTCTTACTACACTCACTTAGGAATGCACTTATCGCACTGTGCAAAGAGAGACCATCTGCTCTGTTCTGCAAACATAGGCGCACTTATGAGTAAGTGCCAGTTCTGTATACATACTTACCTATACTGTAAGTGCCAGTTCTGTATACATACTTACCTATAAGTGCAAGTTCTGTATACATACTTACCTGTCTTATGGATTTCAGGCACTGGCACATTTATAATGGGTTTGGTGCACACGGGTCCCTAGGGTGCAGGGGGACCCACACTGCACACCCTGCACGCATTATTTTTAATACTTACCCTCCGGAATCCTGCTGCATAGCAGCAGCATAGCAGGAATCACTGGGAAAATGGCCGCCGTGCAATTTTCCTAGAGATCTGCGCATGCGCTGTAGGCTCTGGGACAGCACTAGGGTCCCCTAGGGTCACTAGTGCCAAGAGCTACAGTGCAGCCGGCTACAGAGGAGGGGGCCCAAACAGAGCCAGCACATGGGCCTCCTCCTCTCTAGATACGCCCCTGATTTCAGGGTGTCATCGTGGGTAATAATTACGCCGCCTTCCTGCATCTCTTCCACTTCCCTAGTAAAATGGACAGGTGCTTGATAATGTAAGTAGTAGAAAATGACATCATCATCGCCTGCACCCTGCTGCGTGATGGTGCAAAACTCAACAATACGCATCGTGGGCGGCGAAATTAAATAAATTGTGTTTATATGGCCCCCTCTCTTCTCATCGGTCTCTCTGGCATATTCTGAAGAGGTCTGCAAAGTAGGCAAGTACGCCTGTACATTAGACAAACTGATCCAGATCAGCACTCCCTCCTCCACAATCATATTTGACGCTCTATGTTATATTTGCCAATGTAAAGCTATACTGTAAGTAACAAATGTGCCACTCTTTAGTTCTATGCTGGGAGTGTGCACACTTATTTCATTATAAATGACTTCCCCATTCCAGCCAGAGCTCAGTATCTATTCCGGCTTCATGAGTGTGTGATACCCGCGTTTGGGGTATCCCTTCTGCTAGTTAAACCAGTTGCAGATGCACTGTGAGGATTAAAATCCTTTTTACACTGGTTGCTAAGCAACTATGGCAACCAGGAGAGGAATATGTATAACACTAGGACCCTGGGCTTTCCATCAGGATCCCTGCAGAGCGGGAAGCTGGGAGCGCTCTGATTGGCCGTGTTGTGTGGGGAGAGAATCAGGGAGGAGAACTGCAGTGAGCAGAGAGAGAGAGCAGCATGGCAGTGGAATAGGAGGCAGTGTGTCATGTGTGGGTGTGAAGAGCTGTACGCGGAGGTCTGGAGGCGCACTGCGCTGGGAGAGACTGGGCATCGAGAGACGGCTGTCATCCTGAAAAGCAGCAGTGAGAAGTGACCGGCAGGAGCTGGCAACAGCAGCAGATAATGCAGGTACTCTACTTCACCCCAGACAGCCCCCACATATGGGCACCCAGACCAACAGTGATCACCCTGACAGCTTGCAACATCACAGCCCCTTGGGACAGATCACAGCAGGACCCTATGTACAAGGAGAGGGACATGTGGGATTTATTTGGAGCTGCCTTCCATTGTACCAGAGAGAGCCTTAAGGGATAGGGTTGTGTGAAACCCTCTGCTTCCCCTTACCACTGCAATTGCAAGGAAAACACGAAGTGACACTTATCCCTAGACTGTTTGAGCTGCAGCACAATGTGTGTGCCAGAATTGGGTCATTTGCTCTGTGACCCACTGACTGTGAAATGACTGACTCCACAGCGCCCTCTATTTGAAGAATTGCTAGACTGTGAAATGACTTACTCCACAGCGCCCTCTATTTGAAGCATTGCTAGACTGTGAAATTACTTACTCCACAGCGCCCTCTATTTGAAGCATTGCTATACTGGGATATGACTTACTCCACAGCGCCCTCTATTGGAAACTGGTGCTATACATGGCAAGTAGCTGCTCCACGGCACCACCCGTTGGATTACAAATACTGTGCACAGTGCGAACTCATTCTACAGCACCCCCTGTAGGACAGTGATATAGCTGGAACATTTTGTCAGCAGCATAAACTGAACATATCCAATCTAGCGCCATCTAGTGACCCGTCAGTATAACGCATGCATACTCATGAAACAGCTGTATAAGACGTCTGAGTGTTGAAATTCTGAAATGCTCTTGTGTTAATGTTATGTTATATTTTTAGTATGTGACTAAAAGTATCGTGGCTTATTGAATTGCACTGAACTTTACTAAGAGGTGA
Source organism: Pseudophryne corroboree (assembly GCF_028390025.1). Taxonomy (NCBI): domain Eukaryota; kingdom Metazoa; phylum Chordata; class Amphibia; order Anura; family Myobatrachidae; genus Pseudophryne; species Pseudophryne corroboree. Next base: position 135,520,256 of record NC_086449.1, on the reverse strand, counting down.
ATTTAGTCACATGGACCGGTGACTAACCCTGTCTATAATAAATCTTTGTTACTGTATCCCACCGTAGTGGTCCTTTCACCTTTAAAAGGGGGGTGTTGACTATACTGGGGTATCCCCGTCCCTTCTGCCCAGGTCCTACGCAGCCTTCCCACGCAGATTCCGCCCGACGTCGCGACAAGCAAGAACCGAACGACCAGAGAGGCCGCAACTGGACAGGCGTGAGACTGCAGGTACGCTTAGCCACCTATCACACTTGGCGTCCGCGAACAGGATACGAGCAAGATGACGGATCCACAGGTTCTCGCTACTCCCATGCTACCACCGGCACTCGGACAAGGAAACACGACCACCATGGCGGCATCACCGTTGACTATGCCATACTATTTTGGAGCACCATGGTTACCAACGTTTGCAGGAAAACAAGTGCCGGGTTCGAGTACGTTCAAAGAATTCAAAGACAAGATGTACTCCATGTTCCGCCTGTACTCACTAACCGAAGAACAGAAAATAGAGATCGTTATGGGTCAATTGACGGATTCGGCACTACGGGAAGTGAAAGCATGGGAAGACAGCGAAAATAAGACCGTCGAAGGGATCTTTAAGAAGCTGATGATCATATTCGACTGCGAGACCATAGCGGAATTAAAGAGCCGCCTTTATGCGAGAAAACAAAGACCTGACGAATCACTGCGAGACTTCGCGCTGGCCCTACAAGAAGCTGCAAAGGCTATACGGGCCCTGGATGAACGAGAAGTCGAAGGGATAGATAGAACGTTAACAGACCTGTTTGTAGAAGGGGCAAGAGGAGAGACGATTCGCTCTCAAATGCGCATGGAGAGACGACAGCAACCAGGGAACTCCTTCTCTGAATTCAAAGAGACGGTGCTGCAGATCCTTGGGAAAAATCAGAGCAACAATGTCGTGAAAGATGCGTCTTCAGAGTGGAGTGAAGATGACAGCTACAGAGACACCGCACTGCCCGTGAAGTCAGACGGACTAGCCCAAGTGGGAGCGGTTCTCCAGCAAGTACAAGCCCCACCGGGACCAGATCCTATGGAAACGCTCAATCAGAGGCTGACGGAGATGATATTGAATCTCTCCCAAATGAGCCGGAGATTAGAAGAGCTCGACAGGGACCAAGATAGGAATATACACAGAGAATGGCATCAAGAGCAAGATTGGCAGAGTCGTCCTCGCTGGGACGTGGTAAGAGAATCGGGCCGACGATTGACCGATCAATTCCATGCTCCGAAAGGCACTGTATGTCAACAGACCTCCGAAAGAGTGGAGAGAATAGATCTACCATGGGAGGAACGACCCAGAAAAGCAGGACCAAGACTGGTGTGGCAGAGTCAAGTCGGAGTGATGGGTGTACCATCTGGTGGGGATGATCGAAGAACCAGAACAAGAAAGGCGACAGGCCAAGTATTGTGGTTTAGTGCAACGCGTGGTTACGGCTTCATAAGGAGAACAGACACTAAGAGAACCATATATGTTCACTATACGGGCATTCAGAAGACCCATCAGAACAATTACTTCCGAAGCCTAGGAAGCGGGGAATGGGTCGAATTTGAATTGACCAATGGAAAAAGGGGCGTTAAGGCCATCAACGTCACAGGTCCTAATGGCGTTCCAGTGCAAGGCAACAGACATGCCAGAGAGCGTAACCGGTATTGGCGCTGTCCGCGGTATAGAAAGCCTCCACTCTACTACCAGCAAGACTACTGGGACAGCGGAAGCAGAGAGGAACCAAGAGACAGTAATAGTGAGACCGGTAGACCTAACACCAATCCTCCTCGACCTGAACAGATACCCCGGCCACCCGAACCTGAAGTCCCAAAGCAAAGGAAAATGCTGGACACAAGCGAGAGACCGGTTGTGAAAGGTCAGAGTGAGACAGTGCAGCAGTGCCTTCAAAATGTGATAAAGCCTCAGATTTCTCCTCAACCAAAACGAGAGTACATCCCAAAAAGGCAAGAAGCAGATTACCGTGCAGCAAATTTCGAGCAAACAGATGCCGGTGCGACTGACCAGAAAAGGGACACTGAAGCAGTGGCCCACATGGCCATGACAAAGATAGTGGAACCCGTGGAATCCAGAAGTCCGGAGCCAGCAATGCCACCGTCTGAACCCAAGCCCCAGGCAGAGACCCCACAGGCAGCTGAGAAGGCTGAGACCCATTCCACGGAAGAGAAGCCTGTAATGGATAGTGAGTACAGGACCATAACGGGAGAAGAATTCGCCTTCAGGATACAGCAGGCTATACGAAGATCAATGAGATGCGATAAAGGTGCACCACATGCTCGTTGCAGATCGCACGCCGTGATATAGAGTACCACCCATGTACACCATTGAAGAACCCGTAACGCAGAGGGATCGGAGTCCTGTGGCAGAGGGATGGGGTCCCTGGGATGGACATACCCTAGCTATTTAACAAGAGTAAAAGTAGAAAGGTATAACTGTTCAGGTTTAACTTGTTGGCATCTAATTATTTGCATGTATTGGGAGTTCAAAGACTGTGGTGTAGGACTTTAATCCATTGCAGTATGCGTGGGGACACGCAGAATTTCAGCGGGCGAACATGTGATACCCGCGTTTGGGGTATCCCTTCTGCTAGTTAAACCAGTTGCAGATGCACTGTGAGGATTAAAATCCTTTTTACACTGGTTGCTAAGCAACTATGGCAACCAGGAGAGGAATATGTATAACACTAGGACCCTGGGCTTTCCATCAGGATCCCTGCAGAGCGGGAAGCTGGGAGCGCTCTGATTGGCCGTGTTGTGTGGGGAGAGAATCAGGGAGGAGAACTGCAGTGAGCAGAGAGAGAGAGCAGCATGGCAGTGGAATAGGAGGCAGTGTGTCATGTGTGGGTGTGAAGAGCTGTACGCGGAGGTCTGGAGGCGCACTGCGCTGGGAGAGACTGGGCATCGAGAGACGGCTGTCATCCTGAAAAGCAGCAGTGAGAAGTGACCGGCAGGAGCTGGCAACAGCAGCAGATAATGCAGGTACTCTACTTCACCCCAGACAGCCCCCACATATGGGCACCCAGACCAACAGTGATCACCCTGACAGCTTGCAACATCACAGCCCCTTGGGACAGATCACAGCAGGACCCTATGTACAAGGAGAGGGACATGTGGGATTTATTTGGAGCTGCCTTCCATTGTACCAGAGAGAGCCTTAAGGGATAGGGTTGTGTGAAACCCTCTGCTTCCCCTTACCACTGCAATTGCAAGGAAAACACGAAGTGACACTTATCCCTAGACTGTTTGAGCTGCAGCACAATGTGTGTGCCAGAATTGGGTCATTTGCTCTGTGACCCACTGACTGTGAAATGACTGACTCCACAGCGCCCTCTATTTGAAGCATTGCTAGACTGTGAAATGACTTACTCCACAGCGCCCTCTATTTGAAGCATTGCTAGACTGTGAAATTACTTACTCCACAGCGCCCTCTATTTGAAGCATTGCTATACTGGGATATGACTTACTCCACAGCGCCCTCTATTGGAAACTGGTGCTATACATGGCAAGTAGCTGCTCCACGGCACCACCCGTTGGATTACAAATACTGTGCACAGTGCGAACTCATTCTACAGCACCCCCTGTAGGACAGTGATATAGCTGGAACATTTTGTCAGCAGCATAAACTGAACATATCCAATCTAGCGCCATCTAGTGACCCGTCAGTATAACGCATGCATACTCATGAAACAGCTGTATAAGACGTCTGAGTGTTGAAATTCTGAAATGCTCTTGTGTTAATGTTATGTTATATTTTTAGTATGTGACTAAAAGTATCGTGGCTTATTGAATTGCACTGAACTTTACTAAGAGGTGAATTTAGTCACATGGACCGGTGACTAACCCTGTCTATAATAAATCTTTGTTACTGTATCCCACCGTAGTGGTCCTTTCACCTTTAAAAGGGGGGTGTTGACTATACTGGGGTATCCCCGTCCCTTCTGCCCAGGTCCTACGCAGCCTTCCCACGCAGATTCCGCCCGACGTCGCGACAAGCAAGAACCGAACGACCAGAGAGGCCGCAACTGGACAGGCGTGAGACTGCAGGTACGCTTAGCCACCTATCACAAGTGTGTAAAGCTGAAACGTATCTGTTGCTGTAGCGCTGTGTCAGTCTGTCCTGCACACCCACATCGTTATCTCCAGGAGCAGTAGCTAAAATTGGACCCTCATGAATGGGACCCACCCTGGCACAACCTTCACAGGGCAGGACTCAGAGACAGACATCAGCAGGAGCTGACACACAGCTGCTCACCACAAACACGTTCCATCACAGGCTTATAATTATATGGCGATGAGTCCGATATAATATATAATAAATGAAACAAAGGCGTTAAAAAGCATAACTGTGACTATTATTAATATCAGACAAAATACACCTGTACTGTATTATTCATTATCATAGAAGTTGGTATGTAATAAAATGTGACCTATATGCATATACTGTACATTAAAAGACCATTGTGACTGGCATTAATAAAAACATTGCCTACTAAAAATTGGGCCATAATACTTCTAATACAACATTATCTGCATGTTTCCTTCCTAGTTTGCAATGGTTTTGTTTGGCGGAGTCAATATGGGCTGTGGCTAAAATACTATTTACATGTAATACAGAAGAATCACCGAGGCATAACATTTTCAGAAGCTAACATCAGCAAAAATTCTCTCCTGGCTAGCTTAAAAGGTGACAATAGCCATGAGGCGTATTGAAAATCAGCCTTACATGTAAAACGAGTTGATATTTATTTATTTTTGGTATTTTTTGTTATATTTATATTGGTATTGCACATATTTTATTAAATTATAGCTCAATTGCATTTTCCCCCCTCTCTACTTTTGGAAGTTTCAGCTGCTAGAGCACCAGGTGCTGGTTTCACTTACAGTATGTTCATCAAGATGCTTTTATTATTCAAATGTAGACAGCCCCTGGCATTCCAGAAGATACCACACAGAAACCAAGCAAGTCTATGACTGTCTTCAGAAAAGTGATCATAATAAGTGAGCGGTGGAGGTGGACAGGGTATTTCCCATGCCCTTCATCAGTGAGGCGGCTCACGACATTGATTGTATCAGTGCGCCATATTTATTGGGGGGTGACCATTCTTCCCAGTTAGGAAAAGGATCTGTCACTAGACCACTGCCCTTAGGACCTTATTCAGAGATGGTCGCAGATCGCTGCCTGCCCAGCCAGTTCTGCGTCCACCTCCTCACATGCTGGGTGCCACCCAGCACAGGGCAAAGCCACCCAGCATGTGTGACGGGCCGCCTCCCGATGCATCAAATTAAGGGTGACCCCTGGCAGCGCAGTCTGGCTGTGCTGTCAGGTGGTCCGACGCCATTTTTTTTAAATCGAAGCGGCTGCATATGACGCCACACAGCTGCCCGAAACCGCCCCCTGGCCAAACCCGTTCAGCCCACCACGCATCCCAATGCCGCCGCAAGGAGAAGGGTTGCACACGCACACTGCGCCAGTGCGCATCTCTGAATCAGCCCCTTAGTGGATATTTAGGTAAGTCCTCAATAGTACTATATCTAGAAAAATGTCCTATACACTAAGTTTTCCTATATAGAATTTATAATTTGGAAACAATTTACATGGCTCAGCACATATAGAGTAAAATATTTAAGATATTACATCCAGGAGCGGTACCAGAACAAAATGACCCTTAGGGTCACTTTGTTTCTCCCCATGTTCACATTACTTTTGAACATCTGCCAAGTCAACATAAAATCCGCTATTACCAAAGGTTTGGTTCTGTACTTGTTCTTTTCTGCATGTATGCTGATATTTATCCATTACAGCGAGGTTTATGTACATCTAGAATTCCTATGCTCTGTGTATATCATCGATATAACGCAGCCACACCCGTTATCTCTACACGCACAAGGTGCACCATATGTTCTCCCCCTGACTATGTAATGTCAGATAGCTGCGGTGGGAGTGGACTCCCTGGGGTAGTATCTGTGAGAGCAGAAGGCCCGCACCCTGCTACTCACATGTGCACAGTCAGCTGATGATACCGACATCTGGGACATGATAGAAATGGGCTAAGGACAAACAGCAACTAACTACACAGTAATATCATGCAAGATCACTGCATGGAACTGTGGCAGCACATAACTGATCTACTGACAGTGGTCAAGTCTTGTTCAATCCACTGTGTCAGCTGCTTTTATCTTATATTTAAAATTAAGTCACATCTTATCGTAAAGGTTAAAGAATTCTATACACTTTGCCACTGCTAGGTCCCTTTATTAAGCAGTAGATACGGACCTATTTATGGGTGATAACAAAGATTCTTTACTGACGCTTATTGCAGTCTGATTTACCAAGGGCTGATGCCAATTTGGGCAGAAATCTCAGCTCAGTAACAGCCCTATAATGCTGTGAGTGATACTCAACAATACTGGCTGCCACCGGTAAGAGATTTTGGAATCTATGGAGGTCATTCTGACCAGATCGCTCGCTGCAGTTTGTCGCAGCGCAGCGATCCGGTCGGAACTGCGCATGCGCCGGCACCACAGTGCGCTAAATTTAGCACAGCTACGATCACCTCGGAATGACTCCCTATGTACTAAGCCTTGGAGAGTGATAATAAAGTGTAAGTAAGGTAATAAAGTGCCAACCAATCAGCTCCCAACTGTCACTTTTCAAATCCAGCCTTTAACATGGCAGTTAGGAGCTAATTGGCTGGTACTTTATCTCTGTCCACTTTATCTCTCACCACAGGTTAGTACATAGTCCCCTCTGTGCTTGCCAGTCCTAAGAAGCCTTTGCACATGCATGACCTGGCTTCAAGTACAGAACAAAAAAATAGCAAAATGAGTTCAAAAAAATTGAAAAAGATAAAAAGATTTTAAAATATTTTGCTTAGTAAATAAAAGGTTTATTTTAATAATAAAAAAATGTTTTCTGTCCTGAGCATCTGCAATCACCACCCTTGTTAAACAGGCTTTGCCGGAAAACTCTGGTGTAAGCTAGCACCAGCGCTGCTCTGCCATAGCTATTACTGGGCCTAAAACACTATGGATCGCTAATTTGCAAAAACGCAAATCAGGCGATTATCGGCAGACTGCACATATGCTGCGAACGCAGTACGCATACGCCAAGGTCAAAATACGACTGCTCTGCACTTGTAGCCTAAATGAAAAGCGATCGCAATTTGATTGACAGGAAGTGACCGTTCATGCTTGGTAACATGGTGTTTGTGAGGAGTGGTTGGAAGGACGCAATCGTGTCATGACCGTTTTCAGGGCGTGTATCTGATGTCAGCTGTGATCGCTGTGATGAAAAACATGGCGCCCGGTAGACTACAATTTCATTATTTTGAGTAGGCATGGGAAAACAGCAACTATCTGGTACTCGATTTCTGCCTATGCATCGCAGTTATGCGACTGTGATGCACATTTGCGAATGCAGCAGGTGACCATCTTTTCCCTTTCTGGGCGACTCTTCACTTGCGAATTTCAGCAGTAGCAGTTTTGAGACATTCGCTAATTCATTGCACCGTGTTGCTATCTTGAAAAAGAGAGTTTGACTCTCGAAACGTGTTGGCCATAGGAGGTATTGCACAGGAGGATCACAGTGTGGAGGTTCTGAGGGAAGGTAGGACCCAAATTTTACCTTATGTTTTTTTTTTACAATAATTGGCATTTGGGAGCTCAGCAACCGGACATCTGCTCCCCCAAAAAATAAGTGTGTCTGAACCTGCACTCAGGACGAAGCATCTCCCCTGCACAATGCTTTTTTTGTATTATTTTTTTATTCATTTGTAATTCTATTATGTATAATAAACTGTAATACTTTGATACTAAAGTTCAGAGAAAGTTGTGGTATGAAAGAAACCATTACATGAGGACATATACCAAAGATATCGTGAGTAAAGGTACGCACCTGACGTACATCGCTGTAAAGATACGCTATTCATCCATAGCGTAAATGAGGTGTGTTTATTATAACACCTCCCACCTGCTTACATCTCTCATACAACTACTGAATATCTTATGGGGAGATAAAGATACCTTTATATGTCTTCAATATGCTTATCATTGTGTAAGTGAGTTACGCCACCTCCACCTGATAAAAGTTTTCTATACATAAAGAAATCAGGACACACATAACATTGTGCAGCATTATCAGTCATACAGACACACATTCGATTGGGAATCACTACACAATTCTTTCTGCATTTTTATTTTTCATGTGCTCATGAGAATTTGACCCAACACAACGAATAAGGAGAAACAAATCTGGACCAAAAAGACAACGAAATACCCTTAGATAAGTATATTTCTCTGCATTTGGTACTTTTTCATTCTGTCTATAGACATGGTAGCGCCATCTTCTTCACACTCTCTATACCTTACAAAATGAGTTCAGTGTTGGGTACTGTCATGGAAGGCAGATATTTTGGATGAATATTCCTTTAACTGGTAACTAAAAAGCCACAAGGTGTTGCTACAGATCATGATATAGGAATGGCCATCGATGTTTGCTAATTAAGTGGTTGCTGGTTTTGCGATTTTCCAATGGTGACGTGGCATCGTTTTTTTTCTCCGTCCTGCATCATTAACCCACTATTCTATTGCATGTAGCTCAGCGCCACCCTCCTTCACTGATTGAGCCATCATTGTCACATGACTCCACTAGTGACACCCATCAATGGTTCAAACCATCAGTGGTTTTCTGCTGATGGTTTCCTGCCATCAATGGAATGTACTGATGGCACCATCGATGAACAGCATCAATGCTGAACCATTTGATTCTGAACCATATTGTGATAGTGTGTTACATAGGAGGAGATGTATCAAAACTTCTAAAATGTGGAGCTTTAATACATCTTCCCCATCGTGCTGTTGTAGGATCCCTGGGCTGGAGTATTAGGAGTGAAGGGTGGGTTGATACTCCTTGCCACTGAGACTGTAACAAAAAAAAGAAGGAATCCTCGGAAGATTTTCCTTGAGCCTGACCTGACAGGAACCCTCAGCTAATTTATCTCTTGATGAAACAGAGATGGAAAGCTCCTCTGTGAACCTGACAGCCACCCTGTAAAACTACAGGGTGTGTGGGAGCCTGGAGGTGAGGGGACCCAGCAATGGTGGGTTGTCATCTTCCCCTTCGTAGATCCCGTTCATCCAAAGCCCCCATGGGTGACAAAAGAGTAGAGGCATCCTCTGAGCAGGCATAGCCAGTAAGCATGTATTACCATGCCTTACGCACATTTTTCTATGAGGCCCAGCAATGCACTGATAACCCCTGTAGACAGGCCAGTCTATAGCCTTCCAATCCCTCAGGGAGAGTGAACAGTGTGGAAAGCCCAGGAGGGGCACTGATGGTAAATCCCACTAAAAGTACCTGAGTGCTTGATAACCAGTATTTGAGCTAGTATACAGCTTAGCTGCCCAGTAGACAACCAGGTGTGGTTACAGTGTATTAGCAGTGCGCGCTGATAGTTCAGGTTTTATCTAGCTTTGTGCGGCTCAGTTTGCTGTGCTTCTTGCAGAGCCATAACTAGACTTTTTGGTGCCCTGTGCCAGAAAGAATTGGTACAATTGAGCAGATCTATGAAGTGTGCAGCCACACATCCAATCTCTTGCAGCCACACACTACATAATGTTGATCATTTTTTCAAAAAGTACAGGGTAAACTTCAAATAGTTAGTATTCTCTAGCTTAGAAGTATCTATGTTTCTATGCGGGGACAATAAATAGATTGTCTGACTAAAATACCACAGGCAATGGGTTTGAATCCCAGGTATGTCAGCATCTTGAAATGTAATAAAGGACAGTGTGACTGAATAACAAAGAAATCTCAAATTGAGTTCATGAATGTTGTATGGGTATTAGCGACAGAAGGGGTGGGGGTAGGAGACAGGGGCGGTCAGGAGATGCTGGGCTTCAAAAAGGGGGGAAGCTGCAAGTGAAAGTAATTAAATAGATAATTGACAAGTGCTGGCAACAGCGACCCCTACCCTGCAGTGCTACGTGCGATGCCCCCTCCACACACACCTAGTTACGGTCCTGGCTTCTTGTGTGTAATAAACAGGCTTAATGCCCCAGATTCACCTGTGTCTGCAAGTTATCTATAATACTGAGGGTTGTGGCATTAATTATTCCAAGGCAAATCATTACCCAGGTTAAGTAGTTTCTTCAATGTTTTTAGTAGCTGCCTTATATATGGCTAAGAGAGCAATTCATTTGTTTATGCGCGTCCGGTCTCCCGTCTAAAGTGACGGGAGATTGGGAATCGCTATTCAATTGTTGTTTTTTCTCTCTAATGCTGCTGGTCACGCCCAACAGTGCCGGGTTTAGCCGCATAAAATGGCTAAACCTGACTAAAGTACTGAGCACAACGCAAAAAGTACCGTTTGGGCGCCCAGCTTTTTGCACATTTCTGCTCGCCAGCACAGGTACTGTGAGCAGAAATGTTAGTGCTGGCAGCTGTTCGCACCCGCACGGAGCAACAATTGAATTGCTCCGTTGTGCGCCCTGGCACTGACAGCCACAGGTGCAAACAATTGAATTCCCCTCTTAATGTTTAGATTTATTTATTTTTTAAGGAGAAGAAACAGCTAACTCATTTTCCTTGGGAAAAGCTTATGGTAATGCAGAATGATGGAGGTTCTACTGTATATCAGGGACGTGCAGTCAGTTGAGGCAGTGCCTCCCCTGTCATTAGTGGTTAAAATAATACAAAGAATATACTTATGACAAATATTCTGTGTCATAATATCTGCTTGTATTATACTGACAAATTATACGTTAAAAATAGGTTTGGGAGGCACCGATAGCGGTGCCTCCCGGTGACAATAGGAAAGCTGCGGAAGCGGGGGGCGGGCAGGGGCTGGGCCAAGGCGCGGGTATTAAAAGCCCATTGAAAATAACATTGAAAGCGGCACTTGTATAAGTGCCTCGTGACAGGTGCGTGCTTTCACTTCACAAGAAAGCACGCCCGTGTCAATTACGCAGATGTGATTGGACAACGGATCTGTCACTGGATACAGCTGTGCAGTGATGGATCTGCTGTCATCGCTGGGCGGGCAGCGGAATGTGCGGCGGGACGTGGTGGAGGTGCGGGCGTTAGCAGCGGCGGGACCCGGCGGGGATAGCCGGTGTGACAGCAGGCCTGGATCCAAGAGAATCCAGTCCCTGCCTGTTATTTTGCAGAGTTCGGCAGTGGAGCGGAGCGCTTCCAATTTCAAAAATGGCGCCATTAGCGTCATTTTTGAAATCTAAGATGGCCGCCACGAGCCAAACCCGCTCGCCACGTCATCGACCCGCCCCTCGAGGCTGGTTCATAGAAGTCAGCGCGAGGGAGTGCCTGTCAGTCCGCCGTTTTCGGGAGCGTGCAAGAGCTCCCAAAGACAGAAGACGCCGGGAAGCCCTGGGGAGGCGGCAGCCCCGCAGGTGAAGACAGAAGACTCCAGAAGTCCTGGGGAGGCGGCGACCATGGAAAAGAGCTGCCCAAAGGCCGCCGTCTCACCCTTCCCTTTCCCGGTGAGGACGCTGTACAATAAACTTTTTAAAATAAATGTGTCTTGTGTTTATTTTAATATTTTCTTTACAGGAGGACTACAGGTGCCAGCGGTTCCTGAATGTCTGGGCATGCAGGCACTTGTGGTTCTCCAAGTGTCGGCATGATGGGGCAGGCTTGCTGGGACCAGTAGGCCGCCTGTAAAGAACAATATTATAACATGAACCCCGCACCCACCAACCCAGTGCTGGTTGTTGCTCGGGAGCGGGGACCCCATTTATTTTGTCTGGGGTCCCCACTTTCCGAGGCATTCCAACCCTGGGCTGACTGGTTTGGGGGTGGTTAATGTGATGGCAGAGGGACCCCACACTGAGTGTTCTCCCTGCTATTGTATTACCCCCCGGCTGGTTCAGCCTGGTGCTGGTTATGGTTAAGTATGGGGAACCCCATATTTTTTCCTCTATCTATCTATCTATCTATCTATCTATCTATCTATCTATCGGAAGGGGGGATGTAACTCATACAGTGCCTCCCCAGCCACTGACCTCACCGCACGTCACTGCTGTGTGTGTGTGTTTGTGTGTGTATATATATATATATATATATATATATATATAGACATATTTATGTTATAATATATATGCATAATAATTAGTATTAATTAGTCTTATAAATCAATGTTATCATGTGTATGTGTATATACTAGAGATGAGCGGGTTCGGTTCCTCGGAATCCGAACCCCCCCGAACTTCAGCCTTTTTTGCACGGGTCCGAGCAGACTCGGATCCTCCCGCCTTGCTCGGTTAACCCGAGCGCGCCCGAACGTCATCATCCCGCTGTCGGATTCTCGCGAGACTCGGATTCTATATAAGGAGCCGCGCGTCGCCGCCATTTTCACACGTGCATTGAGATTGATAGGGAGAGGACGTGGCTGGCGTCCTCTCCGTTTAGAGAGACGAGTGACATTTGATTTACTACTAATTTTGGGGAGCAGTTGTTAGGAGTACTCAGTACAGTGCAGAGTTTTGCTGATAGTGACACTGACCACCAGTTTTATTATAATCCGTTCTCTGCCTGAAAAAAACGATACATGCCATATCTGTGCTCAGCCTCAGTGTGCTGCATGATAATATCATCTATGTATATCTGACTGTGCTGAGTGCTCACTGCTCACACAGCTTAATTGTGGGGGAGACTGGGCAGCAGTTATAGCAGGAGTACAGTGCACACTTTTGCTGCCAGTGACCACCAGTATATTGTCTGCCTGAAAAAGTTAAACACTCCTGTGGTGTTTTTTTTATTTTTATTCTATAAACGCATTCTGCTGACAGTGTCCAGCAGGTCCGTCATTCATTATATTATATAAATATTTACCTACAGTAGTGTTATATATATTTTTTCATCTCTATCATCTTTATCATCTCTATATTAGCAGACGCAGTACGGTAGTCCACGGCTGTGGCTATCTCTGTGTCGTCAGTGCTCGTCCATAATTGTATACCTACCTACCTGTGGTGGGGTTTTTTTTTCTATCTTCTTCATACTAGTAGTTTAGGAGTCTGCTGACAGTGTCCACCAGGTCCGTCATTATATTATATACCTACAGTAGTAATATATTTAGTATATTATCTATACTAGCAGACGCAGTACGGTAGGCCACGGCTGTACCTACCTCTGTGTCGTCAGTGCTCGTCCATAATTGTATACCTACCTACCTGTGGTGGTTTTTTTTTTCTATCTTCTTCATACTAGTAGTTTAGGAGTCTGCTGACAGTGTCCACCAGGTCCGTCATTATATTATATACCTACAGTAGTAATATATTTATTATATTATCTATACTAGCAGACGCAGTATGGTAGTCCACGGCTGTGGCTATCTCTGTGTCGTCAGTGCTCGTCCATAATTGTACACCTACCTACCTGTGGTGAGTTTTTCTTTTCTATCTTCTTCATACTAGTAGTTTAGGAGTTTGCTGACAGTGTCCACCAGGTCCGTCATTATATTATATACCTACAGTAGTAATATATTTATTATATTATCTATACTAGCAGACGCAGTACGGTAGTCCACGGCTGTGGCTATCTCTGTGTCGTCAGTGCTCGTCCATAATTGTATACCTACCTACCTGTTGTGGGGTTTTTTTTTCTATCTTCTTCATACTAGTAGTTTAGGAGTCTGCTGACAGTGTCCACCAGGTCCGTCATTATATTATATACCTACAGTAGTAATATATTTATTATATTATCTATACTAGCAGACGCAGTACGGTAGTCCACAGCTGTAGCTATCTCTGTGTCGTCAGTGCTCGTCCATAATTGTATACCTACCTACCTGTGGTGGGTTTTTTTTTTCTATCTTCTTCATACTAGTAGTTTAGGAGTCTGCTGACAGTGTCCACCAGGTCCGTCATTATATTATATACCTACAGTAGTAATATATTTATTATATTATCTATACTAGCAGACGCAGTACGGTAGGCCACGGCTGTAGCTACCTCTGTGTCGTCAGTCACTCGTCATCCATAAGTATACTAGTATCCATCCATCTCCATTGTTTACCTGAGGTGCCTTTTAGTTGTGCCTATTAAAATATGGAGAACAAAAATGTTGAGGTTCCAAAAATAGGGAAAGATCAAGATCCACTTCCACCTCGTGCTGAAGCTGCTGCCACTAGTCATGGCCGAGACGATGAAATTCCATCAACGTCGTCTGCCAAGGCCGATGCCCAATGTCATAGTACAGAGCATGTAAAATCCAAAACACAAAAGATCAGTAAAAAAAGGACTCAAAAATCTAAATTAAAATCGTCGGAGGAGAAGCGTAAACTTGCCAATATGCCATTTACCACACGGAGTGGCAAGGAACGGCTGAGGCCCTGGCCTATGTTCATGGCTAGTGGTTCAGCTTCACATGAGGATGGAAGCACTCAGCCTCTCGCTAGAAAAATGAAAAGACTTAAGCTGGCAAAAGCACAGCAAAGAACTGTGCGTTCTTCGAAATCACAAATCCACAAGGAGAGTCCAATTGTGTCGGTTGCGATGCCTGACCTTCCCAACACTGGACGTGAAGAGCATGCGCCTTCCACCATTTGCACGCCCCCTGCAAGTGCTGGAAGGAGCACCCGCAGTCCAGTTCCTGATAGTCAGATTGAAGATGTCAGTGTTGAAGTACACCAGGATGAGGAGGATATGGGTGTTGCTGGCGCTGGGGAGGAAATTGACAAGGAGGATTCTGATGGTGAGGTGGTTTGTTTAAGTCAGGCACCCGGGGAGACACCTGTTGTCCGTGGGAGGAATATGGCCATTGACATGCCTGGTGAAAATACCAAAAAAATCAGCTCTTCGGTGTGGAAGTATTTCAACAGAAATGCAGACAACAGGTGTCAAGCCGTGTGTTGCCTTTGTCAAGCTGTAATAAGTAGGGGTAAGGACGTTAACCACCTCGGAACATCCTCCCTTATACGTCACCTGCAGCGCATTCATCATAAGTCAGTGACAAGTTCAAAAACTTTGGGCGACAGCGGAAGCAGTCCACTGACCAGTAAATCCCTTCCTCTTGTAACCAAGCTCACGCAAACCACCCCACCAACTCCCTCAGTGTCAATTTCCTCCTTCTCCAGGAATGCCAATAGTCCTGCAGGCCATGTCACTGGCAATTCTGACGAGTCCTCTCCTGCCTGGGATTCCTCCGATGCATCCTTGAGTGTAACATCTACTGCTGCTGGCGCTGCTGTTGTTGCTGCTGGGAGTCGATGGTCATCCCAGAGGGGAAGTCGTAAGACCACTTTTACTACTTCCACCAAGCAATTGACTGTCCAACAGTCCTTTGCGAGGAAGATGAAATATCACAGCAGTCATCCTGCTGCAAAGCGGATAACTGAGGCCTTGGCATCCTGGGCGGTGAGAAACGTGGTTCCGGTATCCATCGTTACTTCAGAGCCAACTATAGACTTGATTGAGGTACTGTGTCCCCGGTACCAAATACCATCTAGGTTCCATTTCTCTAGGCAGGCGATACCGAAAATGTACACAGACCTCAGAAAAAGACTCACCAGTGTCCTAAAAAATGCAGTTGTACCCAATGTCCACTTAACCACGGACATGTGGACAAGTGGAGCAGGGCAGACTCAGGACTATATGACTGTGACAGCCCACTGGGTAGATGTATTGACTCCCGCTGCAAGAACAGCAGCGGCGGCCCCAGTAGCAGCATCTCGCAAACGCCAACTCTTTCCTAGGCAGGCTACGCTTTGTATCACCGCTTTCCAGAATACGCACACAGCTGAAAACCTCTTACGGCAACTGAGGAAGATCATCGCAGAATGGCTTACCCCAATTGGACTCTCTTGTGGATTTGTGGCATCGGACAACGCCAGCAATATTGTGCGTGCGTTATATCTGGGCAAATTCCAGCACGTCCCATGTTTTGCACATACCTTGAATTTGGTGGTGCAGAATTATTTAAAAAACGACAGGGGCGTGCAAGAGATGCTGTCGGTGGCCAGAAGAATTGCGGGACACTTTCGGCGTACAGGCACCACGTACAGAAGACTGGAGCAACACCAAAAACGCCTGAACCTGCCCTGCCATCATCTGAAGCAAGAAGTGGTAACGAGGTGGAATTCAACCCTCTATATGCTTCAGAGGATGGAGGAGCAGCAAAAGGCCATTCAAGCCTATACATCTGACCACGATATAGGAGGTGGAATGCACCTGTCTCAAGCGCAGTGGAGAATGATTTCAACGTTGTGCAAGGTTCTGCAACCTTTTGAACTTGCCACACGTGAAGTCAGTTCAGACACTGCCAGCCTGAGTCAGGTCATTCTCCTCATCAGGCTTTTGCAGAAGAAGCTGGAGGCATTGAAGGAGGAGCTAAAACAGAGCGATTCCGCTAGGCATGTGGGACTTGTGGATGGAGCCCTTCATTTGCTTAACCAGGATTCACGGGTGGTCAATCTGTTGAAATCAGAGCACTACATTTTGGCCACCGTGCTCGATCCTAGATTTAAAACCTACGTTGGATCTCTCTTTCCGGCAGACACAAGTCTGCAGGGGTTCAAAGAACTGCTGGTGAGAAAATTGTCAAGTCAAGCGGAACGCGACCTGTCAACATCTCCTCCTTCACATTCTCCCGCAACTGGGGGTGCGAGGAAAAGGCTACGAATTCCGAGCCCACCCGCTGGCGGTGATGCAGGGCAGTCTGGAGCGACTGCTGATGCTGACATCTGGTCCGGACTGAAGGACCTGCCAACGATTACTGACATGTCGTCTACTGTCACTGTATATGATTCTCTCACCATTGAAAGAATGGTGGAGGATTATATGAGTGACCGCATCCAAGTAGGCACGTCAGACAGTCCGTACGTATACTGGCAGGAAAAAGAGGCAATTTGGAGGCCCTTGCACAAACTGGCTTTATTCTACCTAAGTTGCCCTCCCACAAGTGTGTACTCCGAAAGAGTGTTTAGTGCCGCCGCTCACCTTGTCAGCAATCGGCGTACGAGGTTACTTCCAGAAAATGTGGAGAAGATGATGTTCATTAAAATGAATTATAATCAATTCCTCCGTGGAGACATTCACCAGCAGCAATTGCCTCCAGAAAGTACACAGGGAGCTGTGATGGTGGATTCCAGTGGGGACGAATTGATAATCTGTGAGGAGGGGGATGTACACGGTGATGAATCGGAGGATGATGATGAGGTGGACATCTTGCCTCTGTAGAGCCAGTTTGTGCAAGGAGAGATTAATTGCTTCTTTTTTGGTGGGGGTCCAAACCAACCCGTCATTTCAGTCACAGTCGTGTGGCAGACCCTGTCACTGAAATGATGGGTTGGTTAAAGTGTGCATGTCCTGTTTATACAACATAAGGGTGGGTGGGAGGGCCCAAGGACAATTCCATCTTGCACCTCTTTTTTCTTTCATTTTTCTTTGCATCATGTGCTGTTTCGGGACTATTTTTTGAAGTGCCATCCTGTCTGACACTGCAGTGCCACTCCTAGATGGGCCAGGTGTTTGTGTTGGCCACTTGGGTCGCTGAGCTTAGTCACACAGCTACCTCATTGCGCCTCTTTTTTTCTTTGCGTCATGTGCTGTTTGTCAGGTTCGGTCTGGTTTGTGTCCCCGGAGGGGGCGCTAGTGGGTCAGTGGAGGTAGGATGGAAGAATGAAGTGAGGAGGCAGTACTGGGTCTCTGCGCATGTGCACAATGGTATTTATTATACAGGAGGTAAACAATACGGCAGCAGAAATGATAATAAATGCAAATGTCAGTTATACAGCGTGATAGCTGAAAGTCTATTGAAACAGGTTGGATAATGACTTGAAGAAATAATGTCCAGTAATGATAATAAACAGATGGGAAGGTAACTTGTAGTAATATTCTGGTATAGGAACCAGTGCAGGTTGAATCATGGAACTTAACAGTGATGTTTGTAGTATGGCAAACCTGATAGCAGAGGCAGGAGTCTGACTGTGTCCACAGTGCAGGTGGAGAAGCACTGACAGCGAGCAAGCTGTATCACAGGTGAGAGATGGAACACACCTGGAGTCAGTCTCTACTGCAAGGCTGAAGCACACCAGGTAATGATGGGTGTGAAGCCTTTTGATGAATGCAGGTATTGCTGGGACTTGAAGTTCCACGGAGCAGAGTGAAGTAACCAGGAGTACTAAGTCTCTTGAGAATAGCCAGGTACACGGAGGAGACCCAGGAACACAGGGGATCTGGAGACTGGAACACAGGGAACCACTGGATGCAGCAGGAGAGCTGGAGTGATTGCTGGAACTTGTAGTTCCACAGAGATGCAGGAGGATAACCAGGAACACAGGGGATCTGGAGACTGGAACACAGGGAACCACTGGATGCAGCAGGAGAGCTGGAGTGATTGCTGGAACTTGTAGTTCCACAGATGCAGAAGGATAACCAGGAACACAGGGGATCTGGAGACTGGAACACAGGGAACCACTGGATGCAGCAGGAGAGCTGGAGTGATTGCTGGAACTTGTAGTTCCACAGATGCAGAAGGATAACCAGGAACACAGGGGATCTGGAGACTGGAACACAGGGAACCACTGGGAACTGGAACTGCTGGGACCTGTTGTTCCACAGGTCTAACACACAAGGAAATCTCTGTACTCAGAGGATTGCAAACAGGAACCGTCTGTTCACGGGATGTGACGTGTTGTCCAAGGCGATGTGAGAGAGCCACAAACTGGAAGTTATACCTCCTGCCCAGCAGTGATTGGACACAAACTGCAGGCAGAGATACTAGCTGGATTAGGTGTCCAGATCAGCTGTGAGTTGGCTGAAGCATTCCAGGCTGCAGAGGACTGAAAACCAGAACTGGAACAGAACTGAACTGGTTAGATGGAGCACGGTGAGCTGTGGGCTGCAGGAGACTGAAGACCAGAACTGGAACTGCTGGGACCTGTAGTTCCACAGCAGAGATGCAATGGAAAATGTGGATTCCTGACAGTACCCCCCCTTTTATGGGTGGGCACCGAACACCCACGCTGGAACTTGGAGGATCCTTGAAAAAGAGCTTAGGAATACACAAAAGCAGAGGTCCTCAAAAGTCTTCCCAACTTTCATCTTCAGAATAAGTAGACCATTCATGGTCATTTGAGACAGATTTTACTTCCTGGGAGAAGGCATAACTCGGAAGGATAGAACCCCCCATAATGTAACTTGAGTCGTCATCAACAAACTCACTTTCAGAGTCAGAGTCCAGGTCTAGTGTGGTCATGGGAGCCTTTTGTTTAGGAACAACAGAATCTGAGACAATCTGTGGACCAGTGAATTTGAAGCTATGCGAGACACCAGGACTAGGGTTTACGGCAGCATAGCCAACACTTACGTCAGATGGTAGACTTTGAACTGATTCTGGAGCTCTCCAAAGCCTGTGATTCTTGAAATCTCTGATACATTGATTCAACAGAACCTGTTCATGTTTGGAAGGAATTGAGTCGAAAAACTGAGAACCTTGTCTTGACTTTACAGCTTGGAAATCTTTAATAGCTTGGTCTAATGTATCCTGATCTTGCACAGACAGAGATGTTGGAGAGGATTTAGCAGTAGACAAACTGTTGACAAATTGGCCGGAATGCCCAGATGACTTTGACTGCATAAACTTTGGAGCAAACTCCTGTTTTACGGCTTCGCAGAAAGCGGGAAGATCACTCAGTAGCGGATCTTTAGATTCAATGAGAGGATTCGCCCAGTCCAATGCTTTACCTTTGAAGAACAGGAGGAAGTATCTGATTGCATTGGCTGGAGAAATAGTCACTGAAGGTTCAGACTCAGTAAAAGCGAGGTATTGGCTCGCCACTGCAGGAAACTGAGCATAGTCACCATCAAAGTAGACTGGAGCTTTTGTATCTGGTGGACACTTGGAAGGCTGAATGTCAGTTGAAGTCTCGGAAGACAATGTAGGACACTTGAGAGTTGAGGACTGGAATAAGCATTCAAAAGCAGGAGTAGAATCAACTTGAAATGCTCGAGGGTGGAGAGAGGACGTCATCTCCTGGATTGACTGACGGGAATTTTCTGCTGAGGTTGACAGAATGCTAGAAGCTTCTTCTTGGGGTGAGATGCGTAGAGCCTCCATCTGGGTTGAGGCAACTGCAACATCTGCAAGAACTGTAGACTCTGGACATAGCGACAGGAGTTGTTTACTTGAAGCACCGGAGAGAACCACACCGGGTTCAGAGGAACTGGAATCGGTAGGGACCGATGGCAACTTTAGACAAATGGATGGATCCGGGATTTGTACAGGACTACTTGACTTGACTTGAACTGAGGGAGGCTGATCTGGACAGACGGATGGGACCAGATTGGGTCCAGAAAAGCTTGAACCGGCTGGAACCGGAGGAGTCTTCGGACAGACGGATAGGACCAGATTTGATCCGAAGAGACTGGAATCGGCTGGAACCGAAGGAGGTAGCTCAGCATTGGAAACAGAGCTACTCGGGCTGGCTGGAACCAGAGGAGGCTGATCTGGACAGACGGATGGGACCGGATTGGGTCCAGATAAGCTTGAAGCGGTAGGAACCGGTGGAGTCCTCGGACTGACGGATAGAACCGGATTTGATCCGAGGATGCTGGAATCGGCTGGAACCGAAGGAGGTAGCTCAGCATTGGAAACAGAGCTACTCGGGCTGGCTGGAACCAGAGGAGGCTGATCCGGACAGACGGATGGGACCGGATTGGGTCCGGAAGAGCTTGAAGCGACAGGAACCGGTGGAGTCCTCGGACTGACGGATAGGACCGGATTTGATCCGAGGATGCTGGAATCGGCTGGAACCGAAGGAGGTAGCCCATCATTGGAGCCACTCAGGCTGGCTGGAACCAGTGGAGACTTTGGACCGACGGCTGGAACCGGGCTAGGTCCATTGACACTTGATTCTGTATAGACAGAATCCGGATGTTCTGATGATCCCTTTTGGAGTGGTACTGAGCTGGTAGCACTCTCTGAAGTTGGCAAACAAAAGTTCACGTCTGTATCTGTGGCTTTAAGAATTCCTCCTGGGATCTTGGCCCTGGATTCCTCACTTGAGGATGAAACTCCAAAGACCCCTCCTGGGGTTAATAGATCAGACACACTTCTTTGAGTTGCATGCCCGGATGCCACTTCTGGAACCTGAACATCAGATACCCCTACTGGGGTCACAACATCAGATGCCCCACCTGGGGCTGTAGAGACAGACGCCCCTTCTCGGGCTGAAGGCACGGATGCCCCTTCTCGGGCTGTAGACACGGATGCCCCTTCTCGGGCTGTAGACACGGATGCCCCTTCTCGGGCTGTAGACACGGATGCCCCTTCTCGGGCTGTAGACACGGATGCCCCTTCTCGGGCTGTAGGCACGGACGCCCCTTCTCGGGCTGAAGGCACAGATGCCCCTTCTCGGGCTGTAGGCACGGACGCCCCTTCTCGGGCTGTAGGCACAGACGCCCCTTCTCGGGCTGTGGGCACAGACGCTACTTTAGTTATGGGCAACATAGATAGTCTCTGTTGATTTCTGAACTTGGGATTGGGTCTATTTGTCACAGGACCCCAATCGTATACTTTTTGGACACTTCTGTCTGGGGTAAAGGAACTTGAAACTGTAGAGGATACGTTGGAAGGTTTGCAGGTGAAACAACTGTGATGCTGGGACCTGTCACCAACTTTTGAGTCGCGGAAGGAACAGTCCTTAATAAGATGACTAGGACTCCCACAGTAAAAGCAGAGGTGAAGCTGCCTGCGATGGCGGCGTTCAGCTTCCGTGAGTTTGGAGCGCGGGTAGCTCTGGAATCTGCCCTCTCTTTGCACAAGAGGAGAGACTTTAGTTTGAAAAAAAGTTGACACGGAGGTCGCACTAGTCTCAATACTTTGAGCAGTACTCTTCACTGCGTTTAAAGCACCACTCAGGATTTCTGGCATTATCGGAATGATTTTTGTTAGGAGACTTTGAAGTTGTTCCAATAGATGATAAAGAGTGCTTAGTGGTTCAGAGTTCACAGCAGACAACAAAGGAGTCTTGAAGCTTTCAAAGGAGGAAGTCGCTCTCTCAGGAGAGTTAGCTGTGAAGGGACTGCCATAGGACTGACTTGAGCAACAGCCATCCACAGGAACGGATTGTGCAGGGAAAGTTGAAATGACTGGAGCAGGCTTGACTTGAACAGGAACTGGAGAAACAACAGAACTTGGAAGGGATTGTTGCAAAGAATCCAAACGGATAGACATTCCCTGTAGGAACTGGAACATCTGCTGCTGCGCAGCCTCTTGACCATCCAAACGGGAGACCAGATTTTGTAAGGCCCCTGACCCCACATTCTGACCACCATCCGAGTCCATTGGCCTTGGACAAACTGTCAGGTTCGGTCTGGTTTGTGTCCCCGGAGGGGGCGCTAGTGGGTCAGTGGAGGTAGGATGGAAGAATGAAGTGAGGAGGCAGTACTGGGTCTCTGCGCATGTGCACAATGGTATTTATTATACAGGAGGTAAACAATACGGCAGCAGAAATGATAATAAATGCAAATGTCAGTTATACAGCGTGATAGCTGAAAGTCTATTGAAACAGGTTGGATAATGACTTGAAGAAATAATGTCCAGTAATGATAATAAACAGATGGGAAGGTAACTTGTAGTAATATTCTGGTATAGGAACCAGTGCAGGTTGAATCATGGAACTTAACAGTGATGTTTGTAGTATGGCAAACCTGATAGCAGAGGCAGGAGTCTGACTGTGTCCACAGTGCAGGTGGAGAAGCACTGACAGCGAGCAAGCTGTATCACAGGTGAGAGATGGAACACACCTGGAGTCAGTCTCTACTGCAAGGCTGAAGCACACCAGGTAATGATGGGTGTGAAGCCTTTTGATGAATGCAGGTATTGCTGGGACTTGAAGTTCCACGGAGCAGAGTGAAGTAACCAGGAGTACTAAGTCTCTTGAGAATAGCCAGGTACACGGAGGAGACCCAGGAACACAGGGGATCTGGAGACTGGAACACAGGGAACCACTGGATGCAGCAGGAGAGCTGGAGTGATTGCTGGAACTTGTAGTTCCACAGAGATGCAGGAGGATAACCAGGAACACAGGGGATCTGGAGACTGGAACACAGGGAACCACTGGATGCAGCAGGAGAGCTGGAGTGATTGCTGGAACTTGTAGTTCCACAGATGCAGAAGGATAACCAGGAACACAGGGGATCTGGAGACTGGAACACAGGGAACCACTGGATGCAGCAGGAGAGCTGGAGTGATTGCTGGAACTTGTAGTTCCACAGATGCAGAAGGATAACCAGGAACACAGGGGATCTGGAGACTGGAACACAGGGAACCACTGGGAACTGGAACTGCTGGGACCTGTTGTTCCACAGGTCTAACACACAAGGAAATCTCTGTACTCAGAGGATTGCAAACAGGAACCGTCTGTTCACGGGATGTGACGTGTTGTCCAAGGCGATGTGAGAGAGCCACAAACTGGAAGTTATACCTCCTGCCCAGCAGTGATTGGACACAAACTGCAGGCAGAGATACTAGCTGGATTAGGTGTCCAGATCAGCTGTGAGTTGGCTGAAGCATTCCAGGCTGCAGAGGACTGAAAACCAGAACTGGAACAGAACTGAACTGGTTAGATGGAGCACGGTGAGCTGTGGGCTGCAGGAGACTGAAGACCAGAACTGGAACTGCTGGGACCTGTAGTTCCACAGCAGAAATGCAATGGAAAATGTGGATTCCTGACACTGTTTGGGGAGTGTTTTTTGGAATGGCCATCCTGCGTGACACTGCAGTGCCACTCCTAGATGGGCCAGGTGTTTGTGTCGGCCACTTGGGTCGCTGAGCTTAGTCACACAGCTACCTCATTGCGCCTCTTTTTTTCTTTGCGTCATGTGCTGTTTGGGGAGTGTTTTTTGGAAGGGCCATCCTGCGTGACACTGCAGTGCCACTCCTAGATGGGCCAGGTGTTTGTGTCGGCCACTTGGGTCGCTGAGCTTAGTCATCCAGCGACCTCGGTGCAAATTTTAGGACTAAAAATAATATTGTGAGGTGTGAGGTGTTCAGAATAGACTGAAAATGAGTGTAAATTATGGTTATTGAGGTTAATAATACTATGGGATCAAAATGACCCCCAAATTCAATGATTTAAGCTGTTTTTTAGGGTTTTTTGAAAAAAACACCCGAATCCGACAAAAAAAATTAGGTGAGGTTTTGCCAAAACGCGTTCGAACCCAAAACACGGCCGCGGAACCGAACCCAAAACCAAAACACAAAACCTGAAAAATTTCCGGTGCACATCTCTAGTATATACAGTAGTACTCGTATGCAGGGACTTAGCCAGAATATTGTGCGCCCCATAGCAACATTTTGAAAGGGCCCCTGTTCCAATGCTCTAGAGAGACACCTCTCCGCAGCAGTTGGTAATTTTATGCCCTATAATTGCTTAGTAGTATGCCCCATAGTTTGTTTTATGAACCATCGTAGTGCCCTAGTTTACATGATGTCACACTGTAAGGCTGCCAGTACACATTATGCCACATAGTACCCCCAATTCATGTTATGACATAGTGTCCCCAGGTCATATTATGCCACATTACAGTGCCCCCTTACCTTTATAACATCCACTAGACGAAATGATTGTAATTTGAAATCTTAGGGCCCCCCTGTCTTAAATTCCCGAGGCCCCCCAAAGCCTTAATCCAGCTCTGTAGCTATCATCATATTTTTGAGAGTACTAGCTAATATATAAATTAATCGATTTTTCTCAGAGCCAAGTTCCTGTACGGCCCTTTCTCCCACCCCTTCCCTCTCCTTATCTTACATAATTCTTACATTTGTCAGATAAGTCAGTCATTTAGCCAATACCTCCAATAGAAGGCCTGAACTCCCACAGCTCTATTTGGACATATTCTTTAATCCATTACTCCTTGTTTTTTGATAACAACTGACAGTCAATGGACTATAACAATGGATTCACG
This sequence comes from Pseudophryne corroboree, assembly GCF_028390025.1. Lineage (NCBI taxonomy): Eukaryota > Metazoa > Chordata > Amphibia > Anura > Myobatrachidae > Pseudophryne > Pseudophryne corroboree. The sequence goes on along the minus strand of NC_086449.1, from coordinate 135,495,303 downwards.
GCCTGTTGCTTTATCTGCTCTGACTTAAATCAGCTACAGTAATTGAGAAAGACTCACGAGAGATGCAGAGTCACTGTGAAGGTGCAGAACTGGCAGCTAAACCAGCTGGAGAACAATGGGGGTCATTTAAACCTGATCGCACGCTAGGATTATTCACTGCACTGCGATCATGTCAGAACTGCGCATGTGTATGCACCGCAATGCGCAGGCGAGTCATACGGCTACAATGCGGATCGTTGCAAGGCGATGGATTGTACGAAGAATCCATTCGCACAGCCGATTGCAAGGTGATTGACAGGAAGAGGGCGTTTCTGGGTGTCAACTGACCGTTTTCTGGGAGTGTTTGGAAAAACGCAGGCGTGTCCAAGCGTTTGCAGGGCGGGTGTCTGACGTCAATTCCGGGCCAGAATAGGCTGAAGTGATCACAGCGGCTGAGTAAGTTCTGGGCTACTCAGAAACTGCACAAAACTTTTTTGCAGTGGTTGGCTGCACATCCGATCGCACACTTGCAAAGCTAAAACACACTCCCCTATAGGCGGCGACTATCTGATCGCATCTCTGCAAAAAATAGCTAGCGAGTGATCAGGTCTGAATGACATCCCCAATGTTGTTTTAGGGTGGATAGCTTTCTCTTTACCCTTCCTGTTCAAGGAACATGTCATTCCTACAAGAATATTGCATACCTCCCAACTTTGCTGCTGCTGAAAGAGAGACATTGGAGCGGCACAAGAAGGGGGCGTCACCTCAGGGGAAGGGGTGTAGCTTTACGGGAGTGCCATGATCACTTGCCATGCCCCCTGTTTTCGTCACTGAGGGGGCATGCCCTCTCTCCCTCCGTCTCTAGTGAATAGACGCTGTGTCAGCGAGTGACAGAGCTACTCAACTGCGCCCCCCCCCCCCCCCCACGGGACACTGCTGCTGGGACAGCCCCCCAAAAATATGACTGTCATGCATTGTTACTGCCCATACAGGCAGCTATCTGTCCACACAGGATGTGGATGTCCTCATGCAATACAGCCATATGACAGTAAGGCATACTTGCCTACTTTTGAAAAAGCATTTCAGAGAGATTGTGAAAGTAACACCTATCAGCGCTGACGTATACTTCTACATCTGAGAAGCGTGTCATAACTTACATCCAAATGTAAATGACACCCATTGGCCGACAGTGACTAGATCAACACTAGAAATAGGTCGACATGACCATTAGGTCGATATGAACAAAGGCGACATGCAAAAAGGTCGACTTGAGTTTTTTTGAAAACAAAATCCTTTTTTTTTACTTTTTCATACTTTGCGATCCACGTGGACTACGATTGGGAACGGTAACCTGCGAGGGGACACGGTGCATTAATTGGGGTTCCCGGTCACTTTTTACGAAGAACACAACACCAGAAAAACATGAAAACCCATGTCGACCTTTTTTCATATCGACCTTGTTCATGTCAACCTAATGGCCGTGTCGACCTATTTCTAGTGTCGACCTAGCCACTGTCTACCAATAGGTGTCGACCTATGGGTGTCGACTTAGACACTGTCGAACCTGAGTCCCATACCCGGTGCAATCAGGGTGATTAATGGTCTATTAAGGGAGTGAGGGAGATTGCTGTTGTTTCAGGGATTCTCCAGCAGACTGTGGGAGGGTAGGCAACTATGCAGTAAATAGTATTGTCTGCTTCAGGGCTTAAAGTGGTCCTGGAGAGGTGGTGGAACTCATTTACCCTTTGGCCAGTTAAATTATACCGCATTCAGATCGCAAATGCCGGATCCCACCCGGTAAAAGAAACGTGTCCTTACCGGGTGGGATCCGGCATTTGCTCCCCTCTACTGGCTTTCCGACCCGGCAATATACCAGGTCGGTTGCCATAGCAGCGGGGGGGGGGGGGGGGGGGGGGGGGCAGGGGCGGGGGTGGAGGCGGCGCTGGGAGATGAGCTCATCTCCTGCGCCGCCTCTCCCTATGCTGTGAATGGGAACCGTGTCGCATCGACACGGCTCCCATTCACACTGCACCTGACCCGGTATTCAACCCGGGTATAATCCTTCTTTTATACCGGGTTGAATTACCGGGTCAGGCGACCCGTTAATTCGCCGAAAGTGCTTTCACATCGCACACTGACCCGTGTCGACACGGCAATATGCCGTGTCGATACCGAGTTATTTGTGCGATGTGAAAGGGGTATTAGTGTCCATTTTGGATGAGAACTGGCTGTTTGGTGATTAAGGCAAGTGGCTGATCCTTCTGAATCATGGGGGTCATTCCGACCCGATCACTCACTGCAGTTTCTCACAGCGCAGCGATCGGGTCAGAACTGCGCTGGCGCCGCAGTGTGCCAGCACATGCCAGCCGTCGTTGCCTAGCAGAGGCGGTCGCTGGGCGGGAGTGGGCTGGACGGCGGTGTGGCCAGACCGTTGGGGGGGGCGGCCTGCGGCGGCTGCGTGATGTCACACGCAGCCGCTGCTGGCCAGGGAGCAACGAGTAGCTCCCGGCCAGCACACTAAAGCTGCGCTGGTCAGGAGCTACCCTTGAAGTGCAAAGGCAGCGCCGCTGTGCGATGCCTTTGTACTTCTGCGGGGGTGGGAAGGGGCGGCACTGACATGTGGGGTGGACTAGCCCTGTGCTGGGCGTCCCCCTGCATGTCAGTGTGAATGATCGTAGCTGTGCTAAATTTAGCACAGCTACGGTCAACTCGGAATTAACCCCCATATTGAGGCATGATGGGTAGACCAAAATTATCTAGCATTAAAATCACTATTGGCACCAAGGGTATTTTGTGGTCAGACACGCTGCAAAGTATTGTCCCACTTGCTCAGAATGACCAGAAATATGATTAAGTGTCTGGAAGCGTTAAGGTAGTTTTGGTAGTAGTTCTTGGTAGTGATGAGCGGGTTCGGATCCTCGGGATCCGAACCCGCCCGAACTTCACCTTTTTTTTCACGGGATCCTCCCGCCTTGCTCGGTTAACCCGAGCGCGCCCGAACGTCATCATCCCGCTGTCGGATTCTCGCGAGATTCGGATTCTATATAAGGAGCCGCGCGTCGCCGCCATTTTCACACGTGCATTGAGATTGATAGGGAGAGGACGTGGCTGGCGTCCTCTCCGTTATAGTAGAAAAAGACTGAGTATAAAGACTGAGTGACTTACTTATAATTGTGGGGAGGATTGGGGACGGGGAGCAGCTGTTAGGGAGTACAGTGCAGGGTTTTGATTATAATACCACCAGTGAGTTTAATCCTTTGTTTGTTTCTCTGCCTGAAAAAAACGCTCCACCATATCTGTGCTCACTCAGTGTGCTGCACTGCTGCATGATATATCTGTGCTGAGTGCACTGCTCACACTGCCTAATTGTGGGGACTGGGGAGCAGTTATAGCAGGAGTACAGTGCACAGTTTTGCTGACAATGACCACCAGTCCAGTATACGTTTGTCTGCCTGAAAAACACTCCTGTCTGTGGTGGCTTTTTTTTTTCTTCATACTAGTTTAGCAGTCTGCTGACAGTGTCCACCAGGTCCGTTATTATTTATTATACAGTATATTATATTTATTTTATATATATCTAGCAGTACGGTAGGCCACGGCTGTACCTACCTCTGTGTCGTCAGTGCACTCGTCGTCCATAAGTAATATAATACTATACTATCCATCCATCTACATTGTATACCTGTGGTGGCTTTTTTTTTCCTCATACTAGTTTAGCAGTCTGCTGACAGTGTCCACCAGGTCCATTATTATATTATACAGTATATTATATATATATATATATGCAGTACGGTAGGCCACGGCTGTACCTACCTCTGTGTCGTCAGTGCACTCGTCGTCCATAAGTAATATAATACTATACTATCCATCCATCTACATTGTATACCTGTGGTGGCTTTTTTTTTCTTCATACTAGTTTAGCAGTCTGCTGACAGTGTCCACCAGGTCCGTTATACAGTATATTATATATATAAGCAGTACGGTAGGCCACGGCTGTACCTACCTCTGTGTCGTCAGTGCACTCGTCGTCCATAAGTAATATAATACTATACTATCCATCCATCTACATTGTATACCTGTGGTGGCTTTTTTTTTTCTTCATACTAGTTTAGCAGTCTGCTGACAGTGTCCACCAGGTCCGTTATACAGTATATTATATATATAAGCAGTACGGTAGGCCACGGCTGTACCTACCTCTGTGTCGTCAGTGCACTCGTCGTCCATAAGTAATATAGTACTATACTATCCATCCATCTACATTGTATACCTGTGGTGGCTTTTTTTTTCTTCATACTAGTTTAGCAGTCTGCTGACAGTGTCCACCAGGTCCATTATACAGTATATTATATATATATATAAGCAGTACGGTATGCCACGGCTGTACTTACCTCTGTGTCGTCAGTGCACTCGTCGTCCATAAGTAATATAATACTATACTATCCATCCATCTACATTGTATACCTGTGGTGGCTTTTTTTTTCTTCATACTAGTTTAGCAGTCTGCTGACAGTGTCCACCAGGTCCGTTATACAGCATATTATATATATATAAGCAGTACGGTAGGCCATGGCTGTACCTACGTCTGTGTCGTCAGTGCACTCGTCGTCCATAAGTAATATAATACTATACTATCCATCCATCTACATTTTATACCTGTGGTGGCTTTTTTTTTCTTCATACTAGTTTAGCAGTCTGCTGACAGTGTCCACCAGGTCCGTTATTATATTATACAGTATATTATATATATATAAGCAGTACGGTAGGCCACGGCTGTACCTACCTCTGTGTCGTCAGTGCACTCGTCGTCCATAAGTAATATAATACTATACTATCCATCCATCTACATTGTATACCTGTGGTGGCTTTTTTTTTCTTCATACTAGTTTAGCAGTCTGCTGACAGTGTCCACCAGGTCCGTTATACAGTATATTATATATATAAGCAGTACGGTAGGCCACGGCTGTACCTACCTCTGTGTCGTCAGTGCACTCGTCGTCCATAAGTAATATAATACTATACTATCCATCCATCTACATTGTATACCTGTGGTGGCGTTTTTTTTCTTCATACTAGTTTAGCAGTCTGCTGACAGTGTCCACCCGGTCCGTTATACAGTATATTATATATATATAAGCAGTACGGTAGGCCACGGCTGTACCTACCTCTGTGTCGTCAGTGCACTCGTCGTCCATAAGTAATATAATACTATACTATCCATCCATCTACATTGTATACCTGTGGTGGCTTTTTTTTTCTTCATACTAGTTTAGCAGTCTGCTGACAGTGTCCACCAGGTCCGTTATACAGTATATTATATATATAAGCAGTACGGTAGGCCAGGCCTGTACCTACCTCTGTGTCGTCAGTGCACTCGTCGTCCATAAGTAATATAATACTATACTATCCATCCATCTACATTGTATACCTGTGGTGGCTTTTTTTCCCTTCATACTAGTTTAGCAGTCTGCTGACAGTGTCCACCAGGTCCGTTATACAGTATATTATATATATATAAGCAGTACGGTAGGCCACGGCTGTACCTACCTCTGTGTTGTCAGTGCACTCGTCGTCCATAAGTAATATAATACTATACTATCCATCCATCTACATTGTATACCTGTGGTGGCTTTAAGTTGTGCGCATTAAAATATGGAGAACAAAAATGTGGAGGTTAAAAAAATAGGGAAAGATCAAGATCCACTTCCACCTCGTGCTGAAGCTGCTGCCACTAGTCATGGCCGAGACGATGAAAAGCCATCAACGTCGTCTGCCAAGGCCGATGCCCAATGTCATAGTACAAAGCATCTAAAATCCAAAACACAAAAGATCAGTAAAATGACCCAAAAATCAAAATTAAAAGCGTCTGAGGAGAAGCGTAAACTTGCCAATATGCCATTTACGACACGGAGTGGCAAGGAACGGCTGAGGCCCTGGCCTATGTTCATGGCTAGTGGTTCAGCTTCACATGAGGATGGAAGCACTCATCCTCTCGCTAGAAAAAAAAAAGACTTAAGCTGGCAAAAGCACAGCAAAGAACTGTGCGTTCTTCGAAATCCCAAATCCCAAAGGAGAGTCCAATTGTGTAGGTTGCGATGCCTGACCTTCCCAACACTGGACGGGAAGAGCTTGCGCCTTCCACCATTTGCACGCCCCCTGCAAGTGCTGGAAGGAGCACCCGCAGTCCAGTTCCTGATAGTCAAATTGAAGATGTCAGTGTTGAAGTACACCAGGATGAGGATATGGGTGTTGCTGGCGCTGGGGAGGAAATTGACAAGGAGGATTCTGATGGTGAGGTGGTTTGTTTAAGTCAGGCACCCGGGGAGACATCTGTTGTCCGTGAGAGGAATATGGCCATTGACATGCCTGGTCAAAATACCAACAAAATTAACTCTTCAGTGTGGAATTATTTCAACAGAAATGCGGACAACTGGTGTCAAGCTGTGTGTTGCCTTTGTCAAGCTGTAATAAGTAGGGGTAAGGACGTTAACCACCTCGGAACATCCTCCCTTATACGTCACCTGCAGCGCATTCATAATAAGTCAGTGACAAGTTCAAAAACTTTGGGCGATAGCGGAAGCAGTCCACTGACCAGTAAATCCCTTCCTCTTGTAACCAAGCTCGCGCAAACCACACCACCAACTCCCTCAGTGTCAATTTCCTCCTTACCCAGGAAAGCCAATAGTCCTGCAGGCGATGTCACTGGCAAGTCTGACGAGTCCTCTCCTGCCTGGGATTCCTCCGATGCATCCTTGAGTGTAACGCCTACTGCTGCTGGCGCTGCTGTTGTTGCTGCTGGGAGTCGATCGTCATCCCAGAGGGGAAGTCGGAAGACCACTTGTACTACTTCCAGTAAGCAATTGACTGTCCAACAGTCCTTTGCGAGGAAGATGAAATATCATAACAGTCATCCTGTTGCAAAGCGGATAACTGAGGCCTTGACAACTATGTTGGTATTAGACGTGCGTCCGGTATCCGCCGTTAGTTCACGGGGAACTAGACAATTGCTTGAGGTAGTGTGCCCCCGTTACCAAATACCATCTAGGTTCCACTTCTCTAGGCAGGCGATACCGAGAATGTACACGGACGTCAGAAAAAGAGTCACCAGTGTCCTAAAAAATGCAGTTGTACCCAATGTCCACTTAACCACGGACATGTGGACAAGTGGAGCAGGGCAGACTCAGGACTACGTGACTGTGACAGCCCACTGGGTAGATGTATTGCCTCCCGCTGCAAGAACAGCAGCGGCGGCACCAGTAGCAGCATCTCGCAAACGCCAACTCGTTCCTAGGCAGGCTACGCTTTGTATCACCGCTTTCCAGAATACGCACACAGCTGAAAACCTCTTACGGCAACTGAGGAAGATCATCGCAGAATGGCTTACCCCAATTGGACTCTCCTGGGGATTTGTGGCATCGGACAACGCCAGCAATAATGTGCGTGCATTACATCTGGGCAAATTCCAGCACGTCCCATGTTTTGCACATACCTTGAATTTGGTGGTGCAGAATTATTTAAAAAACGACAGGGGCGTGCAAGAGATGCTGTCGGTGGCCAGAAGAATTGCGGGACACTTTCGGCGTACAGGCACCGCGTAGAGAAGACTGGAGCACCACCAAAAACGCCTGAACCTGCCCTGCCATCATCTGAAGCAAGAGGTGGTAACGAGGTGGAATTCAACCCTCTATATGCTTCAGAGGATGGAGGAGCAGCAAAAGGCCATTCAAGCCTATACATCTGACCACGATATAGGCAAAGGAGGTGGAATGCACCTGTCTCAAGCGCAGTGGAGAATGATTTCAACGTTGTGCAAGGTTCTGCAACCTTTTGAACTTGCCACACGTGAAGTCAGTTCAGACACTGCCAGCCTGAGTCAGGTCATTCCCCTCATCAGGCTTTTGCAGAAGAAGCTGAAGGCATTGAAGGAGGAGCTAAAACAGAGCGATTCCGCTAGGCACGTGGGACTTGTGGATGGAGCCCTTCATTCGCTTAACCAGGATTCACGTGTGGTCAATCTGTTGAAATCAGAGCACTACATTTTGGCAACCGTGCTCGATCCTAGATTTAAAACCTACGTTGGATCTCTCTTTCCGGCAGACACAGAGGTTCAAAGACCTGCTGGTGAGAAAATTGTCAAGTCAAGCAGAACGTGACCCGTCAACATCTCCTCCTTCACATTCTCCCGCAACTGGGGGTGCGAGGAAAAGGCTACGAATTCCGAGCCCACCCGCTGGCGGTGATGCAGGGCAGTCTGGAGCGACTGCTGATGCTGACATCTGGTCCGGACTGAAGGACCTGCCAACGATTACTGACATGTCGTCTACTGTCACTGCATATGATTCTCTCACCATTGAAAGAATGGTGGAGGATTATATGAGTGACCGCATCCAAGTAGGCACGTCAGACAGTCCGTACGTATACTGGCAGGATAAAGAGGCAATTTGGAGGCCCTTGCACAAACTGGCTTTATTCTACCTAAGTTGCCCTCCCTCCAGTGTGTACTCCGAAAGAGTGTTTAGTGCCGCCGCTCACCTTGTCAGCAATCGGCGTACGAGGTTACTTCCAGAAAATGTGGAGAAGATGATGTTCATTAAAATGAATTATAATCAATTCCTCCATGGAGACATTCACCAGCAGCAATTGCCTCCAGAAAGTACACGGGGACCTGAGATGGTGGATTCCAGTGGGGACGAATTAATAATCTGTGAGGAGGGGGATGTACACAGTGAAAGGGGTGAAGAATCGGACGTTGATGAGGTGGACATCTTGCCTCTGTAGAGCCAGTTTGTGCAAGGAGAGATTGATTGCTTCTTTTTTGGTGGGGGCCCAAACCAACCAGTCATTTCAGTCACAGTCGTGTGGCAGACCCTGTCGCTGAAATGATGGGTTCGTTAAAGTGTGCATGTCCTGTTTATACAACATAAGGGTGGGTGGGAGGGCCCAAGGACAATTCCATCTTGCACCTCTTTTTTCTTTCATTTTTCTTTGCGTCGTGCTGTTTGGGGAGTATTTTTTTGAAGGGCCATCCTGCGTGACACTGCAGTGCCACTCCTAGATGGGCCAGGTGTTTGTGTCGGCCACTAGGGTCGCTTAGCTTAGTCACACAGCTACCTCATTGTGCCTCTTTATTTCTTTGCGTCATGTGCTGTTTGGGGAGTATTTGTTTGAAGGGCCATCCTGCGTGACACTGCAGTGCCACTCCTAGATGGGCCAGGTGTTTGTGTCGGCCACTAGGGTCGCTTAGCTTAGTCACACAGCTAACTCATTGCGCCTCTTTTTTTCTTTGCGTCATGTGCTGTTTGGGGAGTATTTTTTTGAAGGGCCATCCTGCGTGACACTGCAGTGCCACTCCTAGATGGGCCAGGTGTTTGTGTCGGCCACTTGGGTCGCTTAGCTTAGTCACACAGCTACCTCATTGCGCCTCTTTTTTTCTTTGCGTCATGTGCTGTTTGGGGAGTATTTTTTTGAAGGGCCATCCTGCCTGACACTGCAGTGCCACTCCTAGATGGGCCAGGTGTTTGTGTCGGCCACTTGGGTCGCTGAGCTTAGTCACACAGCTACCTCATTGCGCCTCTTTTTTTCTTTGCGTCATGTGCTGTTTGGGGAGTATTTTTTTGAAGGGCCATCCTGCGTGACACTGCAGTGCCACTCCTAGATGGGCCAGGTGTTTGTGTCGGCCACTTGGGTCGCTTAGCTTAGTCACACAGCTACCTCATTGCGCCTCTTTTTTTCTTTGCGTCATGTGCTGTTTGGGGAGTATTTTTTTGAAGGGCCATCCTGCCTGACACTGCAGTGCCACTCCTAGATGGGCCAGGTGTTTGTGTCGGCCACTTGGGTCGCTGAGCTTAGTCACACAGCTACCTCATTGCGCCTCTTTTTTTCTTTGCGTCATGTGCTGTTTGGGGAGTATTTTTTTGAAGGGCCATCCTGCCTGACACTGCAGTGCCACTCCTAGATGGGCCAGGTGTTTGTGTCGGCCACTTGGGTCGCTGAGCTTAGTCACACAGCTACCTCATTGCGCCTCTTTTTTTCTTTGCGTCATGTGCTGTTTGGGGAGTATTTTTTTGAAGGGCCATCCTGCGTGACACTGCAGTGCCACTCCTAGATGGGCCAGGTGTTTGTGTCGGCCACTTGGGTCGCTTAGCTTAGTCACACAGCTACCTCATTGCGCCTCTTTTTTTCTTTGCGTCATGTGCTGTTTGGGGAGTATTTTTTTGAAGGGCCATCCTGCCTGACACTGCAGTGCCACTCCTAGATGGGCCAGGTGTTTGTGTCGGCCACTTGGGTCGCTGAGCTTAGTCACACAGCTACCTCATTGCGCCTCTTTTTTTCTTTGCGTCATGTGCTGTTTGGGGAGTATTTTTTTGAAGGGCCATCCTGCGTGACACTGCAGTGCCACTCCTAGATGGGCCAGGTGTTTGTGTCGGCCACTTGGGTCGCTTAGCTTAGTCACACAGCTACCTCATTGCGCCTCTTTTTTTCTTTGCGTCATGTGCTGTTTGGGGAGTATTTTTTTGAAGGGCCATCCTGCGTGACACTGCAGTGCCACTCCTAGATGGGCCAGGTGTTTGTGTCGGCCACTTGGGTCGCTGAGCTTAGTCACACAGCTACCTCATTGCGCCTCTTTTTTTCTTTGCGTCATGTGCTGTTTGGGGAGTATTTTTTTGAAGGGCCATCCTGCGTGACACTGCAGTGCCACTCCTAGATGGGCCAGGTGTTTGTGTCGGCCACTTGGGTCGCTTAGCTTAGTCACACAGCTACCTCATTGCGCCTCTTTTTTTCTTTGCGTCATGTGCTGTTTGGGGAGTATTTTTTTGAAGGGCCATCCTGCGTGACACTGCAGTGCCACTCCTAGATGGGCCAGGTGTTTGTGTCGGCCACTAGGGTCGCTTAGCTTAGCCATCCAGCTACCTGGGTGCAAATTTTAGGACTAAAAATAATATTGTGAGGTGTGAGGTGTTCAGAATAGACTGGAAATGAGTGTAAATTATGGTTATTGAGGTTAATAATACTATGGGATCAAAATGACCCCCAAATTCTATGATTTAAGCTGTTTTTTAGGGTTTTTTGAAAAAAACACCCGAATCCAAAACACAACCGAATCCGACAAAAAAAATTCGGTGAGGTTTTGCCAAAACGCATTCGAACCCAAAACACGGCCGCGGAACCGAACCCAAAGCCAAAACACAAAACCCGAAAAATTTCCGGTGCACATCACTAGTTCTTGGATTTGTGTAGATCACCAAGAAGAAGTTTTTTCAAAGCTTGGAGAGAGATAAAGAGGAGATAGATAAAGTGCCAGCCAGTTAGCTCTTGACATTTTTCAAACAGTCTGTAAAATGACAGATAGAAGCTGATTGGTTAGTACTTTATCTCTCTCCACATTATCTCTCTCCAAGGTTTGATAAAGTTTCCCCAATACTGATTTAAATAAGTGTTTTTGTACCTGCTTGCTCTTTAAAAATAATGTTTGCTGATACAATAACAGCCTAAAATAGAACAGAATGCAACAAGTCATATAGTAGTGGTGTCCTCTATAGGGAAGGAACATATGTTCTGCAGAATCTATAAGGTAGAGACTGACTGACAATAAAATGAGACTGATAGATAAAAAATGTAGATATATTCTAAGGTAGACTACATCAGCCAATGCTGGAAATAGAATGCTCACCCTACACCTGGTAGTATAAGAGAACACAATGTAATTTGCACATGCACTTCTAACAGGATTACATAGTCACTGATGCATAATGAAAGTATACACGCAAGAAGGGAAAACAGGTTTTAGAGTAAACTGGTATTTATAGCAACCAAAGGTTCTTAAAGGCAAATTGCACTTAAAAAAACAAATATAAGGAACCATAATACACTGTATAAGGCATCAGAATACAATATCCACATATACAGTATGTCACCAAAACAAATATAATGTATAAGGACAGTGTACACTGCACCAGGGGCATAGCCAGAACTTTGTGGGCCCCATAGCAACATTTTGAATGGGCTCCGTCCCAATGCTTCCAGAGAGGCACTTCTCTGCAGCAGTTGTTTATTTTATGTCCTATAATAATGCCCTAGCTCATTTTCTGAACCACAGTAGTGCCTTAATTAATGTTATGCTTCATAATAGTGCCCTAGTTTATTTAATGAACCATAGTAGTGCCCTATTTCACATTATGTCACATTGTAGGGCTCCCAGGAGACACTATGCAACACAGTACTCTCAAATTACATGATGACATACCATGTAAGGGCCCCTATGTACCACCCAATGGTGAAAAATGTATATAACACATGTAACTTTGACAGGGAAGGAGGGCCCCTCTCACCTCTGGGCCCTATAGCAGCTGCACCTCCTGCACCTATGGTAGCTATGCTGTATGCACTGCACCCTAAGGTACATATTGGAGGTGAGAAAAGAGAGTGAAGAATAGAACATTAGAGAGGAAATAGTAGAGGTAGATGATACTCTGGGGGAATCAATGCTGGAAGAAACGGGCATCCCAAAGTACCCAAACATACAACACTTCTGACACATTGATAGGAAACCATGTAGCGTAGCCATTGTACGAATCCATAACATCCTATTCTATCCATCATACAGGAACATCTAGTTCCATGTTTTAGCAATGCAGCATCCAGTCGTGAGGCAGATATGTAAAATCTATTTTGGCCATATTTTAAGGTCTACGATGGGTTCAAACCATCCAAGGATTCTAATCCATAATAAGATTACGAGTGTGGTGAATTAACGTGAATGTATTTTTCCTGAGCAGATGTACCATGCATGAAAGGTATCATCAGAGCGGGGATGAGCCAAACAATTTGCTTCGTGTGTAGTAATGAGATACTGGGTCATTAGTAACTTATAACAAGATTTAACTAAATAATTAGAACTAAAATTTTGCTGCATCATATTAGTATAAAACTTTCAGGCAGGCGTGGAGAAAATGCTGCAAAGTAAGAATGGTTTCAAAAATAGAAGTGCTAATAGTTTATTTTTTATCAATTAACAAAATGCAAAGTGAATGAACAGAAGAGAAATCTAAATCAAATCAGTATTTGGCAGAGCCGGCCCTAACCAATATGATGCCCTAGGCAAGGTTTTGGCTGGTGCCCCCTAGCACCACCGCTAGTTCCGCCTCTGACCCTGAACCCCTTTCCCAGCACCATCACCCCCCACCCATAGCAGTCCTTTTTTTTTTCCCTACCCCCTGTAATTTAAATAAGAACACTGTGCACATTTGTCCTTACACATATGCTGCACATTATTAGTGCCCTTATACACATAATGACACACATAGTGCCCCTTACACATATGTTACACATTATTAATGCCCTTATACCAGACTTACCTACATTTTGGCTGCTCTCTGCGGGAGAGAGCAGCCAGGTCAGCTCAGAGGGCGGGCAGGGGAGGCTGTGACGTCGTGGAGGGGGTGGGCCGGAGGCGGGATGGGGCGGAAAAAGGGAGGAGTGGGGGGCGGAGCAAGGACAGGGTCATGATGATGCCTCTTTTAAGGCACGCCCCTGCACTGTAATGCCGCGATCACCGGCATTACACTGCAGGGGGCGTGGCTATGATGACGCGATTCAGCAAGAATCGCGTCATCAACTGCCTGGACCGCCCACTTTACACACTAAGTGGGCGGACGGGCAGGGGGGTCCCCATGAATCGGGAGACTTGCCTGCTCTTCCGGGGGGCCGGGAGGGTCACCTGATTTTCGGGAGCCTCCCGGCCATTCCGGGAGAGTAGGCAAGTATGCCTTATACACATAATGACACATGTAGTTCCCAGCGTGAGTCAACTGGCAGCTCTGCTAACGTCGGGTGCCTATTTTTTATGAAAATGCATCTTATTTGCATTGCTATGTGGCTAGGATACACAAGCAGCTTCTGCTGATTAAAATGATATGTGGCATGCCTATATACTGTGTGCGACTGTGGCTGTATCTGCGTACGAAATGCTACACACAGAATATAGGCATGCCGCATATCATTTTAATCAGCAGAAGCTGCTGATGCCCCTAGGCATACCAGATGCCCTAGGTAATTGCCTAGTTTGCCTATGCCTAGGGCTGGCTCTGGTATTTGGTGTGATCACCCTTTGCCTTCAAAACACAATCAATTCTATTAGGTACACTTGAAGTGAGTAAGTGTACCTAGAAGAATTGATGGTGTTTTGAAGGCAGGGAGGTTGTTCCAAACATCTTTGAGAACTAACCACAACTTTTCTGTGGATGTAGGCTTGCTTAAATCCTACTGTCTCTTCATGTAATCCCAGACAGACTTAATGATGTTGATATCAGGGCTCTGTGGGGGCCATATCATCACTTCCGGGACACTCCGGGATTGTTCTTCTTTATGCTGAAGATGGTTCTTAATGACATTGGCTGTATGTTTGGGGTGGTTGTCCTGCTTCAGAATACATTTGGAGCCAATCAGATGCCTCCCTGATGGTACTGCATGATGGATAAGTACCTACCTGTATTTCTCAGCACTGAGGACACCATTAATCCTGACCAAATCCCCAACTCCATTTGCTGAAATGCAACCCTCAGCATGCAAGGAATCTCCACCATGCTTCACTGTTTCCTGCAAACACTAATTATCGTAACGCTCTCCAGCCCTTTGGTGAACAAACTGCCTGTTACAGCAAAATATTTCACATTTTGACTCCTCAATCCACAGCATCTGCTGCCATATTTCTGTATCCCAGTTCTTATGTTTTCATGAATAGTTGATTAGCTTGGCCTTGTTTCCATATCGAAGGTGTGGCTTTTTGGCTTCAAATGTTCCATGAAGACCACTTCTGGTCAGACTTCTCCAAACCGTAGATGTGTACCAGGGTCCTACTGGGTCCCACGTACATGGTGTACTTAGGTCCCACTGGTTTCTACCAGTTCTTACTTGGGAAATGTTTTGATTTCGAAGGGAAGTGAGCAGCTGCAGAGCCAACTACCTTGTGCAGGGTTGCAGGGGGGGAACGCTAAGCACATAAAAACATACATGTGTAGATGTAATAATAAGAATTTACTTACCGATAATTCTATTTCTCGTAGTCCGTAGTGAATGCTGGGGACTCCGTAAGGACCATGGGGAATAGCGGCTCCGCAGGAGACTGGGCACAAAAGTAAAAGCTTTAAGACTACCTGGTGTGCACTGGCTCCTCCCCCCATGACCCTCCTCCAAGCCTCAGTTAGGATACTGTGCCCGGACGAGCGTACACAATAAGGAAGGATTTTGAATCCCGGGTAAGACTCATACCAGCCACACCAATCACACCATATAACTTGTGATCTAAACCCAGTTAACAGCATGATAACAGAGGAGCCTCTAGAAAAGATGGCTCACTACAGCAATAACCCGATTTTTTGGTAACAATAACTATGTACCAGTATTGCAGACAATCCGCACTTGGGATGGGCGCCCAGCATCCACTACGGACTACGAGAAATAGAATTATCGGTAAGTAAATTCTTATTTTCTCTGACGTCTTAGTGGATGCTGGGGACTCCGTAAGGACCATGGGGATTATACCAAAGCTCCCAAACGGGCGGGAGAGTGCGGATGACTCTGCAGCACCAAATGAGAGAACTCCAGGTCCTCCTCAGCCAGGGTATCAAATTTGTAGAATTTTACAAACGTATTTGCTCCTGACCAAGTAGCTGCTCGGCAAAGTTGTAAAGCCGAGACCCCTCGGGCAGCCGCCCAAGATGAGCCCACCTTCCTTGTGGAATGGGCTTTTACAGATTTTGGCTGTGGCAGGCCTGCCACAGAATGTGCAAGCTGAATTGTACTACAAATCCAACGAGCAATAGTCTGCTTAGAAGCAGGAGCACCCAGCTTGTTGGGTGCATACAGAATAAACAACGAGTCAGATTTTCTGACTCCAGCCGTCCTGGAAACCTATATTTCCAGGGCCCTGACAACGTCTAGCAACTTGGAGTCCTCCAAGTCCCTAGTAGCCGCAGGCACCACAATAGGTTGATTCAGGTGAAACGCTGAAAACCACCTTAGGGAGAAACTGAGGACGAGTCCTCAATTCCGCCCTGTCCGAATGGAAAATCAGATGAGGGCTTTTACAGGATAAAGCCGCCAATTCTGACACGCACCTGGCCCAGGCCAGGGCCAACAGCATGACCACTTTCCATGTGAGATATTTTAACTCCACATATTTAAGTGGTTCAAACCAATGTGACTTTTGGAACCCAAAAACTACATTGAGATCCCAAGGTGCCACTGGAGGCACAAAAGGAGGCTGTATATACAGTACCCCTTTTCTTTTTGGAAGAAAATTGACAGGGCCGAAATTTGAACCTTAATGGACCCCAATTTCAGGCCCATAGACACTCCTGTTTGCAGGAAATGTAGGAATCGACCTAGTTGAAAATTCCTCCGTCGGGGCCTTACTGGCCTCGCACCACGCAACATATTTTCACCAAATGCGGTGATAATGTTTTGCGGTTATATCCTTCCTGGCTTTGATCAGGATAGGAATGACTTCATCCGGAATGCCTTTCTCCTTCAGGATCCGGCGTTCAACCGCCATGCCGTCAAACGCAGCCGCGGTAAGTCTTGGAACAGACGGGGTCCTTGCTGGAGCAGGTCCCTTCTTAGAGGTAGAGGCCACGGATCCTCCGTGAGCATCTCTTGAAGTTCCGGTTACCAAGTCCTTCTTGGCCAATCCGGAGCCACGAATATAGTGCTTACTCCTCTCCATCTTATGATTCTCAGTACCTTGGGTATGAGAGGCAGAGGAGGGAACACATACACTGACTGGTACACCCACTGTGTTACCAGAGCGTCTACAGCTATTGCCTGAGGGTCCCTTGACCTGGCGCAATGCTTTTCGAGTTTTATAAACATGTGGAAGACTTCTGGGTGAAGTCCCCACTCTCCCGGGTGGAGGTCGTGTCTGCTGAGGAAGTCTGCTTCCCAGTTGTCCACTCCCGGAATGAATACTGCTGACAGTGCTATCACATGATTTTCCGCCCAGCGAAGAATCCTTGCAGCTTCTGCCATTGCCCTCCTGCTTCTTGTGTCACCCTGTCTGTTTACGTGGGTGACTGCCGTGATGTTGTCCGAATGGATCAACTCCGGGTGACCTTGAAGCAGAGGTATTGCTGAGCTTAGAGCATTGTAAATGTCCCTTAGCTTCAGGATATTTATGTGAAGTGATGTCTCCAGGCTTGACCATAAGCTCTGGAAATCCCTTCCCTGTGTGACTGCTCCCCAGCCTCGCAGGCTGGCATCCGTGGTCACCAGGACCCAGTCCTGAATGTCGAATCTGCGGCCCTCTAGAAGATGAGCACTCTGCAACCACCACAGGAGAGACACCCTTGTGCTTGGTGACAGGGTTATCCGCTGATGCATCTGAAGATGCGACCCGGACCATTTGTCCAGCAGGTCCCACTGGAAAGTTCTTGCGTGGAATCTGCCGAATGGGATTGCTTCGTAGGAAGCCACCATTTTTCCCAGAACCCTTTCATTGATGTACTGAGACTTGGCTCGGTTATAGGAGGTTCCCGACTAGCTCGGATAACTCCCTGACTTTCTCCTCCGGGAGAAACACCTTTTTCTGGACTGTGTCCAGGATCATCCCTAGGAACAGAAGACGAGTCGTCGGAATCAGCTGCGATTTTGGAATATTGAGAATCCAATCGTGCTGCCGCAACACTACCTGAGATAGTGCTACACCAACCTCCAACTGTTCCCTGGATCTTACCCTTATCAGGGAATCGTCCAAGTAAGGGATAACTAAAATTCCCTTCCTTCGAAGGAGTATCATCATTTCGGCCATTACCTTGGTAAAGACCCGGGGTGCCGTGGACCATCCATACGGCAGCGTCTGAAACTGATAGTGACAGTTCTGTACCACAAACCTGAGGTACCCTTGGTGAGAAGGGTAAATTGGGACATGAAGGTAAGCATCCTTGATGTCCCGAGACATCATGTAGTCCCCTTCTTCCAGGTTCGCAATCACTGCTCTGAGTGACTCAATCTTGAATTTAAACCTCCGTATGTAAGTGTTCAAGATTTTAGATTTAGAATCGGTCTCACCGAGCCGTCCGGCTTCGGTACCACAACAGTGTGGAATAATACCCCGTTCCCTGTTGCAGGAGGGGTACCTTGATTATCACCTGCTGGGAATACAGCTTGTGAATGGCTTCCAAAACTGCCTCCCTGTCAGAGGGAGACATCGGTAAAGCCGACTTTAGGAAACGGCGAGGGGGAGACGTCTCGAATTCCAATTTGTACCCCTGAGATATCACCTGAAGGATCCAGGGGTCTACTTGCGAGTGAGCCCACTGCGCGCTGAAATTCATTGAGACGGGCCCCCACCGTGCCTGATTCTGCTTGTAAAGCCCCAGCGTCATACTGAGGGCTTGGCAGAGGCGGGAGAGGGCTTCTGTTCCTGGGAACTGGCTGATTTCTGCAGCCTTTTTCCTCTCCCTCTGTCACAGGGCAGAAATGAGGAACCTTTTGTCCGCTTGCCCACGAAAGGACTGCGCCTGATAATACGGCGTCTTCTTATGTTGAGAGGCGACCTGGGGTACAAACGTGGATTTCCCAGCTGTTGCCGTGGCCACCAGGTCTGAAAGACCGACCCCAAATAAATCCTCCCCTTAATAAGGTAATACTTCCAAATGCCGTTTGGAATCCGCATCACCTGACCACTGTCGTGTCCAAAACCCTCTACTGGCAGAAAAGGACAACGCACTTAGACTTGGGCCCTCATTCCAAGTTGTTCGCTCGGTATTTTTCATCGCATCGCAGTGAA
This sequence comes from Pseudophryne corroboree, assembly GCF_028390025.1. Taxonomy (NCBI): domain Eukaryota; kingdom Metazoa; phylum Chordata; class Amphibia; order Anura; family Myobatrachidae; genus Pseudophryne; species Pseudophryne corroboree. Next base: position 135,476,543 of record NC_086449.1, on the reverse strand, counting down.
AATCCGCTTAGTACGCATGCGCAATGTTCGCACTGCGACTGCGCCAAGTAACTTTACTATGATGAAAGTAATTTTACTCACGGCTTTTTCTTCGCTCCGGCGATCGTAATGTGATTGACAGGAAATGGGTGTTACTGGGCGGAAACACGGCGTTTCAGGGGCGTGTGGCTGAAAACGCTACCGTTTCCGGAAAAAACGCAGGAGTGGCCGGAGAAACGGTGGGAGTGCCTGGGCGAACGCAGGGTGTGTTTGTGACGTCAACCAGGAACGACAAGCACTGAACTGATCGCACAGGCAGAGTAAGTCTGGAGCTACTCTGAAACTGCTAAGTAGTTAGTAATCGCAATATTGCGAATACATCGGTCGCAATTTTAAGAAGCTAAGATTCACTCCCAGTAGGCGGCGGCTTAGCGTGTGTAACTCTGCTAAATTCGCCTTGCGACCGATCAACTCGGAATGAGGGCCATGATGCCAGTCGGCAAATATTCCGCTGTGCATCACGCATATATAGAAATGCATCTTTTAAATGCTCTATAGGCAATAATATACTGTCCCTATCTAGGGTATCAATATTTTCAGTCAGGGAATCCGACCACGCCAACCCAGCACTGCACATCCAGGCTGAGGCGATTGCTGGTCGCAGTATAACACCAGTATGTGTGTAAATACATTTTAGGATACCCTCCTGCTTTCTATCAGCAGGATCCTTAAGGGCGGCCATCTCAGGAGAGGGTAGAGCCCTTGTTCTTACAAGCGTGTGAGCGCTTTATCCACCCTAGGGGGTGTTTCCCAACGCACCCTAACCTCTGGCGGGAAAGGATATAATGCCAATAACATTTTAGAAATTATCAGTTGTTATCGGGGGAAACCCACGCATCATCACACACCTCATTTAATTTCTCAGAATCAGGAAAACTACAGGTAGTTTATCCTCACCGAACATAATACCCCTTTTTGGTGGTACTCGTATTATCAGAAATGTGTAAAACATTTTTCATTGCCTCAATCATGTAACGTGTGGCCCTACTGGAAGTCACATTTGTCTCTTCACCGTCGACACTGGAGTCAGTATCCGTGTCGGCGTCTATATCTGCCATCTGAGGTAACGGGCGCTTTAGAGCCCCTGACGGCCTATGAGACGTCTGGACAGGCACAAGCTGAGTAGCCGGCTGTCTCATGTCAACCACTGTCTTTTATACAGAGCTGACACTGTCACGTAATTCCTTCCAACAGTTCATCCAGTCAGGTGTCGACCCCCTAGGGGGTGACATCACTATTACAGGCAATCTGCTCCGTCTCCACATAATTTTTCTCCTCATACATGTCGACACAAACGTACCGACACACAGCACACACACAGGGAATGCTCTGATAGAGGACAGGACCCCACTAGCCCTTTGGGGAGACAGAGGGAGAGTTTGCCAGCACACACCAGAGCGCTATATATATACAGGGATAACCTTATATAAGTGTTTTTCCCCTTATAGCTGCTGTATTATTTAATACTGCGCCTAATTAGTGCCCCCCTCTCTTTTTTAACCCTTTCTGTAGTGTAGTGACTGCAGGGGAGAGCCAGGGAGCTTCCCTCCAACGGAGCTGTGAGGGAAAATGGCGCCAGTGTGCTGAGGAGATAGGCTCCGCCCCCTTCTCGGCGGCCTTATCTCCCGTTTTTCTGTGTATTCTGGCAGGGGTTAAATTCATCCATATAGCCCAGGAGCTATATGTGATGCATTTTTTGCCATCCAAGGTGTTTTTATTGCGTCTCAGGGTGCCCCCCCCCAGCGCCCTGCACCCTCAGTGACCGGAGTGTGAAGTGCGCTGAGAGCAATGGCGCACAGCTGCAGTGCTGTGCGCTACCTTGTTGAAGACAGGACGTCTTCTGCCGCCGATTTTCCGGACCTCTTCTGTCTTCTGGCTCTGTAAGGGGGCCGGCGGCGCGACTCTGGGACCTATCCATGGCTGGGCCTGTGATCGGTCCCTCTGGAGCTAATGTCCAGTAGCCTTAGAAGCCCAATCCACTCTGCACGCAGGTGAGTTCGCTTCTTCTCCCCTTAGTCCCTCGATGCAGTGAGCCTGTTGCCAGCAGGACTCACTGAAAATAAAAAACCTAAACTTAAACTTTTCACTAAGCAGCTCAGGAGAGCCACCTAGTGTGCACCCTTCTCGTTCGGGCACAAAAATCTAACTGAGGCTTGGAGGAGGGTCATGGGGGGAGGAGCCAGTGCACACCAGGTAGTCTTAAAGCTTTTACTTTTGTGCCCAGTCTCCTGCGGAGCCGCTATTCCCCATGGTCCTTACGGAGTCCCCAGCATCCACTAGGACGTCAGAGAAATATGTGCTGGTGTGTGTCTGGGATCGTCAGCGGCGCTGTATACCACAGCCGCCATGCAGAACCCAGGACTTGGTATTAGGCTTCCCTCTCCTAAGACGGCGCCCAGACTCTCATTGGCTAATTCACAGTCAATGAGAGTTCCTTGGAACACATGCATAGTGCATATGCAATCAGATCCCAGGAATAAAGTAATAGAGAAAGCTATCATACTAAAGACTCTTTGCCACTGTTCCGGCATCATTCTTTTTTAAATAAATACTAAAGAAGACACATTCATTATCGCAGTGATATGGATTAACAAGAATTATTACCTTTAGCATGGATTATCTCCCAACTTCTTCAGACCTCTAATCCTATGGGATATATTTATCAGTAAATTTATATGGTGTTTTGCTATTAAAAGCATTGCCTTTTTAAATTATGGGCTTCATCATGCCAGATAGCGGTGATTTTACTTAGTAAGTAAACCCCCCAAAATGAATACACTTGTTTTATTCTGCATGTGAGATACCCCTGCACAATGCCTTCAAAAATTAATCATTGGTATATTGGTAACTCCAGTTACTGTATATCGGGTTGCAGTTAAAATGCTGGCTTTCGGGATCCCGGCATTCAGGATGCCGACGCCGAAAATCCTGGCAGCCGACAATGCCAACAGCCGGAATCCTGGCACACCTGGCCTATTCCCACTCGTGGGTGTCCACGACACCCATAGGGGACTCTTAGTGCTCGCCCTGATGCCAGCATTCTGGTGGGCGGGATATTGACTGCCGGCACCACGTCCGCCAGTAAAACGTATGTAAGCCGTTATAATTTGTCCGCAAGTTGTACGAAGTGTATGAATGATAAAGGAATACATAATGAAATAATAAGAATTTACTCACCGGTAATTCTATTTCTCGTAGTCCGTAGTGGATGCTGGGGACTCCGTAAGGACCATGGGGAATAGACGGCTCCGCAGGAGACTGGGCACATCTAAAGAAAGAATTAGGACTATCTGGTGTGCACTGGCTCCTCCCCCTATGACCCTCCTCCAAGCCTCAGTTAGGACACTGTGCCCGGAAGAGCTGACACAATAAGGAAGGATTTTGAATCCCGGGTAAGACTCATACCAGCCACACCAATCACACCATATAACTCGTGATAGGAACCCCGGTTAACAGTATGATAACAGAAAGGAGCCTGTGAACAGATGGCTCGCAATAACAACCCGATTTGTGTAACAATAACTATTTACAAGTATTGCAGACAATCCGCACTTGGGATGGGCGCCCAGCATCCACTACGGACTACGAGAAATAGAATTACCGGTGAGTAAATTCTTATTTTCTCTGACGTCCTAGTGGATGCTGGGGACTCCGTAAGGACCATGGGGATTATACCAAAGCTCCCAAACGGGCGGGAGAGTGCGGATGACTCTGCAACACCGAATGAGAGAACTCCAGGTCCTCCTCAGCCAGGGTATCAAATTTGTAGAATTTTGCAAACGTGTTTGCCCCTGACCAAGTAGCAGCTCGGCAAAGTTGTAAAGCCGAGACCCCTCGGGCAGCCGCCCAAGATGAGCCCACCTTCCTTGTGGAATGGGCTTTTACAGATTTAGGCTGCGGTAGTCCCACCGCAGAATGCGCCAGCTGAATAGTGCTACAAATCCAGCGCGCGATAGTCTGCTTAGAAGCAGGAGCACCCAGTTTGTTGGGTGCATACAGGATAAACAGCGAGTCAGTTTTCCTGACTCCAGCCGTCCTGGAAACATAAATTTTCAGGGCCCTGACTACGTCCAGTAACTTGGAATCCTCCAAGTTCCTAGTAGCCGCAGGCACCACAATAGGCTGGTTCAAGTGAAACGCTGATACCACCTTCGGGAGAAACTGAGGACGAGTCCTCAACTCTGCCCTATCCATATGGAAAATCAGATAAGGGCTTTTATATGACAAAGCCGCCAATTCTGACACACGCCTGGCCGAAGCCAGGGCCAACAGCATGACCACTTTCCACGTGAGATATTTCAAATCCACAGTCTTAAGTGGTTCAAACCAATGTGATTTCAGGAACTCCAAAACCACATTGAGATCCCAAGGTGCCACTGGGGGCACAAAAGGAGGCTGAATATGCAGAACTCCTTTGACAAAAGTCTGAACTTCAGGCAGTGAAGCCAGTTCTTTCTGGAAGAAAATCGACAGGGCCGAAATCTGGACCTTAATGGACCCCAATTTGAGGCCCAACGTCACCCCTGCTTGCAGGAAATGCAGGAATCGACCCAGTTGAAATTCCTCCGTTGGGGCCTTCCTGGCCTCACACCAAGCAACATATTTCCGCCAAATGCGGTGATAATGTTTTGCGGTGACATCATTCCTGGCTTTGATCAGGGTAGGGATGACTTCCTCCGGAATGCCCTTTTCCTTCAGGATCCGGTGTTCAACCGCCATGCCGTCAAACGTAGCCGCGGTAAGTCTTGGAACAGACAGGGCCCCTGCTGCAGCAGGTCTTGTCTGAGCGGCAGAGGCCAAGGGTCCTCTGAAAGCATCTCTTGAAGTTCCGGGTACCAAGCTCTTCTTGGCCAGTCCGGAACCACGAGTATAGTTTTCACTCCTCGCCTCCGTATTATTCTCAGTACCTTGGGAATGAGAGGCAGAGGAGGAAACACATAAACCGACTGGTACACCCATGGTGTTACTAGAGCGTCCACAGCGATCGCCTGAGGGTCCCTTGACCTGGCGCAATATCTTTTTATGCTGAGGAAGTCTGCTTCCCAGTTGTCCACTCCCGGAATGAACACTGCTGTCAGTGCTAACACATGATTTTCCGCCCATCGGAGAATCCTTGTGGCTTCTGCCATTGCCCTCTTGCTTCTTGTGCCGCCCTGTCTGTTTACATGGGCGACCGCCGTGATGTTGTCTGATTGGATCAGTACCGGTTGGTTCTGAAGCAGGGGCCTTGCTTGGTTTAGGGCATTGTAAATGGCCCTTAGCTCCAGAATATTTATGTGAAGCGAAATCTCCTGATTTGACCACAGTCCTTGGAAATTTCTTCCCTGTGTGACTGCACCCCAGCCCCGAAGGCTGGCATCCGTGGTCACCAGGACCCAGTCCTGTATTCCGAATCTGCGGCCCTCTAGTAGATGAGCCCTCTGCAGCCACCACAGCAGCGACACCCTGGTCCTTGCCGACAGGGTTATCCGCTGTTGCATCTGGAGATGGGACCCGGACCATTTGTCCAACAGGTCCCACTGGAAAGTCCTTGCGTGGAACCTTCCGAATGGAATTGCTTCGTACGAAGCTACCATTTTTCCCAGGACTCGTGTGCATTGATGTACCGTGTCCCGGTTTTAGGAGGTCTCTGACTAGAGATGACAACTCCTCGGCTTTTTCCACTGGAAGAAACACTTTTTTCTGGTCTGTGTCCAGAATCATTCCCAGGAACAGAAGACGTGTCGTCGGGACCAGCTGTGACTTTGGAATATTGAGAATCCAGCCGTGCTGTTGTAGCACTTCCCGAGAAAGTGCTACCCCCACTACCAACTGTTCCTTGGACCTCGCCTTTATCAGGAGATCGTCCAAGTACGGGATAATTAAAACTCCCTTCTTGCGAAGGAGTATCATCATTTCGGCCATTACCTTGGTAAAGACGCTCGGTGCCGTGGATAACCCAAACGGCAGCGTCTGGAACTGATAGTGACAGTCCTGTACCACAAATCTGAGGTACTCCTGGTGAGGAGGGTAAATGGGGACATGCAGGTAGGCATCCTTGATGTCCAGAGAGACCATGTAATCCCCCTCGTCCAGGCTCGCAATAACCGCCCTGAGCGATTCCATCTTGAACTTGAACTTTCTGATATACGTGTTCAAGGATTTTAAATTTAAGATGGGTCTCACCGAACCGTCCGGTTTCGGTACCACAAACATTGTGGAATAGTAACCCTTTCCTTGCTGAAGGAGGGGTACCTTGACAATCACTTGCTGTGAATACAGTTTTTGGATAGCCACCAACACTGCCTCCCTGGCAGAGGGAGTTGCTGGTAAGGCAGATTTTAGAAAACGGCGGGGGGGGGGACGTCTCGAATTCCAGCCTGTACCCCTGAGATACTACTTGAAGGATCCAGGGATCCACCTGTGAGAGAGCCCACTGTGTGCTGAAATTTCTGAGACGGGCCCCCACCGTACCCGGGTCCGCCTGTGAAGCCCCAGCGTCATGCTGTGGACTTACCGGACGCGGGGGAGGACTTTTGCTCTTGGGAACTGGCTGTATGCTGCAGCTTTTTCCCTCTACCTTTGCCTCTCGGCAGAAAGGATGCGCCTCGAGCCCTCTTGTGTTTATGGGGCCGAAAGGACTGTACTTGATAATACGGTGCTTTCTTTTGCTGTGGGGTAGCCTGTGGCAAAAATGTCGATATCCCAGCCGTAGCTGTGGAAACGAGGTCTGAAAGACCATCCCCAAACAGTTCCACCCCCCTATAAGGCAAAACTGCCATGTGCCTTTTTGAATCGGCATCACCTGACCACTGCCGAGTCCATAACCCCCTTCTGGCGGCAATGGACATTGCGCTTATTTTTGATGCCAGCCGGCAAATATCCCTCTGTGCATCACGCATGTATAAGACAGCGTCTTTTTTATATGCTCTACTGTCAGCAAAATATTGTCCCTATCCAGGGTATCAATATTATCCGACAGGGAATCTGACCACGCAGCAGCAGCACTGCACATCCATGCTGATGCAATCGCTGGTCGCAATATAATGCCCGTGTGTGTATATATAGCTTTTAGGGTAGCCTCCTGCTTTCTATCAGCAGGATCCTTTAGGGGGGCCGTATCCTGAGACGGTAGTGCCACCTGTTTTGATAAACGTGTAAGCGCTTTATCTACCCTAGGGGATGTTTCCCAACGTGACCTATCCTCTGGCGGGAAAGGGTACGCTGCCAATAACCGTTTAGAAATTATCAATTTCTTATCGGGGGAAGTCCAGGCTTCCTCACACACCTCATTTAATTCCTCAGATGCAGGAAAAACTACTGGTAGTTTTTTCTCACTGAACATAATACCCTTTTTTGTGGTACCTGGGGTACTATCAGAAATGTGTAATACATTTTTCATTGCCTCAATCATGTAACGGGTGGACCTATTGGAGGGTACACTAGTCTCATCGTCGTCGACACTGGAGTCGGTATCCGTGTCGACATCTGTGTCTGCCATCTGAGGTAGCGGGCGTTTTAAAGCCTCTGATGACATTTGAGACGCTGGAACAGTCACAAGCTGAGTAGCCGGCTGTCCTATGTCGTCAAACCTTTTATGTAAGGAGCTGACACTGTCACGTAATTCCTTCCATAAGTCCATCCACACAGGTGTCGACCCCTCAGGGGGTGACAACACATTTACAGGCATTTGCTCTGCCTCCACATCATTTTCCTCATCATACATGTCGACACAGCGGTACCGACACACAGCACACACACAGGGAATGCTCTGACAGAGGACAGGACCCCACAAAGCCCTTTGGGAGACAGAGGGAGAGTATGCCAGCACACACCAGAGCGCTATATAACAGAGGGATATCACTATAGTGTTTTCCCCTATAGCTGCTTGTATTATATATATATACTGCGCCTAAATTTAGTGCCCCCCCTCTCTTTTTTACCCTTTCTGTAGTGCAGGACTGCAGGGGAGAGCCATGGAGCGATCCTTCCAGCGGAGCTGTGAGGGAAAATGGCGCCAGTGTGCTGAGGGAGATGGCTCCGCCCCTTTTTCGGCGGGCTTTCTCCCGCTTTTTGTGTTATTCTGGCAGGGGTAATTTACACCTATATAGTCTCTGGGGCTATATATGGTGTCAGTTTTGCCAGCCAAGGTGTTAATATTGCTGCTCAGGGCGCCCCCCCCCCAACGCCCTGCACCCATCAGTGACCGAAGTGTGTGGTGTGCATGAGGAGCAATGGCGCACAGCTGCAGTGCTGTGCGCTACCTTGGAGAAAACAGAAGTCTTCAGCCGCCGATTTTCCGGACCTTCTTGCTTCTGGCTCTGTAAGGGGGACGGCGGCGCGGCTCCGGGAACGGACGACGAGGTCGGGTCCTGTGTGCGATCCCTCTGGAGCTAATGGTGTCCAGTAGCCTAAGAAGCCCAAGCTACCACCACTTAGGTAGGTTCGCTTCTTCTCCCCTTAGTCCCTCGTAGCAGTGAGCCTGTTGCCAGCAGGTCTCACTGTAAAATAAAAAACCTAAACTATACTTTCTTTCTAGGAGCTCAGGAGAGCCCCTAGTGTGCATCCAGCTCGGCCGGGCACAGAAATCTAACTGAGGCTTGGAGGAGGGTCATAGGGGGAGGAGCCAGTGCACACCAGATAGTCCTAATTCTTTCTTTAGATGTGCCCAGTCTCCTGCGGAGCCGTCTATTCCCCATGGTCCTTACGGAGTCCCCAGCATCCACTAGGACGTCAGAGAAAATTAAAAAAACAAGCATAGATGGATCTGTTACTAGTGCAGACCTGGGAATTCAGTAAAACATAGTAAGACAGTGGATAAATAAAAATAGGACAAATGTGAAGTCCGTGGCCTAGGCTGGTGGGAGATTATTTGTGCGGTTGACCAGTGACACCCAGGAAAGTAATGGTCATGTCATTAGACATACAGGTCCTCCCAAAAATGTACAGACAGATTTGTGCAAGTAATGTTCAGCCTCTATTGCCACTGTGTGTGCAGAGGACTTGGACACTAATGTGACTTTTGCAAGATGTACTCTTCGGTATCACATTCGTCATCGTCACATGCTGAGGAGGTCTGATTCCTGGCTTTTATAGCTCATGTCCCAGAGAGTTTTTTGTTACCACCTTAAAAGGTGGTAACATCCTCTTTGAAACATTGGGCAGTATTCAAATGATATATTACGCCCAATCTCCTTTCTAAAGTAATCCCCATTATTGCGCATATCGCGCCCATAGTAATGAGGTTTAGTTGCGTAAAAGGTTAGAAAGGTAAAAGGTTACCCCAAGCTGAAATGATGATACCACGCCGATCAGCAGAAACAGAACGGGTGTGGAAGGGGGCGGAAAGATTTGACTACCACCCATAGAATTTGACGGCAGATAAGAACCATTTGGCCCATCTAGTCTGCCCCTTTTTAAACCTTAAAAAACCTTAAACCTTATTTGATCCTTAGTTCTTTGTAAGGATATCATTATGTCTATATCAAGTTTATTTAAATTGCTCTTCTGTCTTAGGGGGGGGGGGGGGGTATTCAATGAGCTCTAACCATTTTGGAGCTGTTGAATTCGACTCTATGGGTATTCAATCATGGGTCGTTGTCGGACGTTTTTAAGGCATTTCCGCCAATGCCTTTTCTCCTTTTTGTTTTAAGCGAAAAGGCATTGGCAAAAAATGCCTCAAAATCATTGAAAACAGCTCGCATATTTGCCTGCGCATGTGCGAAAACATGTGGATCTGCCGATCAACATGTTTTTTGCTCCTGCCGAACGTTTCACCTAAGCGAAAAGAACGGCCCTGCTATTGCATAGGGTGAATCCCAATTCACCCTAAAAATAGCAAAGATTTTGATATGCGGCCCTCAAAGTTCTAGTTACGCCCCTGCACACTATCAACACTGAGCCGTTTGACAGATGATCGAAATTTGTCCAGGACAGCTATCCATAGGGTCACCATAAGTCAGCAGCAACTTGTCGGCACTTAACAACAATAACAGAATTTCTGGGTAAGTTTTGTGATGTGGGCTATGCACCATTTTAGTTGCCCTGTTGTACGGGTGTGGTAGAGAAGATCTACATTGTCTAGATAGTCAGTCATTAGGTCGACAGGGTCCAAAGGTCGACACAAGTTTTTGGGGGTTATTTAGGTGTCATTTTGCATATTTACCATATGTAAGCACAGTCACTGGAAATGTGTATTCCCGTTGGCTAGCTTAGTCTGCCATGCTTCGGGCAAGGTGGCTCGCTGTGCTACCATGGCGTTTGCCACAGGTTACTATTTGGAATCATAGTCCACTTGGATAGTAAATCAAGCAAAAGCAGAAAAAACATAACTCCCCCCCAAAAGAAAATAACTTGGGTCCATTTGTGTTAAACATAGTCATGTAGAACCTTTTGTGCACCTCGAACTTAAGCACTGTCTACCTTTTACCTGTCAATATTGTGTACCTGTCGACCATATGGGGTTGACCTTATCTAGACATTATCGACCTATACATTGCGACCACTTTGTACAGTCTCTAATGTATTTATATCCTTCTGGAGATATGGCCTCCAGAACTGAACACAGTATTCTAGATGAGGCCGTAGCAATGACCTGTACAGCGGCGTTATTACTTCTTTCTTTCTGCTGCTGATTCCTCTCCATAGAGGGAGTTATCATATGACTACCTGAATGCAAAGTAGACAAAGGTTTGCAGTTTACTTACAAATTCGACACCTAAAGTGTAAAATGCCTGATATCACCCAGTGGTGGATTGGCCATAGTGTTCGCAGGGAAGATTTCCGGTGGGCTGATATGCATGTGCAGACTGTTTTGTGTGTTGAGATGTGAGGGGCGGTGTTGCCACCATGGTTATATGGGATCAGTATGTAATACCGGCGGCTGGAATACCAACAGTGGGATCCCGGACAGGGGTATGCGGGCAGCTGGGTGAGCGCTAGCAAGCCCATTGTGGGCTCGCTGCGCTTTTTTACGCTGTGGGAACGGTGGCTCGCTGCACTCACCACAGGATTTATTCTCCCTCTGTGGGTGTCGTGGACACCCATAGAGGGAGGAAAGCCGGTGGTGCCGTGATTCCGACGTCGGAATTTACCTGCTATTCGAGATTCCGGTATCAGCAATGTGACGTCCGGGATCCCAACTAGCGGTATGGTGACCGCTTCCCGTTTATACAGTACGCCTCTGGTGCTGCCCATGTGAGGCCACTTCTACCAATTTTTCCAAGGCCCTTTCAGTTCCCAATCTGCCCTTGCCCGACTTTGAAAGAAAGTGCAATGGAATATGCTAGTGCTACATAAATGTTAAAAAATTAATTAATATATAGCTGTTACAAGCCATTAATTATAAACCCTCTTGGTGTTACTGGACCTTTGAAACAGCAGTGGAAATTTGAAACAAATTGTAATACCAAAAGTTATACATTTATTTATTTATTTTTCCCTGTGGGGGAAAATTTGTGGTCACAGTGGGTTGGCTAATCAGATGCAGATATAACATAGCGTGGGCGTGTTGCTGAAAGTGGTTGCATATAGAGACGTTAAACTGCTCATATTAGAGGCCATACTCAGACAGATGGTGTGCATCTAGCAAAGGGCTGATAAACGTTTCAATGGTGCGACCGATAGTGGCATCTAAAGATGCATGGATATCTCAGCCTGATGCACGAATGTAACCAAGGAACTACATTGTACCATCATTAGCATAAAGTCACAGATACAACTGCAGCAAAAGACGCAAAGAAAGCCAACTCAGAATCGAACCCTATGAGGAGGAATCTTGCCGCATCAACAGACCCCACCCCCACAATAGACCCCGCCCAAATTAGGGCTGCTCCATAAATCTCCTGGGCTGGTTTTCCATCCCAATGCCCGATATCACCTGTAGATCACATTGAACAACAAAGGAACACTGAATTAGGAATTTATAACATATGAAACAACGCAGAATGCGTTATATGCAGCAAACTTCAATGCTCAGGAATTTGTAACTGGAGGGCGACAATACTGAAATAGGATATATAAAGTGCCTGTCTGAGTAATGCACGGTTCAAGGGAAAAATGTTGCAGCATGCTCATGAATATGGATAATATATGAAACTGAAAGTGGTCCCAGACACAACTGGAGACCTTGGGGAAAAAGTAAAAAAATCCCATAACGGCCTATATTCCTGACTTCTCGCCCTGTGGGGGAGGGTCCCCAATAGCGGAGCACTGTGCAAGGAGGGGGCCTTTGCGATAAATAAAATTTGATGGTAACTCAATAGAAAAATGTATGTGTCATGGACAGAGATACGGAAGGAACGTTTGTGGATACATATTTATAATTTTTATTCAGAACAAATAAAGTGAGATCTTACATGTGTCATGAAAATGGAAGGGATCCGTTTTAGGATTCGACTGTACTTGACAGCCGAAACCCTCCGCCCGGGACCATGAATTCGACATATGCAATACAAAACGCATTCGACACTCCCCCTTGTCGAATAACGGACCAATCGTCGAGTAGTGGGCATCCTGGATTCGACTTCCCGCCGTTTTGAGCCCTTTATAGGGCTTGTTTGCTGCGTGCTCAGCAGCCATTTTGTGAACCTGCAGAGTGGAGGTGAGGTGCTGCAGAGCTAGCAAATTGGTGTTGTTTGCTGTGGTATCGTTTGGACACCCAGCAGGCTTTAATCCAGGACGGACAGGAGGATACCTGTTACCCCGGAGGAGAGTCATTTTTGGAGCGATTTCTACATTTGTAGGTAAGTACACATGTGGTCTGGCGTTGCATGTATGTGTTTCTGTAGTGGGGGGGGGGGTGCCATGAGGTGTACATGTGGCGTTGCTTTGGGGTGTTTGGGGTATGTATATGTGTGCAGGTATGTGTATATAGCTCCTGCTTGTATTGCTGCATGTTTTTTTGGGAGTTGTTTGTTTGGGGGTAGTTTTTCACGTTTTTTTTTTTTCATAAAGTGTTTTTTTGGGTCATGCTTTTGCATTGGTGTACCTCCAGCATGTACAGGAATGCTTTTTGGCTTGTTTGGGGTGATTTTAGAGTGTGTCGGTATCCGACATGTGGTCGACATGTGATGTCGTTTGTTCCCAAAACATGTTTTTTTGCTCATATTTTAGCACTGGTGCATGCCTGCACATGCTGGAGGTACTTTTTGGCTTGTTTGGGCTGACTTTAACTGTGTCGGTATCTGCCATGTGGCCGACATGTTGTGTAGTTTGTTTCCAAAACATGTTTTTTGCTCCTACTTTAGCACTGGTTGACCTCCAGCATGTGCAGGGATGCTTTTTGGCTTGTTTGGGGTGATTTTAGAGTGTGTCGGTAATCCAACATGTGGTCGACATGTGATGTCGTTTGTTCCCAAAACATGTTTTTTTGCTCATATTTTAGCACTGGTGCATGCCTGCACATGCTGGAGGTACTTTTTGGCTTGTTTGGGCTGACTTTGACTGTGTCGGTATCTGCCATGTGGCCGACATGTTGTGTAGTTTGTTTCCAAAACATGTTTTTTGCTCCTACTTTAGCACTGGTTGACCTCCAGCATGTGCAGGGATGATTTTTGGCTTGTTTGGGCTGACTTTTCCTGTGTCGGTATCTGCCATGTGGCCGACATGTGGTGTAGTTTGTTTCCAAAACATGTTTTTTGCTCCTTTTGTAGCACTGGTTGACCACCAGCATGTGCAGGGATGCTTGTACGGGGGTTTTGGCTTGTTTGGCTGTGGTTTTTTTCAAATTTTCAAATTTTTGTTGTTGTTTGGTCCTGCTTGAGCACTGGGGTTCCAGCAGCATGACGTGTGGTTGCATGTAATTATGTAATGTGTGTTAAATTTGTAAAAATAATTTTTTTTCTTTTTACAACAGAGATGTCCAGGGACAAGCGGCCCCGATCCCCCCCTTCCCCCCACCCCTCAGAAGAACTTTCCCTGCACAGCAATGAGGAGTGGGAGCCGACCCAGGAGGAGGATACGACCGAACAGGCATCCAGTGACCAGCCGTGGTCGTCAAGGGACCAAAGACAGAAGCAAAAGAAAAAGAAAAGGCCTAGACAGGTAAATACTGACATATACACAAGCAATAGATGGTTGCAGACTAGCGCTGAGTTTAAAAATAATGAAATTAATAAACAACTTGAGACTTTTCAATCTTCGTCCAAAGTTTCTTTCAAGCTCTTTCCACACATCAGAAAGACACTCACTTTATTATTCTGTCTCGCTTTCATGTAAAGGTATCTTTCTATCACCATACATCCACGGTACACTTCACTTGCAAAGGACTTAGCTATTGGAATAACACTTACATTAGTGTCCTATCCCGCGTACACATCAAGGTATCTTTCGTATCCCTCACAGTATGGGCGGCAGGAATAAGGCAGACCAGTATTTTTCCAAAAAACACACGGCTTCTTTATTCATCCAATACAGCAAGTAAGTGATCTGGTATGATGGTTAGCAGCAAACTTCAACGCGTTTCGGGGATACCCTCCCCTTCCTCAAGAAATACTGACAACACCTACAGACAGAATAGCATCCAACTTGACACACCCTAGTTTGCGCACTGCCATGCACACCTACAGGTATCTTTGCGCACTGCCAGGGATACTGACACACTCACAGGTACATACCGATCTTATTAAATGCATGTTTTGTTTACCCCTTCAGGCAAAAAGCCAGCCAGAGGATCAGTCGGAGGAGGAAGCCTCTGGTGAAGACGCAGGACAGAAGAAGCCACGTGGACCCAGATACACTGAGGCGGAAAACTGTGCCCTAGTGGATGGCGTCGACAGGTCCTACGACGTTCTGTATGGACCAAGGGCACAGACCACAGCAGCTAAGACCAAGCGAAATATCTGGGATGCCATCACGAGACAAGTCACTGCAGTATCTGGAAACCGAGGGAGCACCAGAAACTGCATGAAGCGGTACAGTGATTGCCGTAGACAGACCAAGAAGAAGATGGGGATTCAGCGCCGATATGAGACAGCTACGGGAGGTGCAAGGGGTTAATAGGGGCGCTCATGAAAAACCTACACACCAGAATCTTACAGGTTCAAATAACAGCCAAGGAATCAATTATATTAATAGAAAACATACATGTTTATTAACAACAATACTCTACTAAAATAAAATCACTGCTTGGATACAGAAACTGATCCACATATAGATTATAATCAACTTCGATAAAGATGCTCACATTGGGTAAATTGACACTGAACTGAATCTGTATAAAGGATCAAGGAAAATGTATCCAATTGTTACTGTCCTTTTTAAACAATGTAGCTGCAGCTACTATTTGGATGCCTTTGTGAGTCACAGTGACTGGCTACACGCATGTAAAAATTGTCAGCTTATATTGATTTTGCAGATGTAAAAAATTATTATTATCTCACCGGGAGGGCTGGTGTGCCCGAGCGTCCTCGGGTTGATCCAGAAATGTGCCCGTAAGGTGGAAAGCTGAAAAGTTCAAATGGGTAAGCCGTTTGCAGGCTTTTATCTTTCAATAGACCTGCTAATATCACCTTTAAAGTGCTGTGCAGATAGATGGTGTAGAGCAGGTATGCGGCCACTGGTTCAGACGCCGTCTGGGGGATCCAGCCGTGTGGAGACTGACCTCCAAACTACCTGGACGTGCACCGTCCGCCGGTAGTATACGAGATGGAGGGTGTTGAAGACAATTGTCGGGGCCGTGCGGCGTCTGCGGCTAGATGCAAGGCCAAGTTCAAATCACCCGCGGCTGCTGTACACGAATGCCGGGCGAAGCAGCTGTGACCCGAGATGGAGGGCGCTGGAGACAATTGTCGGGGCCGTGCGGCGTCTGCGGCTAGATGTAAGGCCAAGTTTAAATCACCCGCGGCTGCTGTGTATGGATGCCGGGTGGAGTAGCTGTGACCCAAAGGCGTCCAAAGGATAGATGTTCAGTGTACGGGCATTAGGGGAGGAGTCCTGACGCGTTTCGTCACGTGACCCGTGACTTTTTCAAAGGTGGTCCGGCTCTCAATCTGAAGTGGCTACCCTGGGAGGAAGTTATTAAAAGGCGCATGAACCCTGCCATGTCCAAGGAGTTCGCGGAGGTGTGGACTCTAGCCGTCCTGCTGGCTTTCCCGAGGAGGAAGAATTGCCCAGAAGACGGCGGGAGACAAGCAGTCCAAAAGGAGGCCTGATGGTAAGAATACATTTAGATGAGCTGCACTAAATTTATTTTTTATTTTTTTTATTTGCTAATGTGTTTGTTCTTTTTCTCCAGACACGGCTGCCCAGAGGACATCACCTGCGCGCAGGACATCGGCAGCGTGCGGACCATCACCTGCGCAGCAGGCATCGGCAGCAGCGCGCGGACCATCACCTGCGCAGCAAGCATCAGCAGCGCGCAGATCATCACCTGCACGCCACACATCGTTAGCGCGCAGAAAGTCACCTGTGCGCCAGACATTGTCAGCGCGCAGACCATCACCTGCGCGCCAGACATCAGCGCGCAGAACGTCACCTGCGCGCCAGACACCGTCGGCGACCACACCACCAGCTGGGCGCCAAACTACATCTCCTGCGCGCAGGCCATCACCAGCTCGTCATCTCTCCAGGAGCTCTGGGTCTGTGACCGAAGAGCCTCAACAAGACACTACCCTTGTGGACCCATCACCCGAACTGTTTGAGTCTACAGGGTTAACGGACGAGACTTTTCTAGGGTTTGAAGACAGCCGTGCAGAAGTATCCAGCCAGACCCTTGAAAAGTCTCCGGAATTGAGGACAAGTGAAGCTCCTGGAGCAGCGGCACCACCGGATGGAGAAGGTTTTTTTTTTTTGGGGGGGGGGATGGGAGGGGTGGGGGGCGCCATTTTTGTATAGTTTATTAACTTTAATTTTTTTTTCTTTTGCAAACAGAGGTGCCACGGACCAGCAGCGGACTTGCGTCGGGGATTGGTTCCTTCTTCAGGCCGGATCTCCTACAGAATTCGTCGGACGACGAGGTGGAAGTGCAGCAGCCCGCTGTTTCTACATCCCTGTGTGAGTAAATATCGAATTGTGAGCCTTCAAACAAATGTATGAATGTGTATACTAATTTCTAATTTTCTTTTCAGCTGCACAAATGCAATTGGTGGCAGATGTACAGGAAGGGCAGGATCCCTCAAATGTTCAGAGGGTACACACCCTGGCAGCAGAGATGACTGCCCGCCAGGATACCTACACGAATGTCGTTGAAACCAGACTGGACACCATTGAGAAGATAATGGAGAAGATGGCAAACGGTCTGGTTGAAATGCAAAAGGCTCATGCCGACAGCACGGCAGAAACGCAAAAGACCAGACGAGAAGATCACAGGGAGACTATGGACATCCTTCACGTTCTGGCCACATCCATCAACCGGCTGGTGGATAACACTTCATGCCTGGCACACAGCGTTGACAACATGTCGGAGAGCCAACGACATTCGGCATCCAGCCAACAGATCATCGCAACCACACTGCAGATGATGTACGATAAGCTCCCAGAGCCAGCTCATCAACACGCTGGTGAACCACCACATCCGCCATCACAAGCCACACGGACGCCTCCTTCCCTTCCTCCACCACCATCCTGGTATAGACAGTCACAGCTGTACCAAGGATATACAGGGATGTACCCCACCCACCAGATGCCTCCACCACCAACACCGGCCGCATCATCTACACCCGCACGGCCACCGAGGCCAAGTCAACACACTCCCCAGCCGCCCAGGGCATCGACGCCACATCAGGAGGAAGAAGAGGATCCGGACGGACAACCACCATAAGCCCGGTCGTATTGTTTTATTATTTACTCTTATGTTTTTCATGTTTCCCTTTCTCCTCCTCCCATTAGTTTTTTTTTTTTTCTTAATAATGTTATGTTTGTGTTGGGCTCCCCCACTCTCGACCGGATACTACCAAGGAGC
The DNA here is from genome assembly GCF_028390025.1 of Pseudophryne corroboree. Lineage (NCBI taxonomy): Eukaryota > Metazoa > Chordata > Amphibia > Anura > Myobatrachidae > Pseudophryne > Pseudophryne corroboree. The sequence continues at coordinate 135,458,626 of NC_086449.1, read as the reverse complement.
TTTATGTCTAGGCATACATGCGCGGGCATGTATGCGGGCGCATGTGGTAACGGATGAAAGCTCCTTGTGGCTACATGTATGATGGGCAAAGAGCTATTCTGATACCACTTTTTTTTTTTTTTTTACCAAAAAACTCCTTTTTGTATTGGTGTACAATAGGCTTTCACTGTTGTGTGAATTTACTATTCACTAGTGTTTGTTTTTGGCTTATTCATAGGATTGGGTGGAAAATTGAAGTGGACGGCGTAGTCCGTGTTGTGCGTACCAAGGTGAGTAAAGCCATGTTTCAATGTATATATTCAAGAAACTTTGGACCGCCTGCCCTTGTGGAACCACACAGCCCAGCAATGGGTCATGCTGGGCTGTGTGGTTCCACAAGTGCAGGCGTGTCAAAGTGCTGACCACTGACACCACTCTTCCACTTTGGACCGCCTGCCCTTGTGGAACCACACAGCCCAGCAATGGGTCATGCTGGGCTGTGTGGTTCCACAAGTGCAGGCGTGTCAAAGTGCTGACCACTGACACCACTCTTCCACTTTGGACCGCCTGCCCTTGTGGAACCACACAGCCCAGCAATGGGTCATGCTGGGCTGTGTGGTTCCACAAGTGCAGGCGTGTCAAAGTGCTGACCACTGACACCACTCTTCCACTTTGGACCGCCTGCCCTTGTGGAACCACACAGCCCAGCAATGGGTCATGCTGGGCTGTGTGGTTCCACAAGTGCAGGTGTGTCAAAGTGCTGACCACTGACACCACTCTGCTACTTTGGACCGCCTGCCCTTGTGGAACCACACAGCCCAGCAATGGGTCATGCTGGGCTGTGTGGTTCCACAAGTGCAGGCGTGTCAAAGTGCTGACCACTGACACCACTCTGCCACTTTGGAACGCCTGCCCTTGTGGAACCACACAGCCCAGCAATGGGTCATGCTGGGCCGTGTGGTTCCACAAGTGCAGGCGTGTCAAAGTGCTGACCACTGACACCACTCTTTCACTTTGGACCGCCTGCCCTTAAAAACCACACAGCCCAGCAATGGGTCATGCTGGGCTGTGTGGTTCCACAAGTGCAGGCGTGTCAAAGTGCTGACCACTGACACCACTCTGCCACTTTGGAACGCCTGCCCTTGTGGAACCACACAGCCCAGCAATGGGTCATGCTGGGCTGTGTGGTTCCACAAGTGCAGGCGTGTCAAAGTGCTGACCACTGACACCACTCTGCCACTTTGGACCGCCTGCCCTTGTGGAACCACACAGCCCAGCAATGGGTCATGCTGGGCTGTGTGGTTCCACAAGTGCAGGCGTGTCAAAGTGCTGACCACTGACACCACTCTTCCACTTTGGACCGCCTGCCCTTGTGGAACCACACAGCCCAGCAATGGGTCATGCTGGGCAGTGTGGTTCCACAAGTGCAGGAGTGTCAAAGTGCTGACCACTGACACCACTCTTCCACTTTGGACCGCCTGCCCTTGTGGAACCACACAGCCCAGCAATGGGTCATGCTGGATTGTGTGGTTCCACAAATGTTCTTGGGAAAGGAATGAACATGACATCATTAGTGTCTTTACTTAATATGGATTGTAAAGAAGAACAAACACTACTTTTTTTGTTTTATTACATTTTATTTTTTATTCCAAAATAAAAATAAGAATTTACTTACCGATAATTCTATTTCTCATAGTCCGTAGTGGATGCTGGGACTCCGTAAGGACCATGGGGAATAGCGGCTCCGCAGGAGACTGGGCACAAAAGTAAAAGCTTGAACTAGCTGGTGTGCACTGGCTCCTCCCCCTATGACCCTCCTCCAAGCCTCAGTTAGGATACTGTGCCCGGACGAGCGTACATAATAAGGAAGGATATTGAATCCCGGGTAAGACTCATACCAGCCACACCAATCACACCATACAACCTGTGATCTGAACCCAGTTAACAGTATGACAAACGAAGGAGCCTCTGAAAAGATGGCTCACAACAATAATAACCCGAATTTTGTAACAATAACTATATACAAGTATTGCAGACAATCCGCACTTGGGATGGGCGCCCAGCATCCACTACGGACTATGAGAAATAGAATTATCGGTAAGTAAATTCTTATTTTCTCTAACGTCCTAAGTGGATGCTGGGACTCCGTAAGGACCATGGGGATTATACCAAAGCTCCCAAACGGGCGGGAGAGTGCGGATGACTCTGCAGCACCGAATGAGAGAACTCCAGGTCCTCCTCAGCCAGGGTATCAAATTTGTAGAATTTAGCAAACGTGTTTGCCCCTGACCAAGTAGCTGCTCGGCAAAGTTGTAAAGCCGAGACCCCTCGGGCAGCCGCCCAAGATGAGCCCACCTTCCTTGTGGAATGGGCTTTTACAGATTTTGGCTGTGGCAGGCCTGCCACAGAATGTGCAAGCTGAATTGTACTACAAATCCAACGAGCAATCGTCTGCTTAGAAGCAGGAGCACCCAGCTTGTTGGGTGCATACAGGATAAACAGCGAGTCAGATTTCCTGACTCCAGCCGTCCTGGAAATATATATTTTCAGGGCCCTGACTACGTCCAGTAACTTGGAGTCCTCCAAGTCCCTAGTAGCCGCAGGCACCACAATAGGCTGGTTCACGTGAAACGCTGAAACCACCTTAGGGAGAAATTGAGGACGAGTCCTCAATTCTGCCCTATCCGTGTGAAAAATCAGGTAAGGGCTTTTATAAGATAAAGCCGCCAATTCTGAGACACGCCTGGCTGAAGCCAGGGCTAACAGCATTACCACCTTCCATGTGAGATATTTTAATTCCACAGTGGTGAGTGGTTCAAACCAATGTGATTTTAGGAACCCCAAAACCACATTGAGATCCCAAGGTGCCACCGGGGGCACAAAAGGAGGCTGTATATGCAGTACCCCTTTGACAAACGTCTGGACTTCAGGCACTGAAGCCAGTTCTTTTTGGAAGAAAATCGACAGGGCCGAAATTTGAACCTTAATGGACCCTAATTTTAGGCCCATTGACAGTCCTGTTTGCAGGAAATGTAGGAAGCGACCCAGTTGAAATTCCTCCGTAGGGGCCTCTTTGGCCTCACACCACGCAACATATTTTCGCCAAATGCGGTGATAATGTTTCGCGGTTACATCCTTCCTGGCCTTTATCAGGGTAGGGATGACTTCTTCTGGAATGCCTTTTTCCTTCAGGATCCGGCGTTCAACCGCCATGCCGTCAAACGCAGCCGCGGTAAGTCTTGGAACAGACAAGGTCCCTGCTGGAGCAGGTCCTTTCTTAGAGGTAGAGGCCACGGGTCCTCCGTGAGCATCTCTTGAAGTTCCGGGTACCAAGTCCTTCTTGGCCAATCCGGAACCACGAGTATAGTTCTTACTCCTCTCCTTTTTATGATTCTCAGTACTTTTGGTATGAGAGGCAGAGGAGGGAACACATACACTGACTGGTACACCCATGGTGTTACCAGAGCGTCCACCGCTATTGCCTGAGGGTCCCTTGACCTGGCGCAATATCTGTCTAGTTTTTTGTTGAGACGGGACGCCATCATGTCCACCTTTGGTTTTTCCCAACGGTTTACCATCTCTTGGAAGACTTCTGGATGAAGTCCCCACTCCCCCGGGTGAAGGTCGTGTCTGCTGAGGAAGTCCGCTTCCCAGTTGTCCACTCCCGGAATGAACACTGCTGACAGTGCTATCACATGATTCTCCGCCCAGCGAAGAATCCTTGCAGCTTCTGCCATCGCCCCCCTGCTTCTCGTGCCGCCCTGTCTGTTTACGTGGGCGACTGACGTGATGTTGTCCGATTGGATCAATACCGCCTGACCCTGAAGCAGGGGTTTTGCTTGACTTAGGGCATTGTAAATGGCCCTTAGTTCCAGAATGTTTATATGAAGAGATGTTTCCATGCTTGACCACAAGCCCTGGAAATTTTTTCCCTGTGTGACTGCTCCCCAGCCTCTCAGGCTGGCATCTGTGGTCACCAGGATCCAATCCTGAATGCCGAATCTGCGGCCCTCTAGTAGATGAGCACTCTGCAGCCACCACAGAAGAGACACCCTTGTCCTTGGCGACAGGGTTATCCGCTGATGCATCTGAAGATGCGATCCGGACCATTTGTCCAGAAGATCCCACTGAAACGTTCTTGCATGGAATCTTCCGAATGGAATCGCTTCGTAAGAAGCCACCATTTTTCCCAGGACCCTCGTGCACTGATGCACTGACACCTGGCCTGGTTTTAGGAGATTCCTGACTAGCTCGGATAACTCCCTGGCCTTCTCCTCTGGGAGAAACACCTTTTTCTGGACTGTGTCCAGAATCATTCCTAGGAACAGGAGACGTGTCGTTGGAATCAGCTGCGATTTTGGAATATTTAGAATCCACCCGTGCTGACGTAACACTAACTGAGATAGTGCTACTCCGACTTCTAACTTGACAATGCTAAATTCCTTTGTCGTATAAACAACCCTTTATGAAGTCTAAGAACACTGTACGCTGTTTGCTTAAGAAGTACCGTAATGGTACGCTAGTTGCGTAACGATCGCTCAGCCGTAGGCGAGACGCTCAAGCGTCACGTTCGCTCACGGCCCAGTGATCACAGGACACGTTATTGGCTATGACTAGAGTAATGATTCGCTATGGCGTAGCATACGCTCGAGACCACGAGGAGGTCACCAGCGGCGCAGACGCTCACAACGCTATACCTTAATGTTTAAACCTTATACCAATGAAATACACAGAATACCTTAATGTGAATACAGGGTGTAAGTGCAACCTTGTGTAACCTGACTAACTACAAAGCTGCTTGAGCGTCACCGACGCTCAAGTGAACACTTAACACTATAGGAAATACACAGATACTGGTTTAGGTTCCAAAGCCTATTAACTGTATTATATCTAATATATTTGTAAAAGGGGATAATAGTACAAATGATACACTACAATATAACAGAGACTTCCTAACCACAGAACTAAACAATAAATACAAAAAGACAATACTACACTGACCTAAATGCAATACAATACAATACTATCTAATACAATACAATACTAGCCTAGTCTAGGGGAGATATGAGAGAACAGAACAGGGAGAGAGAGAGAGAGAGAGATGAGAGAAATTGGCTCACAGTAAGACAATGATTACGGAGAGAAAACTTACGCACAAAGGGTATGATCGCCTGCGCCTCGATATCCAGCTCCCGGCTATCAGCAGATAACCGTTGATGAGAGAGTGAGAGCTGGATGTGGTCGGCCTGCCTATTTATGCCCCACACACAATGCAATCTCCTGGTCCTACAATCCCATTGTCCATTGGCCGAAGGAATTCGGCCCTGCATCATAACAAAAGGTCATAGGGTGATTCATACAGGTGGGCTGTGACGATTTCCAACAGCTCAGGTGGGTGGGAAACTGGGTTTCCCGCCGCATACCTGAGTATGTGTAAATAATAGAAATGGACATAAACTTCTTATGTCCATAACTATTCGCACGAGCGATTAATACGCTCCAAACCAACACCGGAATATTACTAATTAAATACTCTTCCGATGGGTACCAAACACGGCTGTATGATTCCTGTCAGACCCTTCGTACAATACAAAGAGGGATTCCTTTAAACAGGGACCTTCTATTTTAACCAAACTTTCAGAATCTATCAAGGGGACCATGATCTACAAACTACATTAATTGTGAACATTTGTAACGAATGAGTCGCACGCTACGACTACATAAACTCTACCGTAAATACGCATACCGCGCCTGCGAGTGCACGCTATCGCGGGTATGCGCCTTCACGGGAGAGCGTACGCATGCGCAGCGCGGACCAGTGTGCGGTGCAAATATGGCAACGTGCATAGAGACATTTTTCTGACTTTGACAGTCCACCCTTTGGCAGTCAATAATAACTGCCACCTTCTAAAATATTTAAGGAGAAAAATGTAAGTCAGGGGTTAATTGATTTCCATGGTTGGGTAGGGGAGAAGAGTGGAGTAGGTGTGAAGAGGGTATGACCTAGTGAGAAAGTAGAAGCATGTGTGTATGAGTCCATGTTTGGAGGGTCATGTATCATCGTGCCGTACGTGTGGTAAATCAAGCTTCGAGGTATTGCGAAGTATACATCTGAATTCCTTCTTATCCTGTGGTACAGGTCTGTGGATGGGCTGTCAAACTCTACCGAGCTCATTTCGGCTGTGGTTGTAACAAAATGGGGATGCACATTTTAGTTGATGATACATGAATGGGGGAGGTATGTGGTTGCTGATATCTGTGCCTGTGTTCCCTATCGTCTATGTGTGTCGTTACCTGAGGGTTGTAGAGATGAAGATAAAGAACACTTACGAAAAATGCAATGATATTCTATGTCAGGGAAATGTACATCTGTTGTTGAAGTTGTGTTCGGTATCTGTTGAGAGTCGTCTTCTTTGCGCTGTTTTGCTCCTTAGGCATGAGCAACAAGCTTTGTCAGTGCCATCAGATTTACAAAAATGTTGGGCTAGCGTGAGTTTAAAAGTACTAGGGAAACTGGGGATCCATGGCAAAGTTCATCAAGTGTCCATATTTAAAGTTGTCAAATCTTCTTCTTTGGTCAATCCGTTGCCTGTATACATCTCGTCTCGTCAGCTTCCTCGTCCAAGGGGGTCTTTGTATCTGGGAGAAAAGCAGAAAAACAGGTGAAAGAAACGGACCGTATAATCGCATTTTCATCACATTCTGGTTTCTATCATTGGGTCATAAATCAAATCCAGGTTAATTACAGTTTCCTCGCTCCTCAAGCTCATCACTTTTGTACTTTGTTTGCACCTCATTAAAGCCTGCCCGCATCTAAATATCAATCCAATCGATATAACGACACCCAGGATACATAGTAGAAACTTTCCAACATCCATTATGACTCCTTGAGCCCAGTCTCCTAAACCGGAGAACCAATTTCGCGGGTTCAACCATGACACCCAACCAGTCAGCTCATTACCTACAGCAGCAAGGGTGAGATTGTGTTTTCGACGAAATTCCCACTTCAATTGGAGAATATCGTCCATCTTTTGGTCTATGACCTCTACCGGATCCTCGGTGCTATTTGTGATATACGTGCAACACTTTATGCCATACTGTGTTGCCAATGTAACACAATATCCGCCTGTTACTGCTGTAAGATAATTAAGAACCATCCTATGCTGAACTAGTTCTGTTTTGTAAGCTTGAAGTTCTCTTCCAGTGTATCTAAACGTGTCATCATACATTTCAGTGATATTATCTAACAAATTGGCGAGTGCGGAAATGTATCTATAATTCATCACTCCTCGAGCGGTACGAGTGAAATCTAACGCTACCAGAACCTGAATCCCGGTGGATTCATGGATAAGATCAGAGGCCGGATGCTCTAACCTTTCTGACAGTTGTCTTTTAACTCGGTGCTCGTAATGAGTGTGAGTATAAGGAGCTTGGGCACCACGGTGTATGTCCTTCATTTTGTCATGTGTAACAGTCATCACTTCAGGCAATACTTTTCCAATATAACACAATCCTTCAGAGTTTGGGGCAAGCCACTTGTACGCCTTTCTCCCGCATATGAAATATGCATCATCGGGGAGAACATAAGGGACGGAGAAGGACATGACCATGTTACAAACCTTCCAGGTGAAATCTCCTGACCCTAATTCTTCCATCTGCTTAATGCACGTATCAGTTTGTACGATATGTGCACAGTATCCTGGTGATACCTCTCCAACTTTAGTAATCCTATTTCCTAAGGTATATCGATACCGGAAAGATTTTCCTCTACTGGCTATATGGCGTACGAGCTCTGTATCTGTAGGCATTCTATCTGCTCTGTGTGAAAAGGTCATGGTAAGGTTGCTCCATGACACTTCCCAATTTCCCGGTTTTCTGGGATTGGAGATGTTGAAACATAAGAGGGACCTATCCACATGGTATTGGTGGAGCTTCAAACTAGGAGGGCTGGAGATGTTAAACCTCCGATCCACCGGTCTCCCACCACTTAGCTCAAGTACCTCCCCTAACGTTAAAGGAAATGGTACTAGCCCTGATTTGCTGTGACCCTGAGGTACTTGAGAGCATACCCAACAATCTGTTTGGTTTAACACGTTACCCACTAAGGAGTGATAGTCACTCAATGGATGCCGGTCCATATGGATATTAAAACTAGATTGGCATTTCTTTATGCATCCATCTTCAACCAGATTATCACAGAGCCTACAGATACAATTTTCTTCAGCTAACAATCCATCACAATTTCTTCTATCGGATCGTTTTCTGATACTCGCCTTTGCTTGTTGGTTTGGTTGATCTTGGAAAACTACGCCTCCATCATCATAATCGGAACCCATTCCAGAACCTCTCTCGACCTCTATGGTACTCTCGCCGGAACAGACTGCTCTGGTCAACATCATGGTTAACATCAAAATCCGGATCACAGTCTCTTGGGGCAAGTCCATCTTTGAGGAGGAAATAGAGAAGAATGAGAAGGGGGAAAAAGAAATTTTAAGGGAGAGGGGCTGGGAAGTGGAGAAAAACAATAAAAGGGAGAAGGGAGTCGACAACTGCTTTCGGTCTTCAAGGCTCAGGTGCCGCCTCAGTCCTCCTGGAACAGACACTCCAGTGATACAACCTCTACCGTCTGTTCCTTATCACGTGACTTCTCTGGATCAGCAACCTTTTTGCAGTGGGATGAATGGACCCAAGTCTCTCTCTCAGCAACCTTCAATGCTGTGGTGCTAGTCAATAAGACCTGGTATGGTCCTTCCCATCTATCAATAAGACAACCTGAGCGTAGAAAATTTCGTATCATTACATAATTCCCAGGTTCAATGTCATGACAATTACTATCTGGTAAATCAGGAATCATCAACTTCAGATTATCATTTTGACTCCTCAACTGCTTACTCATGTTAATCAAGTACTTTACAGTTACTTCATTGTTACATTTCAAACCATCCTGAGGGTTAATCATGACATGCGGTTGTCGACCAAACAAGATTTCAAAAGGAGACAGATTAAGAGGGGACCTGGGAGTGGTTCTGATGCTATACAAAACAATGGGTAAAGCTTCTGGCCACGTTAATCCTGTCTCTGTCATTACTTTACTCAATTTATTTTTAATAGTGCTGTTCACTCTTTCGACCTTCGCACTCGCCTGTGGACGGTACGGAGTGTGCAGCTTACTATCAATTCCCATCAACTTACACATTCCTTGAAAGACATCACCTGTAAAATGGGTACCCCTATCACTTTCAATGATTCTAGGGATACCATATCTACATACAAATTCCTGCACAATTTTCTTAGCTGTAAACATAGCAGTATTTGTAGCTGCTGGAAATGCTTCGACCCAATTCGAGAAAACATCTATACAGACAAGTACATATTTCAAATTTCGACATGGGGGTAATTGAATGAAGTCAATTTGTATTACCTGGAAAGGGCCGCCGGCAGGTGGGATATGGGATGGTTCTGTAGGTATTGCTTTTCCAATATTCTTTCTCAGACAGGTAAGGCATGACATTGCTCTTTTACCCGCATGAGAGGAGAATCCTGGGGCGCACCAGTATGCTCTTACCAATTTGCACATCCCCTCCTTGCCTAGATGAGTCAGCCCGTGAGCTGCTTCAGCCAGACATGGAAGGTATGCCCTGGGGGCCACCGGTTTACCATGTCCATCCGTCCAGAGCCCTGAGGACTCCTGGCCATATCCCTTTGCCTTCCAGACTGCTCTTTCCTGTGTGGAACACAAATTCTGCATCTCACACAACTTTTGTGTGTTGATGGTATTAAATACCATCAGTTGTGTGGTGTCTGTCTGTATGGGGGTAGCAGCTGCAAGCTTTGCGGCTTCGTCTGCTCGGCTGTTACCAAGTGACACTGGGTCTTGACTATATGTATGTGCTTTACATTTGATAACAGCCACTCTGTCGGGTTCCTGTATCGCTGTTAGAAGCCTTTTTATATGAGCTGCATGCGCTATCGGTGTGCCAGCTGCCGTCATGAAATTTCTGAGCCGCCATAGGGCTCCGAAATCATGGACTACCCCGAAGGCGTATCTAGAATCGGTGTAGATATTGGCTGACTTACCCTTAGCCAATTCACATGCTCTGGTTAGGGCGACCAGTTCAGCAACCTGGGCTGAGTGAGGTGGGCCTAGCGGTTCCGCTTCTATGGTGTCTTGGTCATCTACGACTGCGTATCCAGTACACAAGTCTCCCGAGTCTGACTGTCTGTGACAACTACCGTCCGTGTAGAACGTGAGTTCTGCATCTTCCAGTGGGTTGTCACTGATGTCAGGCCTTGCGGTAAAATTTTGGGTCAAATATTCCATACAATCATGTGTATCTTCCTTTGCATTAAATCCTCCTTCCCCATCACTCTCACCTTCCACCCTTTGTGTCTGACCAGGCACACCTGGGAGAAATGTTGCAGGGTTTAATGCACTGCATCTCCTTATGGTGATGTTTACTGGGGCCATTAATGCCAATTCCCATCTTGTAAACCTTGCTGATGAGACGTGTCTGGTTTGGGCAGAATTCAATAAGGCAGATACCGCACGCGGTGTATGGATTGTGAGGTTGTGGCCTAGCACGACATCTTCGCTTTTTGTCACTAGCAATGCTATCGCCGCAACGCTACGCAAGCATGTGGGGAGGGATCGCGCTACCGTGTCTAGCTGGGCGCTGTAGTATGCAATTGGCCTGCTGGCGTCACCGTGTTTTTGTGTTAGTACACCTGCTGCGCACCCAGCACTTTCTGTTCCGTATAGTTCAAAGGGTTTCCCATAGTCTGGCATACCTAGTGCTGGTGCCTGCGTTAGACACTGTTTGAGTCTCTCAAATGCTGTTTCAGATTCGTCTGTATGCGAAATCCGATCAGGTTTGTTTGAAGAGACCATTTCCTGCAAAGGTAGCGCCAATATGGAAAACCCTGGGATCCAATTACGGCAATACCCACACATTCCTAGAAACGTCCTGATCTGTTGCTGGGTTTGTGGCAGTGTCATGTCTCTAATGGCTTGGATTCTATCAGCGGTCAGGTGTCTCAGTCCTTGTGTTAGACAGTGTCCCAAATATTTTACCTTAGTTTGGCATAATTGTAACTTGTCTTTGGAAACCTTGTGACCTGTGTCTGAAAGATGAAACAGGAGCTGTTTCGTATCCTTCAGGGAAGCTTCCAATGAATCAGAACACAGTAGTAGATCATCCACGTACTGTATCAACACTGATCCACTCTCCGGTTGGAAAGACTGTAAACAATCATGCAAAGCCTGAGAAAATATACTTGGACTATCTATGAAACCTTGGGGTAACCGAGTCCACGTGTATTGGACTCCTCTGTATGTGAATGCAAACAAATATTGGCTGTCAGGGTGCAGAGGTACCGAAAAGAATGCGGAGCAGAGGTCAATAACAGTGAAAAATTTGGCAGTGGGAGGAATTTGCATTAGGATGACAGCTGGATTAGGCACTACGGGGAACTGACTCTCAACTATTTTGTTAATCCCCCTTAGATCCTGCACTAGCCTGTAACCCCTCCCCCCACTCTTTTTAACAGGGAAGATGGGACTATTTGCTGTGCTGGACGTTCTTACTAGAATGCCCTGTTGTAGCAAGCGCTCTATTACTGGGAAAACTCCTAACTCCACCTCTGGCTTCAGAGGATACTGTGGGATTTTTGGAGCTATCCTACCATCTTTTACTTGTACAACTACTGGAGCTACGTTTGCCATTAATCCAGTGTCCTGTCCATCTTTTGTCCAAAGTGACTCTGGTATCTGAGATGTCATCTCTTCTACTTGGGATGGGTTCCTATTTGTCATAATGGAATGTGACATTAATTTTGATGGGGAGTCTAACATGTCTCGTACTTCCTGAGCGTGATTCTCAGGGATGTCCAAGAATACACCTTCAGGAGTACAATAAATGACGCAACCCATTTTACATAGTAAGTCTCTTCCCAGGAGATTAGTTGGTGCCGATGCAGCCAGCAAAAAGGAATGCTTGGTATGCAAAGGCCCTATTGTAATCTCGGCTGGTTTGCTAACAGGGTAGTGCTGGACTACTCCTGTTACTCCCATGGCTGGAATTGTCCTACCAGTGGTTCTCATGCCCACTGTCGAATTTATCACTGACTTGGCCGCCCCTGTGTCTACAAGAAAGTTTAAAGTTTTACCAGCTACATTGATTGCAATCTCTGGTTCGCTTCCAAGACTAGCAATCAACTTAACTGGGTGCAGATTACAGGTATGGCCACACCCCTATTGGGTATGCTGACCTCCCTGAATCCTGCTGGCAGCGACTACTTGTGCGGGGGTTAGCTGGGAACTACCAGAGGCATGCCAATCTCTGTTCGGGGGATATCTTTTTGTTTCCCCTGTATGTGGCTCAAAACTCCGCCTCTGTGGACCCTGCTCCCAATGTCGTGTGTCGTGTCGTTGTCTAGGGGGTTGAAAAGATCTTTGTACACTCTTTGTTCTACATTCTCGTGCATAGTGTCCCGGTCTGTTACACGAAAAACATGTTATTACACTTGCCTTACCCACAGGATTCGGTGGTACATACGCAGGCTGCCTTGTGGTCAGCGCCTGTATACTTACGGACATCAACTTATCACTTTGCGATTCCCTGTGCCTAGTGATGTTTCTGTCGTGATCAATAGCAGCCTCTCTCAATGTGGACACTGACAGACCTCGCCAACATGGCTGCGTGGTCTGTACCCTAGCTTTTAATGTTTCTTTCAAACCATCCATCAGTACAGATACTGCTACTTCTCGATGGTTTGGGTTGGTCTTAATGTCTTCTATACCAGTGTACTTTGCCATTTCTAATAGTGCCCGGTGAAAATATTCTGTTGCCGTTTCGGACTCCTTTTGCTTAATGGAAAATATCTTGTTCCATTTAACAACGGCTGGGAAATACTCCTTTAGCTGTAAATTTATCCTTTTTACATTATCCTTGTTGTACACGTCTGTAAGCGGTACATCTTTATCCAATGCACAGTCAGCTAAAAATTGAGTTGCGTCAACATTGGAAGGTAAACAAGCTCTTAGCAGTATCTGCCAATCCTTGTTGTTGGGTTCTACAGTGTTACCTAGATCCCTGATGTATTTTTGGCTAGCAACTAAATCCTTCCTGGGGTCAGGAAATTCGGACACTATTGTTCTTAATTCCATTCTGGAAAATGGAGTGTACATGGCAATGTTCCTTATGGGAGTGGCTCCAGACACATCTGTTTTTCCATTGGGAACTGCTATTACCCTTACAGGAGCAATTCTAACAGCCTCTTCCTGTGTAGATTCTACAGCTTGTTGTGGTACAATTGTTTCAGTGTAGTGCATGGTGCCGTACTTACCCGTTGACACGACCTCACCTATCCCTCCGCTAGGGGCTTTCACTAATCTCGTGGGTGTCGCGGTGCCTACTGTGGTCTCTGCTATGGTGGCTGCAAGAGAGAGAGCTGAAATTGTTGCTGAATCGTCTTCTTGATCACACTCCTGAGGAAGGTTCAAAACAGGGTACATCTTGCACGGGTTAATACTTGCATGAGTTATTTGGTTAACATCATTAACATTTACAGGGTTACTAAGAGTTTGTGTTTTACAACCCAGTGCGTTTCTCTCCGCAATCAACTTCTCTCCTGCAATGTATGGTGGAGGAGGAGCTGTGGCTATCAGCTTCCTGACTGCCCCAGATCCTGCCGCCAGAGCCAAACCTCTCTGTATCTCACCTTCCTGGTGCCATAACTGTAAATAATCATGATGTTGAATTCGTCTCTTTGTTGATTTTACGAGACATATCCTCCTCCTTAAATTTTGTAACACTTCTGGACTAAAGCTACCTATTCTTGGGAATTTGTCCCTGTCTTGTACAGTCATTCTCTCCCATTCATCACATAAAGATTCGGTGTGACTTCCATATTTTTCACACATTACATATCGTGCCGACCCAACTGGTCGGTTCACAGAATCAACCTGAACCAAGGTTGATCGCCCCCTACCTGAGCAACTGGCCCCCATAGTCTGCAGGTGTTGCTTAGTCCTCCTTGGATCTCTGTATCAAGGTTTTCAGCAAGCCTTTTCAGACAACCAAATTACTCCACAGTAGGCCGGCGGTGGCGGTTTACCGAGTACCCCACTCACTCGCCCACCTCGACCAATACGACCTGATCACACCGACGTGGTGCTGGCGTACTCGATACAGGGCCCTACCAAAAACCTTCTGTTTACTGGAACATATGAGGGTTACCCGCAGGACACTTACTCTTTCCAGTAAAGGTGGGGTTGTTAGATAGTTCCTGAGTGACCAGCGAACTTCCCTTTAAAAATAAAAAATTACACAAATCACGTCAGAATGTACAAATAGCGTTTGTGACCACTTTACTCTAATGGTATTAGGTCAGATTACTAACTACTGCACACAATTACGTGCGGTCCAATCGTTCAGTACATAAGCACTACCTGTTATGTACTGAAAGATCAATGGAATCGATGTTTCCGGCCGCGATTCCTTCAGCACTCTTTATCTAAGCGAAGCAGACGCTTATCCCGTCAGCACTGGGAGACAACCTCCCACCCTTTGCTGGGGGGATAATGTCTGCTGATCTACCTAGTGCAGATATGAGAAGGATAGGACGAGTCCCCAATTGACAATGCTAAATTCCTTTGTCGTATAAACAACCCTTTATGAAGTCTAAGAACACTGTACGCTGTTTGCTTAAGAAGTACCGTAATGGTACGCTAGTTGCGTAACGATCGCTCAGCCGTAGGCGAGACGCTCAAACGTCACGTTCGCTCACGGCCCAGTGATCACAGGACACGTTATTGGCTATGACTAGAGTAATGATTCGCTATGGCGTAGCATACGCTCGAGACCACGAGGAGGTCACCAGCGGCGCAGACGCTCACAACGCTATACCTTAATGTTTAAACCTTATACCAATGAAATACACAGAATACCTTAATGTGAATACAGGGTGTAAGTGCAACCTTGTGTAACCTGACTAACTACAAAGCTGCTTGAGCGTCACCGACGCTCAAGTGAACACTTAACACTATAGGAAATACACAGATACTGGTTTAGGTTCCAAAGCCTATTAACTGTATTATATCTAATATATTTGTAAAAGGGGATAATAGTACAAATGATACACTACAATATAACAGAGACTTCCTAACCACAGAACTAAACAATAAATACAAAAAGACAATACTACACTGACCTAAATGCAATACAATACAATACTATCTAATACAATACAATACTAGCCTAGTCTAGGGGAGATATGAGAGAACAGAACAGGAGAGAGAGAGAGAGAGAGAGAGATGAGAGAAATTGGCTCACAGTAAGACAATGATTACGGAGAGAAAACTTACGCACAAAGGGTATGATCGCCTGCGCCTCGATATCCAGCTCCCGGCTATCAGCAGATAACCGTTGATGAGAGAGTGAGAGCTGGATGTGGTCGGCCTGCCTATTTATGCCCCACACACAATGCAATCTCCTGGTCCTACAATCCCATTGTCCATTGGCCGAAGGAATTCGGCCCTGCATCATAACAAAAGGTCATAGGGTGATTCATACAGGTGGGCTGTGACGATTTCCAACAGCTCAGGTGGGTGGGAAACTGGGTTTCCCGCCGCATACCTGAGTATGTGTAAATAATAGAAATGGACATAAACTTCTTATGTCCATAACTATTCGCACGAGCGATTAATACGCTCCAAACCAACACCGGAATATTACTAATTAAATACTCTTCCGATGGGTACCAAACACGGCTGTATGATTCCTGTCAGACCCTTCGTACAATACAAAGAGGGATTCCTTTAAACAGGGACCTTCTATTTTAACCAAACTTTCAGAATCTATCAAGGGGACCATGATCTACAAACTACATTAATTGTGAACATTTGTAACGAATGAGTCGCACGCTACGACTACATAAACTCTACCGTAAATACGCATACCGCGCCTGCGAGTGCACGCTATCGCGGGTATGCGCCTTCACGGGAGAGCGTACGCATGCGCAGCGCGGACCAGTGTGCGGTGCAAATATGGCAACGTGCATAGAGACATTTTTCTGACTTTGACAAACTGTTCCCTGGACCTTGCCCTTATCAGGAGATCGTCCAAGTAAGGGATAATTAAAACGCCTTTTCTTCGAAGAAGAATCATCATTTCGGCCATTACCTTGGTAAAAACCCGAGGTGCCGTGGACAATCCAAACGGCAGCGTCTGAAACTGATAATGACAGTTTTGTACTACAAACCTGAGGTACCCTTGGTGAGAAGGGTAGATTGGGACGTGGAGATAAGCATCTTTGATGTCCAGAGACACCATATAGTCCCCTTCTTCCAGGTTTGCTATCACTGCTCTGAGTGACTCCATCTTGAATTTGAACCTCTTTATGTAAGTGTTCAAGGATTTTAGATTTAAAATTGGTCTCACCGAGCCGTCCGGCTTCGGTACCACAAACAGCGTGGAATAATACCCCTTTCCCTGTTGTAGGAGAGATACCTTGATTATCACCTGCTGGGAATACAGCTTGTGAATGGCTTCCAAAACTGCCTCCCTGTCGGAGGGAAACTTTGGTAGAGCAGACTTCAGGAACCGGCGAGGGGGAGACGTCTCGAATTCCAGTTTGTACCCCTGTGATACTACCTGCAGAATCCAGGGGTCCACTTGCGAGTGAGCCCACTGCGCGTTGAAATTTTTGAGACGGGCCCCCACCGTGTCCGAGTCCGCTTGTAAAGCCCCAGCGTCATGCTGAAGACTTGGCAGAAGCAGAGGAGGGCTTCTGCTCCTGGGAAGAGGCTGCCTGGTGCAGTCTTTTTCCTCTTCCTCTGCCCCGGGGCAGAAATGAGTGGCCTTTTGCCCGCCTGTACTTATGGGAACGAAAGGACTGAGTTTGAAAAGACGGTGTCTTTTTCTGCTGAGAGGTGACCTGGGGTAAAAAGGTGGACTTTTCGGCCGTTGCCGTGGCCACCAGGTCCGATAGACCGGCCCCAAATAACTCCTCCCCTTTAAACGGCAATACTTCCATATGTCGTTTGGAATCCGCATCCCCTGACCACTGTCGCGTCCATAACGCTCTTCTGGCAGAAATGGACATAGCACTCACTCTTGATGCCAGGGTGCAAATATCCCTCTGTGCATCACGCATATATAGTAATGCATCCTTCAAATGCTCTATAGTTAGTAATATACTGTCCCTATCCAGGGTATCAATATTTTCAGTCAGGGAATCCGACCACGCAACTCCAGCACTGCACATCCAGGCTGATGCGATTGCTGGTCGCAGTATAACACCAGTATGTGTGTATATACACCCTTCAGGATATTTTCCAGCCTTCTATCCGCTGGTTCTTTGAGGGCGGCCGTATCAGGAGACGGTAACGCTACTTGTTTAGATAAACGTGTGAGCGCTTTATCTACTCATGGGGGTGTTTCCCAACGCGCCCTAACCTCTGGCGGGAAAGGGTATAGTGCCAATAATTTATTAGAAATTAGCACTTTTTTATCGGGGGAAACCCACGCTTTATCACACACCTCATTTAATTCATCTGACTCAGGAAAAGCTACTGGTAGTTTTTTCACTCCCCACATAATACCCTTCTTTGTGGTACTTGTAGTGTCAGAAATGTTCAATGCCTCCTTCATTGCCGTGATCATGTAACGTGTGGCACTACTGGACATTACGTTTGTCTCCTCACCGTCGACACTGGACTCAGTATCCGTGTCTGGGTCTGTGTCGACCCACTGAGGTAACGGGCGTTTTATCGCCCCTGACGGTGTCTGAGACGCCTGGACAGGCACTAATTGATTTGTCGGCTGTCTCATGTCGTCAACAGTTTTTTGTAAAGTGCTGACATTGTCACGTAGTTCTTTAAATACAACCATCCAGTCAGGTGTCGACTCCCTAGGGGGTGACATCACTAATACAGGCAATTGCTCTGCTTCCACATCATTTTCCTCCTCATACATGTCGACACAATCGTACCGACACCCAGCACACACACAGGGAATGCTCTGATAGAGGACAGGACCCCACTAGCCCTTTGGGGAGACAGAGGGAGAGTTTGCCAGCACACACCAGAGCGCTATATATATCTATAGGGATAACCTTATATAAGTGTTACTCCCTTTTATAGCTGCTGTTTATAATTTAGCTGCCAATAGTGCCCCCCCTCTCTCGTTTTTACCCTGATTCTGTAGGGACTGCAGGGGAGAGTCAGGGAGCCGTCCTTCCAGCGGAACTGTGAGGGAAAATGGCGCTTGTGTGCTGAGGAGATAGGCTCCGCCCCTTCACGACGGCCTTATCTCCCGCTTTTTTCTGGAAAACTGGCAGGGGTTAAATACATCCATATAGCCCAGGAGCTATATGTGATGTATTTCTTTTGCCATCCTAAGGTATTTCTGTTCTTATTGCGTCTCAGGGCGCTCCCCCCCAGCGCCCTGCACCCTCAGTGACCGGAGTGTGAAGTGTGCTGAGAGCAATGGCGCACAGCTGCAGTGCTGTGCGCTACCTTAGTTGAAGACAGGAACGTCTTCTGCCGCCGATTTCACCGGACCTCTTCGTTCTTCTGGCTCTGTAAGGGGGCCGGCGGCGCGGCTCCGGGACCCATCCAGGCTGAACCTGTGATCGTCCCTCTGGAGCTAATGTCCAGTAGCCTAAGAAACCCAATCCACTCTGCACGCAGGTGAGTTCGTTTCTTCTCCCCTTAGTCCCACGATGCAGTGAGCCTGTTGCCAGCAGGACTCACTGAAAATAAAAAACCTAAAATAAACTTTTACTCTAAGCAGCTCAGGAGAGCCACCTAGCATGCACCCTTCTCGTTCGGGCACAAAAATCTAACTGAGGCTTGGAGGAGGGTCATAGGGGGAGGAGCCAGTGCACACCAGCTAGTTCAAGCTTTTACTTTTGTGCCCAGTCTCCTGCGGAGCCGCTATTCCCCATGGTCCTTACGGAGTCCCAGCATCCACTTAGGACGTTAGAGAAATACAATTATATTTCTTCAATAAATTTTTAAAATGAGAAGTTTTGTGTGGTTTTTCTTTAAATTATTAGTAAATAAAATGTAATATATGAGATGCAGTGGTATTGTGTTAGGTCGCCCATGGTACAGCAGGGGAACTGTCGTGTCCCTTTTCATCCATGATGATTCAAGTAACTTGGGAAGGATACTCCGCAAGACCTGTGGAAGAGAATAGTATGAGGTTCCAGCTATTGGTAATAGTGTCACCCTTCTATGGAAAAGAAAAGGTACAAGCAACACTTTGACACAAGCAGGTTACAGCGGCCTTTGTCCCAAATGCAGCCCTCCGGCACTTGAGTAACTACACATCCAAACATTCCCTGACACAGCGTAAGCATTGGTGTATCAGGGCATGATTGGATGTGCAGTTTTGCAAATGCCGGAGGGCTGCACTTTGGACATGCCAGGGTTACTTGGACAGGAGGGAGTTTTGGCCAATACATCTCACCTGAGGGGGGTTGTCTGCTATATGTCGGAGGTTCAGGTCCACATCACAAGTAGGTCGCCCATGCCATGGTACATCAGTGGAACTGTCGTGTCTCTTCACATCCACACCACTTGGGAAGGATACGCCGCAAGACCTGTGGAAGAGAATAGTATGAGGTTCCAGCTATTGGTAATAGTGTCACCCTGGTATGGAAAAGACAAGGTACAAGCAACACTTTGACACAAGCAGGTTACAGCGGCCTTTGTCCCAAATGCAGCCCTCCGGCACTTGAGAAACTACACATCCAAGCATGCCCTGACACAGCGTAAGCATTGGTGTATCAGGGCATGATTGGATGTGCAGTTTTGCAAATGCCGGAGGGCTGCACTTTGGACATGCCAGGGTTACTTGGACAGGAGGGAGTTTTGGCCAATACATCTCACCTGAGGGGGGTTGTCTGCTACATGGCGGAGGTTCAGGTCCACATCACAAGTAGGTTGCCCATGGTAGAGTTGGATAAACGGGTCCAATATTTGCGGCAACCCAACAACAGGAAAAAACAGGGGGTAACAGGTCGTCAAGAGGACGAAACTTTGAAAACAGGCCTGGGAAGGTGCGTCAACAGGACGTAAAACTCTGAAATACATAAATAAAGATTTTTTTTTAGAATATTACAATCTCAGTTTACACGATAATACAAATGTTACAAGTATACTCACAGGCAGTGGAAAAAAGCTTTGGATCAATGTCCGTCGGGAATCATCTCCTTCGTCCATACCCACCGGTAGAGCAGAAGAACGGTTCCCGCGTCGGAAAGCACTGCGACGAAGAGTCACCGGCAAACGGTTTGCGACACATATGTTGTGTAAAATACAACATGCATTTACCATGCCGCAAACCTTCGCCGGTGAGTACAAAAGAGCACCACCGGAAGTGTCTAAACATCTAAACCGGCTTTTAAGTACACCGAAGGCACGCTCAATTACTTGCCTCGATGCTTTGTGTGTCTCTTGGTAACGTTTTTCTGCTCTACCAACAGGATTAGACAATGGGGTCAAGAGCCACGATTTGTTGGGATAACCCGCATCGCCTATGGAAATGAAAAAAATGGTGGGTAATAATAAGAATTTACTTACCGATAATTCTATTTCTCGTAGTCCGTAGTGGATGCTGGGGACTCTGTAAGGACCATGGGGAATAGCGGCTCCGCAGGAGACTGGGCACATCTAAAGAAAGCTTTAGGACTATCTGGTGTGCACTGGCTCCTCCCCCTATGACCCTCCTCCAAGCCTCAGTTAGGATACTGTGCCCGGACGAGCGTACACAATAAGGAAGGATTTTGAATCCCGGGTAAGACTCATACCAGCCACACCAATCACACCGTACAACTTGTGATCTGAACCCAGTTAACAGCATGATAACAGAGGAGCCTCTAGAAAAGATGGCTCACTACAGCAATAACCCGATTTTTTTGGTAACAATAACTATGTACCAGTATTGCAGACAATCCGCACTTGGGATGGGCGCCCAGCATCCACTACGGACTACGAGAAATAGAATTATCGGTAAGTAAATTCTTATTTTCTCTAACGTCCTAAGTGGATGCTGGGGACTCCGTAAGGACCATGGGGATTATACCAAAGCTCCCAAACGGGCGGGAGAGTGCGGATGACTCTGCAGCACCAAATGAGAGAACTCCAGGTCCTCCTCAGCCAGGGTATCAATTTTGTAGAATTTTACAAACGTATTTGCTCCTGACCAAGTAGCTGCTCGGCAAAGTTGTAAAGCCGAGACCCCTCGGGCAGCCGCCCAAGATGAGCCCACCTTCCTTGTGGAGTGGGCATTTACAGATTTTTGGCTGTGGCAGGCCTGCCACAGAATGTGCAAGCTGAATTGTACTACAAATCCAACGAGCAATAGTCTGCTTAGAAGCAGGAGCACCCAGCTTGTTGGGTGCATACAGGATAAACAGCGAGTCAGATTTCCTGACTCCAGCCGTCCTGGAAACATATATTTTCAGGGCCCTGACAACGTCTAGCAACTTGGAGTCCTCCAAGTCCCTAGTAGCCGCAGGCACCACAATAGGTTGGTTCAGGTGAAACGCTGAAACCACCTTAGGGAGAAACTGAGGACGAGTCCTCAATTCCGCCCTGTCCGAATGGAAAATCAGATAAGGGCTTTTACAGGATAAAGCCGCCAATTCTGACACGCGCCTGACCCAGGCCAGGGCCAACAGCATGACCACTTTCCATGTGAGATATTTTAACTCCACAGATTTAAGTGGTTCAAACCAATGTGACTTTTGGAACCCAAAAACTACATTGAGATCCCAAAGTGCCACTGGAGGCACAAAAGGAGGCTGTATATGCAGTACCCCTTTTACAAACGTCTGAACTTCAGGGACTGAAGCTAGTTCTTTTTGGAAGAAAATTGACAGGGCCGAAATTTGAACCTTAATGGACCCCAATTTCAGGCCCATAGACACTCCTGTTTGCAGGAAATGTAGGAATCGACCCAGTTGAATTTCCTCCGTCGGGCCTTACTGGCCTCGCACCACGCAACATATTTTCGCCAAATGCGGTGATAATGTTTTGCGGTTACATCCTTCCTGGCTTTGATCAGGATAGGGATGACTTCATCCGGAATGCCTTTTTTCCTTCAGGATCCGGCGTTCAACCGCCATGCCGTCAAACGCAGCCGCGGTAAGTCTTGGAACAGACAGGGTCCTTGCTGGAGCAGGTCCCTTCTTAGAGGTAGAGGCCACGGATCCTCAGTGAGCATCTCTTGAAGTTCCGGTTACCAAGTCCTTCTTGGCCAATCCGGAGCCACGAATATAGTGCTTACTCCTCTCCATCTTATCTATCTCAGTACCTTGGGTATGAGAGGCAGAGGAGGGAACACATACACTGACTGGTACACCCACGGTGTTACCAGAGCGTCTACAGCTATTGCCTGAGGGTCCCTTGACCTGGTGCAATACCTGTCGAGTTTTTCCCAACGGTTTATAATCATGTGGAAGACTTCTGGGTGAAGTCCCCACTCTCCCGGGTGGAGGTCGTGCTGAGGAAGTCTGCTTCCCAGTTGTCCACTCCCGGAATGAATACTGCTGACAGTGCTATCACATGATTTTCCGCCCAGCGAAGAATCCTTGCAGCTTCTGCCATTGCCCTCCTGCTTCTTGTGCCACCCTGTCTGTTTACGTGGGTGACTGCCGTGATGTTGTCCGACTGGATCAACACCGGCTGACCTTGAAGCAGAGGTCTTGCTAAGCTTAGAGCATTGTAAATGGCCCTTAGCTTCAGGATATTTATGTGAAGTGATGTCTCCAGGCTTGACCATAAGCCCTGGATATTTCTTCCCTGTGTGACTGCTCCCCAGCCTCGCAGGCTGGCATCCGTGGTCACCAGGACCCAGTCCTGAATGCCGAATCAGCGGCCCTCTAGAAGATGAGCACTCTGCAACCACCACAGGAGGGACACCCTTGTCCTTGGTGACAGGGTTATCCGCGGATGCATCTGAAGATGCGACACGGAACATTTGTCCAGCAGGTCCCACTGGAAAGTTCTTGCGTGGAATCTGCCGAATGGGATTGCTTCGTAGGAAGCCACCATTTTACCCAGAACCCTTGTGCATTGATGCACTGAGACTTGGCTCGGTTTTAGGAGGTTCCTGACTAGCTCGGATAACTCCCTGGCTTTCTCCTCCGAGAGAAACACCTTTTTCTGGACTGTGTCCAGGATCATCCCTAGGAACAGAAGACAAGTCGTCGGAACCAGCTGCGATTTTGGAATATTGAGAATCCAATCGTGCTGCCGCAACACTACCTGAGATAGTGCTACACCGACCTCCAACTGTTCCCTGGATCTTACCCTTATCAGGGAATCGTCCAAGTAAGGGATAACTGAAATTCCCTTCCTTCGAAGGAATATCATCATTTCGGCCATTACCTTGGTAAAGACCCGGGGTGCCGTGGACCATCCATACGGCAGCGTCTGAACTGATAGTGACAGTTCTGTACCATAAACCTGAGGTACCCTTGGTGAGAAGGGTAAATTTTGACATGAAGGTAAGCATCCTTGATGTCCCGAGACATCATGTAGTCCCCTTCTTCCAGGTTCGCAATCACTGCTCTGAGTGACTCAATCTTGAATTTGAACCTCTGTATGTAAGTGTTCAAAGATTTTAGATTTAGAATCGGTCTCACCGAGCCGTCCGGCTTCGGTACCACAACAGTGTGGAATAATACCCCGTTCCCTGTTGCAGGAGGGGTACCTTGATTATCACCTGCTGGGAATACAGCTTGTGAATGGCTTCCAAAACTGTCTCCCTGTCAGAAGGAGACATCGGTAAAGCCGACTTTAGGAAACGGCGAGGGGGAGACGTCTCGAATTCTAATTTGTACCCCTGAGATATCACCTGAAGGATCCAGGGGTCTACTTGCGAGTGAGCCCACTGCGCGCTGAAATTCATTGAGACGAGCCCCCCACCGTGCCTGATTCTGCTTGTAAAGCCCCAGCGTCATACTGAGGGCTTGGCAGAGGCGGGAGAGGGTTTCTGTTCCTGGGAACTGGCTGATTTCTGCAGCCTTTTTCCTCTCCCTCTGTCACGGGGCAGAAATGAGGAACCTTTTGCCCGCTTGTCCACGAAAAGACTGCGCCTGATAATACGGCGTCTTCTCATGTTGAGAGGCGACCTGGGGTACAAACGTGGATTTCCCAGCTGTTGCCGTGGCAACCAGGTCTGAAAGACCGACCCCAAATAACTCCTCCCCTTACTAAGGCAATACTTCCAAATGCCGTTTGGAATACGCATCACCTGACCACTGACGTGTCCATAACCCTCTACTGGTAGAAATGGACAACGCACTTAGACTTGATGCCAGTCGGCAAATATTCCGCTGTGCATCACGCATATATATAAATGCATCTTTTAAATGCTCTATAGGCAAAAATATACTGTCCCTATCTAGGGTATCAATATTTTCAGTCAGGGAATCCGACCACGCCAACCCAGCACTGCACATCCAGGCTGAGGCGATTGCTGGTCGCAGTATAACACCAGTATGTGTGTAAATACATTTTAGGATACCCTCCTGCTTTCTATCAGCAGGATCCTTAAGGGCGGCCATCTCAGGAGAGGGTAGAGCCCTTACAAGCGTGTGAGCGCTTTATCCACCCTAGGGGGTGTTTCCCAACGCACCCTAACCTCTGGCGGGAAAGGATATAATGCCAATAACATTTTAGAAATTATCAGTTGTTATCGGGGGAAAACCACGCATCATCACACACCTCATTTAATTTCTCAGATTCAGGAAAACTACAGGTAGTTTTTCCTCACCGAACATAATACCCCTTTTTGGTGGTACTCGTATTATCAGAAATGTGTAAAACATTTTTCATTGCCTCAATCATGTAACGTGTGGCCCTACTGGAAGTCACATTTGTCTCTTCACCGTCGACACTGGAGTCAGTATCCGTGTCGGCGTCTATATCTGCCATCTGAGGTAACGGGCGCTTTAGAGCCCCTGACGGCCTATGAGACGTCTGGACAGGCACAAGCTGAGTAGCCGGCTGTCTCATGTCAACCACTGTCTTTTATACAGAGCTGACACTGTCACGTAATTCCTTCCAACAGTTCATCCACTCAGGTGTCGACCCCCTAGGGGGTGACATCACTATTACAGGCAATCTGCTCCGTCTCCACATCATTTTTCTCCTCATACATGTCGACACAAACGTACCGACATACAGCACACACACAGGGAATGCTCTGATAGAGGACAGGACCCCACTAGCCCTTTGGGGAGACAGAGGGAGAGTTTGCCAGCACACACCAGAGCGCTATATATATATATATATATATACAGGGATAACCTTATATAAGTGTTTTTCCCCTTATAGCTGCTGTATCTTTAATACTGCGCGCAATTAGTGCCCCCCCTCTCTTTTTTAACCCTTTCTGTAGTGTAGTGACTGCAGGGGAGAGCCAGGGGAGCTTCCCTCCAACGGAGCTGTGAGGGAAAATGGCGCCAGTGTGCTGAGGAGATAGGCTCCGCCCCTTTTTCGCGGACTTTTCTCCTGCTTTTTTATGGATTCTGGCAGGGGTTAAAATTCATCCATATAGCCCTGGGGGCTATATGTGATGTATTTTCGCCAGCCAAGGTGTTTTTATTGCTGCTCAGGGCGCCCCCCCCCAGCGCCCTGCACCCTCAGTGACCGAAGTGTGAAGTGTGCTGAGGAGCAATGGCGCACAGCTGCAGTGCTGTGCGCTACCTTGTTGAAGACAGGACGTCTTCTGCCGCCGATTTTCCGGACCTCTTCTTGCTTCTGGCTCTGTAAGGGGGCCGGCGGCGCGGCTCTGGGACCCATCCATGGCTGGGCCTGTGATCGTCCCTCTGGAGCTAATGTCCAGTAGCCTAAGAAGCCCAATCCACTCTGCACGCAGGTGAGTTCGCTTCTTCTCCCCTTAGTCCCTCGATGCAGTGAGCCTGTTGCCAGCAGGTCTCACTGAAAATAAAAAACCTAAACTAAAACTTTCACTAAGAAGCTCAGGAGAGCCCCTAGTGTGCACCCTTCTCGTTCGGGCACAAAGATCTAACTGAGGCTTGGAGGAGGGTCATAGGGGGAGGAGCCAGTGCACACCAGATAGTCCTAAAGCTTTCTTTAGATGTGCCCAGTCTCCTGCGGAGCCGCTATTCCCCATGGTCCTTACGGAGTCCCCAGCATCCACTTAGGACGTTAGAGAAATAAAAAATTAAAATTAAAATAAAATAAAAACTATTAAAATAAATACCTAACAGCCAGCCACCCGGCATGTTTCCTGTTTCGAAATTGTCAAACAGAGATGACTGACTTAGGATGAAGGAGTCGTGAGACGATCCAGGAAATCCCACAAAAATATTCAAAAATTTAATGTTGACATCACAGACCGCCTGTATATTCATGGAATGGAAATGTTTTCGGTTCCGAAAACATTCTTCCGAATTCCGTGGCGGTCTGATCTGCACATGGGTACAGTCAATCGCGCCCAGAACATTGGAAAAATTGTATTTGGTAAAAAAGCCTAATTTGATCTCACGACATCCGCTGTCCGTATCTGGAAATGTGATGAACTGGATCGTCAATTTGCGGAAAGCCCTAATGACCTGGGTTATACAGCGCGACAGTGTCGACTGTGAAAAACCGCATGTTTGAGACAAAGTAGACTGGAATGTGCCTGACGCCAAAAAATGTAACGTAGCCAGCAGTTTCTGGAAACCGCTGACTGCGCGATTGGTCCGTGCCCGAGGTTCCAGGTCGGCCTCCAAGAGAGCGTACAGCGAATATATGTCGCGAGTCAATAAGCGATAATTTTTAATCACCTCGAACTCGCTGAGATCCTCCAGTTCACGCCTAGTGCGATACTGGCGTGGACGTGGAAATGAAACACGCAATACTGACTCACCCAATGCAGACATTTGCTGACCTTGATCCTGATGTTCAGCAGCCCTTTCTTCCTCCATGCTTGCAGCCAGCATGAACATCACAATCTGGTCAGAAAAAGGCTCCATTATTGTAGTCAGTACAAAAATAGGATATAAATGTGTTAAAATGCAGGGGTATTGTCCTAAAAAAACGATTCCACAAGAGAGCTGACTGTAATGGCTGCTCGTCTCCCTGAAGTCTAAAACCCGGGAGTGAGGAAAGAGGAGGGGCTTTGCAGAAGTGTATCCTGGGTAAAACTGTGGAATCATGGGTACATTTCCCTCAGCAGAGTGAAGAAAAAAATATTCTTTAAAAAAAAATCAATTAAATAATACTTGTGAGTCAAAAAAAGACAAACCAAGTAGATAATCCCTTCAAATATAAATAAATATGCTATTAGCAATCCAAAAAGCAAAAAAATAAGAATTTACTTACCGATAATTCTATTTCTCATAGTCCGTAGTGGATGCTGGGAACTCCGTAAGGACCATGGGGAATAGCGGCTCCGCAGGAGACTGGGCACAAAAAGTAAAAGCTTTAGACTAGCTGGTGTGCACTGGCTCCTCCCCCTATGACCCTCCTCCAAGCCTCAGTTAAGATACTGTGCCCGGACGAGCGTACATAATAAGGAAGGATCTTGAATCCCGGGTAAGACTCATACCAGCCACACCAATCACACCGTACAACTCGTGATCTGAACCCAGTTAACAGTATGATAACCGTAGGAGCCTCTGAAAAGATGGCTTCCAACAATAAACAACCCGATTTGTTTGTAACAATAACTATATACAAGTATTGCAGACAATCCGCACTTGGGATGGGCGCCCAGCATCCACTACGGACTATGAGAAATAGAATTATCGGTAAGTAAATTCTTATTTTCTCTGACGTCCTAGTGGATGCTGGGAACTCCGTAAGGACCATGGGGATTATACCAAAGCTCCCAAACGGGCGGGAGAGTGCGGATGACTCTGCAGCACCGAATGAGAGAACTCCAGGTCCTCCTCAGCCAGGGTATCAAATTTGTAGAATTTAGCAAACGTGTTTGCCCCTGACCAAGTAGCTGCTCGGCAAAGTTGTAAAGCCGAGACCCCTCGGGCAGCCGCCCAAGATGAGCCCACCTTCCTTGTGGAATGGGCTTTTACAGATTTTGGCTGTGGCAGGCCTGCCACAGAATGTGCAAGTTGAATTGTACTACAAATCCAACGAGCAATCGTCTGCTTAGAAGCAGGAGCACCCAGCTTGTTGGGTGCATACAGTATAAACAGCGAGTCAGATTTTCTGACTCCAGCCGTCCTGGAAACATATATTTTCAGGGCCCTGACTACGTCCAGCAACTTGGAGTCCTCCAAGTCCCTAGTAGCCACAGGTACCACAATAGGTTGATTCATGTGAAACGCTGAAACCACCTTAGGGAGAAATTGAGGACGAGTCCTCAATTCCGCCCTATCCGAATGAAATATCAGGTAAGGGCTTTTATAGGATAAAGCCGCCAATTCTGATACGCGCCTGGCTGAAGCCAGGGCCAACAGCATTACCACTTTCCATGTGAGATATTTCAAATCCACTGTGGCAAGTGGTTCAAACCAATGTGATTTTAGGAACCCTAAAACTACATTGAGATCCCAAGGTGCCACTGGAGGCACAAAAGGAGGCTGTATATGCAGTACCCCTTTGACAAACGTCTGAACTTCAGGCACTGAAGCCAGTTCTTTCTGGAAGAAGATCGACAGGGCCGAAATTTGAACCTTAATGGATCCTAATTTTAGGCCCATAGACAATCCTGCTTGCAGGAAATGTAGGAAACGACCCAGTTGAAATTCCTCCGTAGGGGCCTTCTTGGCCTCACACCACGCAACATATTTTCGCCAAATGCGATGATAATGTTTTGCAGTTACATCCTTCCTGGCCTTGATCAGGGTAGGGATGACTTCATCTGGAATGCCTTTTTCCTTCAGGATCCGGCGTTCAACCGCCATGCCGTCAAACGCAGCCGCGGTAAGTCTTGGAACAGACAAGGTCCCTGCTGGAGCAGGTCCTTCCTTAGAGGTAGAGGCCACGGGTCCTCCGTGAGCATCTCTTGCAGCTCCGGGTACCAAGTTCTTCTTGGCCAATCCGGAGCCACGAGTATCGTTCTTACTCCTTTCCTTCTTATGATTCTCAGTACTTTTGGTATGAGAGGAAGAGGAGGGAACACATATACCGACTGGAACACCCACGGAGTTACCAGAGCGTCCACCGCTATTGCCTGAGGGTCCCTTGACCTGGCGCAATATCTGTCCAGTTTCTTGTTGAGACGGGACGCCATCATGTCCACCTTTGGTTTTTCCCAACGGTTTACAATCACTTGGAAGACTTCTGGATGAAGTCCCCACTCCCCCGGGTGGAGGTCGTGTCTGCTGAGGAAGTCTGCTTCCCAGTTGTCCACTCCCGGAATGAACACTGCTGACAGTGCTATCACATGATTTTCCGCCCAGCGGAGAATCCTTGCAGCTTCTGCCATTGCCCTCCTGCTTCTTGTGCCGCCCTGTCTGTTTACGTGGGCGACAGCCGTGATGTTGTCCGACTGGATCAATACCGGTTGACCCTGAAGCAGAGGCCTTGCTTGACTTAGGGCATTGTAAATGGCCCTTAGCTCTAGGATATTTATGTGAAGAGACGTTTCCATGCTTGACCACAAGCCCTGGAAATTTCTTCCCTGTGTGACTGCTCCCCAGCCTCGCAGGCTGGCATCCGTGGTTACCAGCATCCAATCCTGAATGCCGAATCTGCGGCCCTCTAGAAGATGAGCCTTCTGTAACCACCACAGGAGAGATACCCTTGTCCTTGGAGATAGGGTTATCCGCTGATGCATCTGAAGATGCGATCCGGACCATTTGTCCAGCAGATCCCACTGAAAAGTTCTTGCATGGAATCTTCCGTATGGAATCGCTTCGTAAGAAGCCACCATTTTTCCCAGGACTCTCGTGCACTGATGCACTGACACTTGTCCTGGTTTCAGGAGGTTCCTGACTAGCTCGGATAACTCCCTGGCCTTCTCCTCCGGGAGAAACACCTTTTTCTGGACTGTGTCCAGAATCATCCCTAGGAACAGTAGACGTGTTGTTGGAATCAGCTGTGATTTTGGGATATTTAGAATCCACCCGTGCTGACGTAGCACTACCTGAGATAGTGCTACTCCGACCTCTAACTGTTCCCTGGACCTTGCCCTTATCAGGAGATCGTCCAAGTAAAAGATAATTAATACGCCTTTTCTTCGAAGAAGAATCATCATTTCGGCCATTACCTTGGTAAAGACCCGTGGTGCCGTGGACAATCCAAACGGCAGCGTCTGAAACTGATAATGACAGTTTTGTATCACAAACCTGAGGTACCCTTGGTGAGAAGGGTAGATTGGGACATGGAGATAAGCATCCTTGATGTCTAGAGATACCATATAGTCCCCTTCTTCCAGGTTCGCTATCACTGCTCTGAGTGACTCCCTCTTGAATTTGAACCTTTTTATGTAAGTGTTCAAAGATTTTAGATTTAAAATTGGTCTCACCGAGCCGTCCGGCTTCGGTACCACAAACAGCGTGGAATAATACCCCTTTCCCTGTTGTAGGAGGGGTACCTTGATTATCACCTGCTGGGAATACAGCTTGTGAATAGCTTCCAATACTGCCTCCCTGTCGGAGGGAGACGTTGGTAGAGCAGACTTCAGGAACCGGCGAGGGGGAGACGTCTCGAATTCCAATTTGTACCCCTGTGATACTACCTGCAGGATCCAGGGGTCCACTTGCGAGTGAGCCCACTGCGCGCTGAAATTCTTGAGACGGCCCCCCACCGTGCCCGAGTCTGCTTGCAGAGCCCCAGCGTCATGCTGAGGACTTGGCAGAAGCGGGGGAGGGCTTCTGCTCCTGGGAAGAGGCTGCATGGTGCAGTCTTTTTCCCCTTCCTCTGCCCCGGGGCAGGAACGAGTGGCCTTTTTCCCTCTTGCCCTTATAGGGACGAAAGGACTGGGTTTGAAAAGACGGTGTCTTTTTCTGCTGAGAGGTGACCTGGGGTAAAAAGGTGGATTTTCCAGCCGTTGCCGTGGCCACCAGGTCCGATAGACCGACCCCAAATAACTCCTCCCCTTTATACGGCAATACTTCCATATGTCGTTTGGAATCCGCATCACCTGACCACTGTCGCGTCCATAACGTTCTTCTGGCAGAAATGGACATCGCACTTACTCTAGATGCCAGGGTGCAAATATCCCTCTGTGCATCTCGCATATATAGTAATGCATCCTTTAAATGCTCTATAGTTAATAATATACTGTCCCTATCCAGGGTATCAATATTTTCAGTCAGGGAATCCGACCAAGCCACTCCAGCGCTGCACATCCAGGCTGAGGCGATCGCTGGTCGCAGTATAACACTGGTATGTGTGTATATACCTTTTAAGATATTTTCCAGCCTTCTATCAGCTGGTTCCTTGAGAGCGGCCGTATCAGGAGACGGTAACGCCACTTGTTTTGATAAGCGTGTGAGCGCCTTATCTACCCTAGGGGGTGTTTCCCAACGTGCCCTAACCTCTGTCGGGAAAGGGTATAGTGCCAATAATTTATTAGAAATCAGCAGTTTTTTATCGGGGGAAACCCACGCTTTATCACACACCTCATTTAATTCATCTGACTCAGGAAAAACCACTGGTAGTTTTTTCACACCCCACATAATACCCTTTTTTGTGGTACTTGTAGTGTCAGAAATGTTCAATGCCTCCTTCATTGCCGTAATCATGTAACGTGTGGCCCTACTGGACATTACGTTTGTCTCGTCACCGTCGACACTGGATTCAGTATCCGTGTCAGGGTCTGTGTCGACCATCTGAGGTAACGGGCGTTTTAGCGCCCCTGACGGTGTCTGAGACGCCTGAACAGGCACTAATTGATTTGTCGGCTGTCTCATGTCGTCAACAGTTTTTTGCAAAGTGCTGACATTGTCACGTAATTCTTTAATTACTACCATCCAGTCAGGTGTCGACTCCCTAGGGGGTGACATCACTAACACAGGCAATTGCTCTGCTTCCACATCATTTTCCTCCTCATACATGTCGACACAATCGTACCGACACCCAGCACACACACAGGGAATGCTCTGATAGAGGACAGGACCCCACTAGCCCTTTGGGGAGACAGAGGGAGAGTTTGCCAGCACACACCAGAGCGCTATATATATATACAGGGATAAACTTATATAAGTGTTACTCCCTGTTATAGCTGCTGTATTTATATATTAGCTGCCAATAGTGCCCCCCTCTCTGTTTTACCCTGTTTCTGTAGTGCAGGACTGCAGGGGAGAGTCAGGGAGCCGTCCTTCCAGCGGAGCTGTGAAAGAAAATGGCGCTTGTGTGCTGAGGAGAAAGGCTCCGCCCCCTTCACGGCGGCCTTTTCTCCCGCTTTTTTCAGGAAACTGGCAGGGGATAAATGCATCCATATAGCCCAGGAGCTATATGTGATGCATTTTATTTTAGCCATATAAGGTTTTTATATCGTTTTTATTGCGTCTCAGGGCGCTCCCCCCCAGCGCCCTGCACCCTCAGTGACCGGAGTGTGAAGTGTGCTGAGAGCAATAGCGCACAGCTGCAGTGCTGTGCGCTACCTTATTTGAAGACAGGAACGTCTTCTGCCGTCGCTTTCTCCGGACCTCTTCGCTCTTCTGGCTCTGTAAGGGGGCCGGCGGCGCGGCTCCGGGACCCATCCAGGCTGAACCTGTGATCGTCCCTCTGGAGCTAATGTCCAGTAGCCAAGAAGCCCAATCCACTCTGCAGTCAGGTGAGTTCGCTTCTTCTCCCCTTAGTCCCACGATGCAGTGAGCCTGTTGCCAGCAGGACTCACTGAAAATAAAAAACCTATTTAAACTTTTACTTCTAAGCAGCTCAGGAGAGCCACCTAGCTTGCACCCTTCTCGTTCGGGCACAAAAATCTAACTGAGGCTTGGAGGAGGGTCATAGGGGGAGGAGCCAGTGCACACCAGCTAGTCTAAAGCTTTTACTTTTTGTGCCCAGTCTCCTGCGGAGCCGCTATTCCCCATGGTCCTTACGGAGTTCCCAGCATCCACTAGGACGTCAGAGAAATAAATACATTTTTTTTAATTTTTTTATTAGATTCCGCCAGCAAAGTGAGGCGGAATGAAATTGACGAAATTGCTGTCGAAAATCACTGTTGTCGAATCGACATTCTTCAATTGAATATACTTTTGTCGAAAAGCCGCATTTTGACCATTGCAGACATGTTGAATTTTGAAAATGTCGATTTGCAAAAAGTCGAATCTGAAACGGGAGGTATTTTGCCGAAAAGTACTGTATTGCATTGACGAATCCAATTCAACGTGTTTTTTTTGTCGAAAACGTCCCGTTTTTCGACTTTCGCGTCAATTCGACCGCAATTGCATATACCCCTAAGTGAGGCTTCCACTTAGAATGACTCTGTCTTTGCATCCACGTTAGTAATGGGTTAATATAGCATTGTTAGGCATGCAGCGTTTCCAACTTATAAGCACTTTCAAAGCAGTTAGTAAATAGTGTGTCCACATGCAATGCAGCAATTAGAATAGGATCCAGCAAACACTTAAGGTGCATACACACTGGGAGTTTTTGCCCAACGTGTATGCATAGCGATGATCGCTGACATCGCTGGGCTGAAAAGCGCTCAGTGCATACACACTGAGCGCTCCCCCCCCTACCCAGCGATGTCAGCGGGGGTGAACGGCTTTCCATAGCAGGATGCTATGTAAAGCCGCTCACCCCGCCGTTCATCTACTGGTAATACCAGTAGATGAACGGCGGCCGCCAACGATGAAGCGGGAGCGGGCATCAGCGCTCACCACTCATCGCTTGTGCATACACACTGAGCGGCTTTCAGCTGAAGGCAGCTCAACACACCAAAAGTGAGCTGCTTTCAGCTCAAAATCGCCCAGTGTGTATGGGCCTTTAGAGTACACCATGCAATGTACCCAAATATATACCTTTCCTTGTTGCTGTAGGCAAACAGCTTTTTATCAGGATCACACATAGGTAGCTGGGCTCCTGTTTCTCTCCCCTTAGCACTGGGGCATAGCAAGTAAGCAGTAAACCGGGCGGTTCAAAATAATGCAGAAACACACAGATGAATGCTGAAGTAGTTAGGAGTGATATCCTGTCCAACAAACACGTTTCTCCGCCTCCGGACTCGTGTCAGCGGCTTCCTCAGTGTCAAAGATTAGCATACCCTCCAACGTTACCGTTTTAGCTGGTACAGTACCGATTTTTTTGTGGTCTATAATGGCTAAAACAGTGTACCAGTTTGTACTGGATTTCTTAGCAGTGCTGCAGGAACACCGACTCCCGCAGTGCTGCTCAGTGACTTGAGGCTCAACTCCCCGTCACTCCATGTCTGTCTGCTCTGCAGAGCACACGTAACGAAAACGGGAGGGAGCACAGATAGGGGAGGGAGCCAGGGGCGGCACAGCAATGAGAGAGGGCAGGGAGTGAGGGAAGCAGGAGGTGACACATGAGGGGAGGGGGCGGATACCTATCCCCTTGTTGCAGAACAGTAAGGTGGGGCTTGGAGGCGCAGCCAAGGACAGAGTGACAAGAGCGGGCGGAGCACTCCCCAAAGATCTGCGAGTCCCCCTTAAATGTCCTCGGTCACAAGCGGTCAGTTTCCCACTGCCTGCTCTGCTTGCTGTCCTCTCTCAATAAGGGACACTGTCCCGAACCAGCTTTTTCCTCTCTGCGGCCAGATGCACCATGGGAACGATATGGACTTACAGCCCCCACACACGATATGGACTTACAGCCCCCACACACAGTACGATATAGCTGCAGATGTGATGAATTGGAATATAGCAGCTACAGTATATCGTTCCATGTGTGGGGATGATGTCGTCCATTGCATGCACCCGTGGGATCGTCCGTCCGCATTGCTGACCTTTCTGCATGTTCAAATAATCAGCGATGCAGGCGGACAATCCCATGCAGTGCTATGCGGAGGAGGGCTGGCATAACGGATGGTCAAGCACCGCATCGCCCCGTATATGGGGACCAGCTTATATGTAGGCCCTCGCATATTACACCGTGCATACCTCCCAACATGACCCTATCAAAGAGGGACAGAATGCTCTGCTCCTGGACTTCCCTCTTACTGTATGATTGCCATCACCTGTGCTGAAACACCTTTCTTATCCATTAACCTGTTCAACACAGGTGCCAGCAATCATAAATTAAGAGAAAAGTCCAGAAGCAGAGCATTGTGTCCCTCCTGGAGAGGGTCATGTTGGGAGGTATGCACCGTGTGTGGCCACCCAGACGTACCCTACCGCCCTTTTTGGATGAGACCACGCCCCCATTACCAGTGGCCATGCCCCTCACCTCATCTGTACTGGTTTTAGAAGAGAAAAGTTGGAGAGTATGCTGCAGTAACTATCAGCCTGCTGTAAAGTTGGACTTTTTTCTTTCTTCTCACAAGTCCATTCAAACAAATGGAATGGGGGTGTTAGAGCAGGGTTGTGTCTATGTTACCTTCGTGCTCAAGACCTGGAAGTGACAATATGAGAGGGCAGGAGAGAACTTCCAACCTTACAGCACCTAAATGTTTTCTTTGTTCTCTGTTTGTGTGGGGTAATTTTTGTTTCTATACAGCATTGGACCCTTGCGGGCACGCTTCGGGCTCGCCACACTTCGGGCTCAGTGTCTTGCTCCGCTCGCCACACTTTACTATTCCAAATAGATTGTGACATGGACCCAGGGGATTATGGGGAAATAGGATTTTAATTACCTACCGGTAAATCCTTTTCTCGTAGTCCATAGAGGATGCTGGGGTCCATTTTAGTACCATGGGGTATAGACGGTTCCGCAGGAGCCTTCGGCACTTAAAAACTTTTCAACAGTGTGAACTGGCTCCTCTCTCTATTCCCCTCCTCCAGACATCAGTATAGGAACTGTGCCCGAGGAGACAGACAACTTCGAGAGAAGAATTTACATTAAACTAGTGGCGAGATTCACACCAGCTCACACCATACAAAACATGCCGCCTAACATGGCTTTCAACATAACCCATGCTAACGTGCATGCATAACGCAACAGCAACAGCTGTGAACATCTTAACACACGAGAACCTGTGTAAAAAGATAAAACGTAATTCTGCAGGAAAAATTAGCACTGGGCGGGCGCCCAGCATCCTCTACGGACTACGAGAAAAGGATTTACCGGTAGGTAATTAAAATCCTATTTTTTCTTACGTCCTAGAGGATGCTGGGGTCCATTTTAGTACCATGGGGATGTACCAAAGCTCCCAGTACGGGCGGGAAAGTGATAATGTTCATGTAGAACTGACTGACCAAACTGAAGGTCGTCAGCAGCCAAGGTGTCAAACCTGTAAAACTTAGCAAACGTGTTTGCCCCTGACCAAGTAGCTGCTCGGCAAATTTGCAACTCCGAGACAACCCGGGCAGCCGCACAGGAAGAACCCACTTTCGTTGTAGAGTGGGCCTTTACCGAACTCGGTAACGGCAATCCTGCCGTGGAATAAGCGTGTTGAATGGTACCTCCGATCCAGCTCGCAATAGTCTGCCTAGAAGCAGGACCCCCAATCTTGTTGGGGTCATAGAGGACAAACAAAGATTCTGTTTTTCTTATCCAAGCCATTCTTGCAACATAAGTCCTCAACGCTCTGACGACATCCAAGTACTTTTGAAACGGCTGAGGTGTCAGAAGACACTGGCACCACCACAGGTTGGTTGATATGGAAATAAGACACATTAAACTAGAAGAAAATGCTTGCGCGTCCGCAGTTCAGCTCTATCTTCATGAAAAATCAAATAAGGACTCGTGTGACAGAGCCCCTAATTCAGACACTCGTCTGCCTGAGGCCAAGGCCAACAGCATGACCACTTTCCAAGTGAGAAACTTCAACTCTACCTCTTGTAGAGGCTCAAACCAGTCCGATTTAAGGAACTGCAACACCACATTAAGATCCCATGGCGCCGCAGGAGGCACAAAGGGAGGTTGGATGCTCAGAACCCCCTTCACAAACGTCTGGACCTCAGGAAGGGAAGCCAACTGTTTCTGAAAGAAAATGGACAAGGCCGAAATTTGGACCTTGGTAGACCCTAATCTCAAGCCAGCATCCACACCCGCCTGTAGAAATAGGAGAAGACATCCTAATTTAAACTCCACCGCAGGAGACTTCTTGGATTCACACCAAGATACATATTTTCTACAAATACGATGGTAATGTTTGGACGTTACCCCTTTCCTGGCCAGAATAAGTGTGGGAATGACTTCATTGGGAATACCCTTACGGGCTAGGATCTGGCGCTCAACAGCCATGCCGTCAAACGCAGCCGCGGTAAGTCTTGATAAACAAACGGTCCCTGCTGAAGCAGTTCCTTGCGAAGAGGAAGAGGCTGAGAATCTTCCAGTAATAACTCCTGAAGATCTGGCTACCAAGCCCTCCTTGGCCAGTCTGGAGCAATGAGAATTGCTGGAACCCTTGTTCTTCTGATGATCTTGAGAACTTTTGGTTATTTGTGGAAGTGGAGGGAACAGATACACCGACTAAAACACCCACTGGGTCACCAGTGCATCCACTGCTATTGCTTGTGGGTCCCTTGACCTGGAACAATATTTCTGAAGCTTCTTGTTGAGACGTGATGCCATCATATCTACTTGAGGAATGCCCCAATGATCTGCTACCTCTGCAAAGACTTCTGGGTGAAGGCCCCATTTTCCTGGATGGAGATCGTGTCTGCTGAGGAAGTCTGCTTCCCAGTTGTCCAC
This sequence comes from Pseudophryne corroboree, assembly GCF_028390025.1. Classification (NCBI taxonomy): domain Eukaryota; kingdom Metazoa; phylum Chordata; class Amphibia; order Anura; family Myobatrachidae; genus Pseudophryne; species Pseudophryne corroboree. The sequence continues at coordinate 135,420,945 of NC_086449.1, read as the reverse complement.
TCCCGGAATGAAAATTGCCGACAGAGCTTTTGCATGTCTTTCTGCCGAGAGGAGTATCTTTGTCACTTCTGCCATTGCCGCTCTGCTTTTTGTTCTGCCCTGGCGGTTTATGTAAGCTACTGCCTTTACATTGACTGGATCTGTATGGGACGACCTTGAAGCAGGTGTGCCGCTTGATGAAGGCTGTTGTACACAGCTCTCAATTCCAGAATGTTTACGTGAAGGAGTACTTCTTGACTTGACCATCGTCCTTGGAAGCTTTCCCCTTGCGTGACTGCTGCCCAACCTCGGAGGTTTGCATCTGTGGTCACCAGGATCCAAGTCTGAATCCCGAACCTGCGTCCCTCCAGGAGGTGAGAACTTTGAAGCCACCACAAGAGTGAAATTCTGGCTTTTGTTGACAGGATTATCCTCCGGTGCATGTGTAGGTGCGATCCGGACCACTTGTCCAGTAGGTCCCATTGGAACACCCTGCCGTGGAATCGGCCAAATTGTAGAGCCTCGTAGGCCGCTACCATCTTCCCCAGCAGGCGGATGCACTGATGAATCGATACGCGTGCTGGTTTTAAAACTTGTTTGACCATCCTCTGGATCTCCAGAGCCTTTTCCACCTGTAAGAATACTTTCTGTGCTTCCGTGTCCAATATCATTCCCAGAAATGATAACCTCCTTGTGGGTTCCAATTGTGATTTTGGAAGGTTTATGATCCAACCGTGCTGTTGAAGCACCGTCAGGGAAAGTGCAATGTTCTGCACTAGTTTCTCCCTGGATCTAGCTTTTATGAGATCGTCCAAGTATGGGATGACTTTGACTCCTTTCTTGCGAAGAAGAACCATCATCTCCGCCATCACCTTGGTGAATATTCTCGGAGCCGAGGAGAGCCCGAAAGGCAATGTTTGGAACTGGTAGTGGCAGTCTTGCACCGCAAACCTCAGGTATGCCCGATGCGGAAGGTAGATGGGAACATGTAAATAAGCATCTTTGATGTCCATCGATACCAGAAATTCCTTTTCCTCCAAGCTGGAGATCACCGCTCTCAGGGATTCCATCTTGAATTTGAACCTTTTCAAATAAAGGTTCAGAGTCTTTAGGTTTAAAATCAGTCTGACCGAGCCATCCGGTTTACAAACAGTCTTGAATAAAACCCTTTTTCCTGTTGTGACACAGGAACTAAGGAAATTACGTTGTCTTGACATAATTTCTGTATTGCGTTCAGCACTTTTGCTCTGTCCTGAACAGAAGCTGGTATGGCCGATTTGAAAAATCGGCATGGGGGAAGGTCCTGAAATTCCAATTTTTACCCTTGGGATACTATCTGCAATACCCAAGGATCCAGATCTGAGTGAACCCAGACCTGGCTGAAAGACAGTAGACGTGCCCCCACCCAATTGTACTCCCGCAGGGGGAGCCCCAGCGTCATGCTGAGGTTTTAGCAGAAGTAGCTGTTGACTTCTGCTCCTGCGAGCATGATGGTGTTGTAGATTTTTCACCTCTTCCTCGACCTCTTCCTGCAAAGAAGGGGGTATCCTTTGCCTTTTTGGACTTGTTGGGCCGAAAGGATTGCATCGTATGAGAATGAAATCCTTTCCTAGGTGGAGCAGTTGCGGAAGGCAGAAATGCTGACTTGCCTGATGCAGTTGTTGAAATCATGGCATCCAGCTTGTCTCCAAAGAGGGCTTCTCCATTGTAAGGAAGCGCCTCAATATTCTTTTTTGATTCCGCAACAGCATTCCATTGGCGGATCCACAGCGCCCTGCGGGCTGAAATCGCCATAGCGGAGGATCTTAAACTCAGCAACCCAATATCCTTCATAGCTTCAACTAAGTAACCTGCAGCATCTTTGATATGGCCGAGAGTTAGGACTATTTCATCCCTGTCAACTGTGTCTATGTTAACAAGCAAGTTGTCAGACTATTTTTCCATAGCGTTACCTACCCACGCACAAGCAATGGTGGGCCTGAGCACTGTTCCGTTAGCCGTATATATGGATTTTAGGGTTGTTTCTAATTTACGGTCAGCTGGATCTTTTAAAGAGGCTGAACCAGGGGCAGGCAAAACTATTTTCTTAGACAGTCGAGAAACTGAGGTGTCTATCATTGGGGGTGTCTCCCATTTGTGCCTGTCTTCCTCAAGGAAAGGGTACGCTACACGTATCCTTCTGGGAAGGGTACATTTCTTCTCAGGGTTAGCCCAGGATTCTTCAAAGAATGCATTCAAATCCTTTGAAGGAGGAAACGTCACAACCTGCTTTTTATTTCATTTAAAATAATCCTTTTCCTCTGGGACCAGTGTTGTTTCAGGAAACTCCAACACTTCCTTTACAGCAACTATCATACATTGTATACTTTTGGCTAATTTGGGGTCTACCCGTCTCAAATCCCCGGTGTCGACGTCAGAATCTGTGTCCCCTTGTATTATCTGGGCCAGAGACCTTCTCTGGGAACTGGATGGGACCCGAGTGGATGATATGGAGGGGTCAGTAAACAGTGCATCCTCCAATATTTAGTCTGTTGTTCAGACTCAGAGAATTTCTTTGCAAGCATTGACATTCTTTTGCAACATTCTCACCTACTCCGGCTCCTTCTGAGAGGGAAGGGCCACCACATTACCCTCTTGTGCATCTAAAATGGGTTCTTCCTGGGAAGAACCCTCCCCAATGTCTGACATGTTACACACTTGTACACACACACACACACACACACACACACACACACACACACACACACACACACACACACAGGAGCTATTGGGGACAGACCCACACTAAAGTCTGTCAGAGAGACACAGAGGGATTTGCCAGTCCACACACTGCGCCTTATTGTGGATTGTGGAAATATTGGCCCTCATTCCGAGTTGTTCGCTCGCTAGCTGCTTTTAGCAGCATTGCAAATGCTAGGCCGCCGCCCTCTGGGAGTGTATCTTAGTTTAGCAGAATAGCGAATGAAAGATTAGCAGAACTGCTACTAAATAATTTGCTGACGTTTCTGAGTAGCTCCAGACCTACTCCTAGACTGCGATCACCTCAGTCCGTTTAGTTCCTGGTTTGACGTCACAAACACGCCCTGCATTCGGCCAGCCACTCCCCCATTTCGCCAGCCACTCCTGCGGTTTTACCTGGCACGCCTGTGTTTTTTAGCACACTCCCTGAAAATGGCCAGTTTCCGCCCAGAAACACCCACTTCCTGTCAACCACTCTACGTTCACTCGATCGATGAAAAAACGTTGCTCGAGCTTGCCGGTCACATGAATACCACCCATACCAATAATAGGCCCACAGACCTAATTATAATGAACACTCTCTGCCCCTTCTATAACACCCCGTACTTGTATCAGCGTTGTCATGAGGAGAAACAGCGTTCAGGAGCTTCACACTGGAGTTTCTGCAGGAAAAAATGGCACCCAGTGAGTGTTCTGGCAAGTCTGAGAAGCCCCGCCCTTCAGCCTCAGCAATGTAATTTCTCTAACGTCCTAGTGGATGCTGGGGACTCCGTCAGGACCATGGGGATTAGCGGCTCCGCAGGAGACAGGGCACAAAAGCAAGCTTTTAGGATCACATGGTGTGTACTGGCTCCTCCCCCTATGACCCTCCTCCAAGCCTCAGTTAGGTTTTTGTGCCCGGCCGAGAAGGGTGCAATCTAGGTGGCTCTCTTAAAGAGTTGCTTAGAAAAAGTTTTTAGGTTCTTTATTTTCAGTGAGTCCTGCTGGCAACAGGCTCACTGCATCGAGGGACTTAGGGGAGAGATTTTCAACTCACCTGCGTGCAGGATGGATTGGATTCTTAGGCTACTGGACATAGCTCCAGAGGGAGTCGGAACACAGGGCTCGCCCTGGGGTTCGTCCCGGAGCCGCGCCGCCGACCCCCCTTGCAGATGCTGAAGATGAAGAGGTCCGGAACCAGGCGGCAGAAGACTCTCAGTCTTCATCAGGTAGCGCACAGCACTGCAGCTGTGCGCCATTGTTGTCAGCACACTTCACACAGCGGTCACGGAGGGTGCAGGGCGCTGGGGGGGGGCGCCCTGGGCAGCAATGTATAATACCTGTATGGCAAAAAATACATCACATATAGCCCTTGAGGCTATATGGATGTATTTAACCCCTGCCAGATATCTAAAACTCCGGAGAAGAAGCCCGCCGAAAAGGGGGCGGGGCCTATTCTCCTCAGCACACAGCGCCATTTTCCCTCACAGAAAGGCTGGTGGGAAGGCTCCCATGATCTCCCCTGCACTGCACTACAGAAACAGGGTTAAAACAGAGAGGGGGGGCACTGATTTGGCGATATGTATATATATTAAAATGCTATAAAAGGAACACTTATATAAAGGTTGTCCCTGGATAATTATAGCGTTTTGGTGTGTGCTGGCAAACTCTCCCTCTGTCTCCCCAAAGGGCTAGTGGGTCCTGTCCTCTATCAGAGCATTCCCTATGTGTGTGCTGTATGTCGGTACGTGTGTGTCGACATGTATGAGGAAAATATTGGTGAGGAGGCGGAGCAAATTGCCTGTAATGGTGATGTCACTCTCTAGGGAGTCGACACCGGAATGGATGGCTTATTTATGGAAATTACGTGACAATGTCAACACGCTGCAAGCCGGTTGACGACATGAGAGGGCCGGCGAACAAATTAGTATCTGTCCAGGCGTCTCAAACACCGTCAGGGGCTGTAAAATGCCCATTTACCTCAGTCGGTCGACACAGACCCAGACACGGACACTGATTTCAGTGTCGACGGTGAAGAAACAAACGTATTTTCTTTTAGGGCCACACGTTAAGGGCAATGAAGGAGGTGTTACATATTTCTGATACTCCAAGTACCACAAAAAAGGGTATTATGTGTGAGGTGAAAAAACTACCTGTAGTTTTTCCTGAATCAGATAAATTAAATGAAGTGTGTGATGATGCGTGGGTTTCCCCCGATAGAAAATTATTGGCGGTATACCCTTTCCCGCCAGAAGTTAAGGCGCGGTGGGAAACACCCCTCAGGGTGGATAAGGCGCTCACACGCTTATCAGAACAAGTGGCGGTACCATCTACGGATAGGGCCGTACTTAAGGAGCCAGCTGATAGGAGGCTGAAAAATATCCTAAAAAGTATACACACACATGCTGGTGTTATACTGCGACCAGCGATCGCCTCAGCCTGGATGTGCAGAGCTGAGGTGGCTTGGTCGGATTCCCTGACTAAAAATATTGATACCTTTGACAGGGACAGTATTTTATTGACTATAGAGCATTTAAAGGATGCATTTCTATATATGCGAGATGCGCAGAGGGATATTTGCACTCTGGCATCAAGAGTAAATGCGATGTCCATATCTGCAAGAAGATGTTTATGGACACGACAGTGGTCAGGTGATGCAGATTCCAAACGGCACAAAGATGTATTGCCGTATAAAGGGGAGGAGTTATTTGGGGTCGGTCCATGGGACCTGGTGGCCAGGGCAACTGCTGGAAAATCCACCGTTTTTTACCCTAAGTCACATCTCTGCAGAAAAAGACACCGTCTTTTCAGCCTCAGTCCTTTCGTCCCTATAAGAGTCATATCTGCCCAGGGATAGAGGAAAGGGAAGAAGACTGCAGCAGGCAGCCCATTCCCAGGAACAGAAGCCCTCCACCGCTTCTACCAAGTTCTCAGCATGACGCTGGGACCGTACAGGACCCCTGGATCCTACAAGTAGTATCCAAGGGGTACAGATTGGAATGTCGAGAGGTTTCCCCCCTCGCAGGTTCCTGTAGTCTGCTGTACCAATGTCTCCCTCCGACAGGGAGGCAGTATTGAAAACAATTCACAAGCTGTATTCCCAGCAGGTGATAATAAAATTACCCCTCCGACAACAAGGAAAGGGGTATTACTCCACACTATATGGTGGTACTGAAGGCTAGGTGAGACCTATTCTAAATCTGAAAAATTTGAACACTTGCAAGGGTTCAAATCCAGATGGAGTCACTCAGAGCAGTGATAGCAAAGAACAAGGGGACTATATGGTGTCCCGGGACATCAGGGATGCTTACCTTCATGTCCCAAAATTTGCCTTTTCTCACCAAGGGTACCTCAGGTTCGTGGTACAGAACTGTCACTATCAGTTTCAAGACGATGCCGTTGGATTGTCCAAGGCACCCCGGGTCCTTACCAAGGTAATGACCGAAAGGAGGATTCGTCTTCAAAGAAAATGGACGACCTCCTGATAAGAACAAGGTCCAGAGAACAGTTGGAGGTCGGAGTAGCACTATCTCAAGTAGTTCTACGACAGCACGGGTGGATTCTAAATATTCCAAAACCGCAGTTGTTCCGACGACACGTCTGCTGGTCCTAGGGATGATTCTGGACACAGTCCAGGAAAAGGTGTTTCTCCCAGAGGAGAAAGCCAGGGAGTTATCCGAGCTAATCGGGATCCTCCTAAAACCAGGAAAAGTGTCAGTGCATCATTGCACAAGAGTCCTGGTAAAAATGGTGGCTTATTACGAAGCGCTTCCATTCGGCAGATTTCACGCAAGAACTCTTCAGTGGGATCTGCTGGACAAATGGTCCGGATCGCATCTTCAGATGCATCAGCGGATAACCCTATATCCAAGGACAAGGGTGTCTCTCCTGTGGTGATTACAGAGTGCTCATCTTCTAGAGGGCCGCAGATTCGGCATTCAGGATTGGATGCTGGTGACCACGGAGGCCAGCCTGAGAGGCTGGGGAGCAGTCACACAAGGAGTGTGATCAAGTCTGGAGAATTCTCTCCACATAAATATACTGGAGCTAAGAGCAAATTTATAATGCTCTAAGCTTAGCAAGACCTCTGCTTCAAGGTCAGCCGGTATTGATCCAGTGGGATAACATCACGGCAGTCGCCCACGTAAACAGAAAGGGCGGCACAAGAAGCAGGAGGGCAGTGGCAAAACTGCAAGGATTTTTCGCTAGGCGGAAAATCATGTGATAGCACTGTCAGCAGTGTTCATTCCGGGAGTGGACGACTGGGAAGCAGACTTCCTCAGCAGGCACGACCTCCACCCGGGAGAGTGGGAACTTCATCGGGAAGTTTTCCGCATGATTGTGAACCGTTGGGAAAGACCAAAGGTGGACATGATGGCGTCCCGCCCGAACAAAAAATGGGACAGGTATTGCGCCAGGTCACGAGACCTTCAGGCGATAGCTGTGGACGTCCTGGTAACACCGTGGGTGTAACAGTCGGTGTATGTGTTCCCTCCTCTGCTTCTCATAACCAAGGTATTGAGAATTATAAGACATAGAGGAGTAAGAACTATACTCGTGGCTCCGGATTGGCCAAGAGGGACTTGGTAACCGGAACTTCAAGAGATGCTCACAGAGGACTAATGGCCTCGGGAGCTAAGAAGGGATTTGCTTTCAGCAAGTACCATGTCTGTTCCAAGAGGAACCGTGGCATCGGCCTTTAAGAAAGGACCTGCTCCAGCAGGGACCTTGTCTGTTCCAAGACTTACCGCGACTGCGTTTGACGGCATGGCGGTTTGAACGCCGGATCCTAAGGGAAAAGGCATTCCGGAAGAGGTCATACCTACCCTGGTCAAAGCCAGGAAGGAGGTGACCGCACAACGTTATCACCACATGTGGTAAAAATATGTTGCGTGGGTGAGGCCAGGAAGGCCCCACGAAAAAATTTCAACTAGGTCGATTTCTGCACTTCCTGCAAACAGGAGTGTCTATGAGCCTCAAATTGGGGTCCATTAAGGTTCAAGTTTCGGCCCTATAGATTTTCTTCCAGAAAGAATTGGCTTCAGTTCCTGAAGTCCAGACGTTTGTCAAGGGAGTATTGCATATACAGCCCTTGTGTGCCTCCAGTGACACCGTGGATCTCAACGTAGTGTTGGGATTCCTCAAATCATATTGGTTTGAACCACTCAAATCTGTGGATTTGAAATATCTCACATGGAAAGTGACCATGCTGTTGGCCCTGGCCTCGGCCAGGCGATTGTCAAAATTGGCGGCTTTGTCTTACAAAAGCCCATATTTGATTTTCCATTCGGACAGGGCAGAACTGCGGACTCGTCACCAGTTTCTTCCTAAGGTGGTGTCAGCGTTTCACCTGAAACAACCTATTGGGGTGCCTGCGGCTACTAGGGACTTGGAGGACTCCAAGTTGCTAGACGTTGTCAGGGCCCTGAAAATATATATATATATATATATATATATATATAATTCCAGGACGGCTGGAGTCAGAAAGTCTGACTTGCTGTTTATATTGTAGGCACCCAAAAAGCTGGGTGCTCCTGCTTCTAAGCAGACTATTGCTCGTTGGATTTGTAGTACAATTCAGCTTGCACATTCTGTGGCAGGCCTGCCACAGCCAAAATCTGTAAATGCCCATTCCACAAGGAAGGTGGGCTCATCTTGGGCGGCTGCCCGAGGGGTCTCGGCTTTACAACTTTGCCGAGCAGCTACTTGGTCAGGGGCAAACACGTTTGCAAAATTCTACAAATTTGATACCCTGGCTGAGGAGGACCTGGAGTTCTCTCATTCGGTGCTGCAGAGTCATCCGCACTCTCCCGCCCGTTTGGGAGCTTTGGTATAATCCCCATGGTCCTGACGGAGTCCCCAGCATCCACTAGGACGTTAGAGAAAATAAGATTTTACTTACCGATAAATCTATTTCTCATAGTCCGTAGTGGATGCTGGGCGCCCATCCCAAGTGCGGATTGTCTGCATTACTTGTACATAGTTATTGTTACAAAAAAATCGGGTTATTATTGTTGTGAGCCATCTTTTTTAGAGGCTACTTCATTGTTATCATACTGTTAACTGGGTTCAAATCACAAGTTGTACGGTGTGATTGGTGTGGCTGGTATGAGTCTTACCCGGGATTCAAGATCCTTCCTTATTGTGTACGCTCGTCCGGGCACAGTACCTAACTGAGGCTTGGAGGAGGGTCATAGGGGGAGGAGCCAGTACACACCATGTGATCCTAAAAGCTTGCTTTTGTGCCCTGTCTCCTGCGGAGCCGCTAATCCCCATGGTCCTGACGGAGTCCCCAGCATCCACTACGGACTATGAGAAATAGATTTATCGGTAAGTAAAATCTTATTATTTATACTGGCTGGGGATGGCACATCAGCAGCTGTACATGGATGTACCCTTTTTGCCAGTGAGAGTAAGGTTTTAAAACATGCCCTCAGAGCGCGCCCTGCACCCTTGTGCTGAGAGACATGGTGCGCAGCTTCCCGCCGCTGCGCGTGTACCTGTTTGCCGCAAACAATGACCGGAGGATCCCCTCTCTGCAGGACTCCAGTAATATACTCACCAGCCTTCTGGCTCTGTTAGGGGGTGGCGGCAATGTTGTGGGAGTGAACGCTGGCCAGGCTTGGGCTGTGTTCAGTACCCTTCAGGAGCTAATGGTGTCCTGTCAGCGCAAGCAGAACCATTAACTAATCGAGAAGTTGGTTCCTACTTCCCCCCCTAAGTCCCATGAAGCAGGGAAGCTGTTGCCAGCAGCTCCTTGTAAAATAAAAAACCTAAGAAAGTCTTTTTCCAGCAAAGCTATGTAGAGCTCCCCTAGTGTGCATCCAGTCTCCTGGGCACATTTTCTAAACTGAGGTCTGGAGGAGGGGTATAGAGGGAGGAGCCAGTTCACGCTGTTGAAAAGTCTTAAAGTGCCGAAAGCTCCTGCGGAACCATCTATACCCCATGGTACTAAAATGGACCCCAGCATCCTCTAGGACGTAAGAGAAAGGTCCTTTCCACAAAGGTAAACTAGATGCTACCGTTAGAGCAGGTGCTGCTTTATGTAGTGCTAGCCACCGGGGCAATGTGACCACCTGCAGCTGCATGCCTCCCAACAAGACCCTCTCCAGGAGGGACACAATGCTCTGCTCCTTGACTTCCCTCTTAATTTATGATTGCCATCACCTGTGGAGAAACACCTTGCTTATACACTAACCTGTTCAACACAAGTGCCGGCAGTCATACATTAAAAAAAAAAAGTGCAAAAGCAGAGCATTTGTGTCCCTCCTGGAGAGGGTCATGTTGGGAAATATGCAGCTGCCGCCCACCCAGTGCCTGTACTGCAGTTTGCAGACCCCTGGATCCCCAGTCACCACGTTTGCTATTTGCAGAGTTCTGGCCTCGCCCGCATCCAGTCCCAGTAGTTTCCCGCGTCCCCGGCCCGCACCATGTGACACGAGCAGCGAACCCTCTTGCCAGTGATAGGGCGTGGCCACCGCCAGTCTCCAAGGTAGAGAGGGACGCCGCGGCTGCGCTCTCGGACACATGGTCCGCTGGCCCCGCCCCAAGCAGTAACCTCTCGTCCCCGCCCCGTGTCGTGACGTCACCCTGGACCCTGTCGGTCGGTGCGCGGCGTCCTGGCTGCAGACAGCGGGCAGAGCACGGCCCGCTCGTTGCACCCGTGGGAGGGTTCTGCGCCGCCCCTGTCCACGGCAGCCTCATGGAGCTGCGAAGTGCCGGCATACCGATGGAGGCGAGAGAGGAGGCGCCCTCACTGCCGGGAGACGGGGACGACTACGAGAGTCTGCCGGACGGGGTGTCCCCGCTGACGCACATGGTAGCCGGAGCCGTGGCAGGGATCCTGGAGCACTCGGTCATGTATCCGGTGGACTCTGTCAAGGTAAGAGGCATGGAGGGGGCGGGGTCGTGCGGTGACAGGTGTGATGGCGCTCGGCATGGGGAGCAGCGTGGCTGCAGCAGGGCACTGTGGCACTCTGCATGTTATATGTAGTGTAGTATACACAGGACACGCATCATAATACAGATATATAGCACAGGTGCACACTTGTGGGTTTTTTTTTTTATGCTCTACTACTTAGTGTATGGAGTGTGTGTACTGACCTGTAGCTGCCCATTGCTGGTATATAAGGGATAATACAGTTCCCCACTATTAGTAGTAAGTGAGCAGATATGGGATGTATACAGGTCGCATAGGGGAATGCTGAGGTGTATATGGGAGGAAGCATTAATAACCTGTCTCATGCACCGATGACAGAGCCCAGAGGTGAGGCAGGGGTGTTGGGCAATGATGGGATGGTACTGCATCCACCTGAGACCCCTGCTCTGCTATCTAAAGACGGGGGGGGAGGAGGGAATTCTTATTTCTCTATCGTCCTAAGTGGATGCTGGGGTTCCTGAAAGGACCATGGGGAATAGCGGCTCCGCAGGAGACAGGGCACAAAAAAAGTAAAGCTTTACTAGGTCAGGTGGTGTGCACTGGCTCCTCCCCCTATGACCCTCCTCCAGACTCCAGTTAGATTTTGTGCCCGAACGAGAAGGGTGCAATCTAGGTGGCTCTCCTAAAGAGCTGCTTAGAGAAAGTTTAGTTTAGGTTTTTTTACTTTACAGTGAGTCCTGCTGGCAACAGGATCACTGCAACGAGGGACTTAGGGGAGAAGTAGTAAACTCACCTGCGTGCAGAGTGGATTTGCTGCTTGGCTACTGGACACCATTAGCTCCAGAGGGATCGAACACAGGCCCAGCCATGGAGTCCGGTCCCGGAGCCGCGCCGCCGACCCCCTTGCAGATGCTGAAGCGTGAAGAGGTCCAGAAACCGGCGGCTGAAGACTCCTCAGTCTTCATAAGGTAGCGCACAGCACTGCAGCTGTGCGCCATTTTCCTCTCAGCACACTTCACACGGCAGTCACTGAGGGTGCAGAGCGCTGGGGGGGGGCGCTCTGAGAGGCAAATAAAAACCTTATAAAAGGCTAAAAATACCTCACATATAGCCCACAGGGGCTATATGGAGATATTTAACCCCTGCCTGACTAAAATAATAGCGGGAGAAGAGCCCGCCGTGAAAGGGGCGGGGCCTATCTCCTCAGCACACGGCGCCATTTTCTGTCACAGCTCCGCTGGTCAGGACGGCTCCCAGGTCTCTCCCCTGCACTGCACTACAGAAACAGGGTAAAACAGAGAGGGGGGGCACATTAATGGCTATATATTGTATATATTAAAGCAGCTATAAGGGAGCACTTAATTATAAGGCTATCCCTGTTATATATAGCGCTTTTTGGTGTGTGCTGGCAGACTCTCCCTCTGTCTCCCCAAAAGGGCTAGTGGGTCCTGTCTTCATTAGAGCATTCCCTGTGTGTCTGCTGTGTGTGTCGGTACGTGGTGTCGACATGTATGAGGACGATATTGGTGTGGAGGCGGAGCAATTGCCAAATATGCAGATGTCACCCCCCAGGGGGTCGACACCAGAATGGATGCCTTTATTTGTGGAATTACGTGATAGTTTATCTTCACTTAAACAGTCGGTTGAGGACATGAGGCGGCCGGACAATCAATTAATGCCTGTCCAGGCGCCTCAAACACCGTCAGGGGCTGTAAAACGCCCTTTGCCTCAGTCGGTCGACACAGACCCAGACACAGGCACTGATTCTAGTGACGACGGTGGAAATTCAAACGTATTTTCCAGTAGGGCCACACGTTATATGATTTTGGCAATGAAGGAGACGTTACATTTAGCTGATACTACAGATACCGTAAAACAGGGTATTATGTATGGTGTGAAAAAACTACCAACAGTTTTTCCTGAATCAGAAGAGTTAAATGACGTGTGTGATGAAGCGTGGGTTGCTCCTGATAGAAAGTTGATAATTTCAAAAAAAAAAAAAAAAAAAAAAAATTATTGGCATTATACCCTTTCCCGCCAGAGGTTAGGGCGCGCTGGGAAACACCCCCTAAGGTGGACAAGGCGCTCACACGCTTATCTAAACAAGTGGCGTTACCCTCTCCTGAGACGGCCGCACTTAAGGATCCATCAGATAGGAGGATGGAAGTTATTCAAAAGAGTATATACACACATGCAGGTGTTATACTACGACCAGCTATAGCAACTGCCTGGATGTGCAGTGCTGGAGTAGTTTGGTCAGAATCCCTGATTGAAAATATTGATACCCTAGATAGGGACAAGGTTTTGCTGTCGTTAGAACAAATAAAGGATGCATTTATCTATATGCGTGATGCACAGAGAGATATCTGCACACTGGCATCTCGGGTGAGTGCTATGTCCATTTCAGCCAGAAGAGCCTTATGGACACGACAGTGGACAGGTGATGCGGATTCAAAACGTCATATGGAAGTTTTGCCGTATAAAGGGGAGGAGTTATTTGGAGTCGGTCTATCAGACTTGGTGGCCACGGCTACTGCCGGGAAATCCACCTTTTTACCTCAAGTCACTCCCCAACAGAAAAAGGCACCGACCTTTCAACCGCAGCCCTTTCGCTCCTACAAAAATAAGAGAGCAAAGGGCTTGTCGTACCTGCCACGAGGCAGAGGCAGAGGGAAGAGACACCAACAGGCAGCTCCTTCCCAGGAACAGAAGCCCTCCCCGGCTCCTGCAAAAACCTCAGCATGACGCTGGGGCCTCTCAAGCGGACTCGGGGACAGTGGGCGGCCGTCTCAAAAATTACAGCGCGCAGTGGGCTCACTCGCAGGTAGACCCCTGGATCCTGCAGATAATATCTCAGGGGTACAGGTTGGAATTAGAGACAGATCCTCCTCATCGTTTCCTGAAGTCTGCGTTACCAACCGTCTCGTCCGAAAGGGAGATGGTTTTGGACGCCATTCACAAGCTGTACTCTCAGCAGGTGATAGTCAAAGTACCCCTCTTACAACAAGGAAAGGGGTATTATTCCACTCTATTTGTGGTACCGAAGCCGGATGGCTCGGTAAGGCCTATTCTAAATCTAAAGTTCTTGAACATCTACATAAAAAAGTTCAAGTTCAAGATGGAGTCACTCAGAGCAGTGATAGCGAACCTGGAAGAAGGGGACTTTATGGTATCCTTGGACATCAAGGATGCGTATCTCCACGTTCCGATTTACCCCGCACACCAGGGGTACCTCAGATTCGTTGTTCAAAACTGTCACTATCAGTTTCAGACGCTGCCGTTCGGATTGTCCACGGCGCCTCGGGTCTTTACCAAGGTAATGGCCGAGATGATGATTCTTCTTCGAAGAAAAGGCGTATTAGTTATCCCATACTTGGACGATCTCCTGATAAGGGCAAGGTCCAGAGAACAGCTGGAGACAGGATTAGCACTATCTCAAGAGGTGCTAAGACAACACGGGTGGATTCTGAATATTCCAAAATCCCAATTAATCCCGACAACTCGTCTGCTGTTCCTAGGAATGATTCTGGACACGGTCCAGAAAAAGGTTTTCCTTCCCGAGGAAAAAGCCAAGGAGTTATCCGACCTGGTCAGGAACCTCCTAAAACCAGGAAAGGTGTCAGTACATCAATGCACAAGAGTCCTGGGAAAAATGGTGGCTTCTTACGAAGCAATTCCATTCGGCAGATTCCATGCAAGAATATTCCAAAGGGATCTGTTGGACAAATGGTCAGGGTCGCATCTGCAGATGCACCTGCGAATAACCCTGTCACCAAAGACAAGGGTGTCACTTCTGTGGTGGTTGCAGAAGGCTCACCTATTAGAAGGCCGCAGATTCGGCATTCAGGATTGGATCCTGGTGACCACGGACGCCAGCCTGAGAGGCTGGGGAGCAGTCACACAAGGAAGAAACTTCCAGGGAGTATGGACGAGCCTGGAAAAGTCTCTTCACATAAACATTCTGGAACTAAGAGCAATCTACAATGCTCTAAGCCAGGCGGAACTTCTCCTGCAAGGGAAGCCGGTGTTGATTCAGTCGGACAACATCACGGCGGTCGCCCATGTAAACAGGCAGGGCGGCACAAGAAGCAGGAGTGCAATGGCAGAAGCTGCCAAGATTCTTCGCTGGGCGGAGAATCACGTGATAGCACTGTCAGCAGTGTTCATCCCGGGCGTGGACAACTGGGAAGCAGACTTCCTCAGCAGACACGATCTTCATCCGGGAGAGTGGGGTCTACATCCAGAGGTCTTCAACATGTTAATAGACCGTTGGGAAAGACCAATTGTAGACATGATGGCGTCTCGCCTCAACAAGAAACTGGACAAATATTGCGCCAGGTCAAGAGATCCACAGGCAATAGCTGTGGACGCACTGGTAACTCCTTGGGTGTACCAGTCAGTGTATGTGTTTCCTCCTCTGCCGCTCATACCAAAGGTATTGAAGATCATACGGCAAAGAAGAGTAAGAACAATACTAGTGGTTCCGGATTGGCCGAGAAGAACTTGGTACCCGGAACTTCAAGAGATGCTCACGGACGAACCGTGGCCTCTACCTCTGAGAAGGGACCTGCTACAGCAGGGTCCCTGTCTCTTTCAAGACTTACCGCGGCTGCGTTTGACGGCATGGCGGTTGAACGCCAGATCCTAAAAGGGAAAGGCATTCCAGAAGAAGTCATTCCTACCTTGATTAAGGCACGGAAGGAAGTCACCGTGAAACATTATCACCGCATTTGGCGAAAATATGTTGCGTGGTGCGAGGATCGGAGTGTTCCGACGGAGGAATTTCAACTGGGTCGTTTCCTACATTTCCTACAATCAGGATTGTCTATGGGTCTCAAATTGGGATCCATTAAGGTTCAAATTTCGGCCCTGTCAATATTCTTCCAAAAAGAATTGGCCTCTGTCCCTGAGGTCCAGACTTTTGTCAAAGGAGTACTGCATATACAGCCTCCTGTGGTGCCTCCGGTGGCACCGTGGGATCTAAATGTAGTTTTAGATTTCCTCAAATCCCATTGGTTTGAACCATTGAAAAAGGTGGATTTGAAATATCTCACATGGAAAGTGACTATGTTACTGGCCCTGGCTTCTGCCAGGAGAGTATCTGAATTGGCGGCTTTATCTTATAAAAGCCCTTATCTAATCTTCCATTCGGATAGGGCAGAACTGCGGACTCGTCCGCATTTTCTCCCTAAAGTGGTATCAGCATTTCATCTGAACCAACCTATTGTGGTGCCTGCGGCCACTAGCGACTTGGAGGACTCCAAGTTGTTGGACGTTGTCAGAGCTTTAAAAATATACATTTCAAGGACGGCTGGAGTCAGAAAATCTGACTCGCTGTTTATACTGTATGCACCCAACAAGTTGGGCGCACCTGCTTCTAAGCAGTCGATTGCTCGTTGGATTTGTAACACAATTCAACTTGCACATTCTGTGGCAGGCCTGCCACAGCCTAAAACTGTAAAAGCCCACTCCACAAGGAAGGTGGGCTCATCTTGGGCGGCTGCCCGAGGGGTCTCGGCATTACAACTCTGCCGAGCAGCTACGTGGTCGGGGGAGAACACGTTTGTAAAATTTTACAAATTTGATACCCTGGCAAAGGAGGACCTGGAGTTCTCTCATTCGGTGCTGCAGAGTCATCCGCACTCTCCCGCCCGTTTGGGAGCTTTGGTATAATCCCCATGGTCCTTTCAGGAACCCCAGCATCCACTTAGGACGATAGAGAAAATAAGAATTTACTTACCGATAATTCTATTTCTCGGAGTCCGTAGTGGATGCTGGGCGCCCATCCCAAGTGCGGATTATCTGCAATACTTGTACATAGTTATTGTTAACTAATTCGGGTTATTGTTAAGGAGCCATCTTTAAGAGGCCCTTTCTGTTATCATACTGTTAACTGGGTTTAGATCACAAGTTGTACGGTGTGATTGGTGTGGCTGGTATGAGTCTTACCCGGGATTCAAAATGCCTCCCTTATTGTGTATGCTCGTCCGGGCACAGTACCTAACTGGAGTCTGGAGGAGGGTCATAGGGGGAGGAGCCAGTGCACACCACCTGACCTAGTAAAGCTTTACTTTTTTTGTGCCCTGTCTCCTGCGGAGCCGCTATTCCCCATGGTCCTTTCAGGAACCCCAGCATCCACTACGGACTCCGAGAAATAGAATTATCGGTAAGTAAATTCTTATTTTTTTGAATGCATATTTATGCATAGTATCCATTTGTGTAT
Organism: Pseudophryne corroboree; assembly: GCF_028390025.1. Lineage (NCBI taxonomy): Eukaryota > Metazoa > Chordata > Amphibia > Anura > Myobatrachidae > Pseudophryne > Pseudophryne corroboree. Next base: position 135,404,146 of record NC_086449.1, on the reverse strand, counting down.
GGATAGACCATTTAGTTAAGGATAGGGGATCGCCCGCTGCTGTTGCCCAAATAGTTTAATTCTTCTAAATTACTGTTGCTTTACTCCACCAGAATATCCGTTATTTGGTACCAACTCTATGGTGGTTACACGCTGGGGATAACAAAATTGCAATGGGGTCAATTCTATTCGGCAACTAAAGAATAGCGCCGGGAATTAGCTCCCGACGCTATTCAATTCAGCTAAAGTTAAGTCGGCGATGTCCCGGTCTCGCCGACTTAACAGGTAGTTTTGTCGGGAGAACGGGCATTCTCCGACTTAACTACCCGGCGCGAGGCTGATTCCCGACAGAATCAGCCTCGCGCCGGCCGTGAGGCAGCACTTTTGTCGGGTTTATTCTCTCATCCCCCGGGGATGAGAGAAGAATTCCCGACAATTGCGGGCAACTAGTAGCAGAATTGAATAGCGTCGGGAGCTAATTCCCGGCGCTATTCTTTAGTTGCCGAATAGAATTGACCCCAATGACTGTCTATTGCAGTTATATTTGACATAGTTGGGGTTATTCAGGCAGCATTGGGGCTTAAGCCCAGTACCCACGGGCCGATTAAGGAGAGATGTGTGCTGAGCGAACCGCTCAGCACACATCTCTCCTGCCGCTCAGCACAGCGCGATCTGTGCTGAGCGTGCGGGGGGAGACGGGGGGGCCACTCACTTTACCCAGCGGGTGAAGTGAGCGACCCGCTAGATTGGCCTGCATGCAGGCCAATCTAGCAGCAGCGATAGCGATGTGCGGGGCCGCGCATCGCTATCGCTGAGGGGGCTACACACGGAGCGATCATGCTGATATTCTAAGCAATCTAGTCAGATTGCTTAGAATATCGCTCCGTGAGTACCCCCCTTTACAGTGGGCTTTTAGCTCCTGGGTTAAGACCCTGTAGCTATTAAAGTACTGCCAGCAGTAAATCCAGATGGTGTAACTAACGCATTTCTTTTCACACAACAGGAGGGTGTCAACATAAATCTGTGTAAAGGTGCATACACACTGGGTGCTTTTTCCCCCCTGGCCAGAGATGTCAGCGGGGGTGAACGGCTTTCCATAGCAGGACGCTATGGAAAGCCGTTCATCTACTGGTAATACCAGCAGATGAACGGCGTCCGCCGGCGATGAAACTGGAGCACGCATCAGCGCTCATCGCCGGGGCATACACACTGGGCGGTTTTGAGCTGAAAGCAGCTCAAAACCCCAAAAGTGAGCTGCTTTCATCTCAAAATCGCCCAGTGTGTATGGGCCTTTAAACTCATCATTGGTGCGTGCTGTAATTGCATAACTGGGCACTTAAGCCAGTATCTGTGCCTTACTGCATGCTAGCAAGTAGCAACAAGACTTACAACGTGACAGAATTGAATAGGACTTTTAGCACTTGTCCCGCAAGCAAAAAGCCTGTGCTTGAAAGTGCTAAGTGGAAAGCAAAGGGAACGCAAGTGGCAGCGCTCGCAAACAGAAGTGGGTATGGGGTTATTAGGGCAAATGGGCTCAATCCATGTAATTTATAATGTACTTTCACTGGCATAAAACTTTGTCAAAGCAGGATTTTGAAAAGCAATACATATTGGTGATTTATAACGTGAAACACGTGATATAAGCTCTGAGTTTACGTGACTTGTAATGTCTTGAAATGATTTCAGCATATTGAACATTTTCATTGTCACCGTTTTTTCTTTTAATTCAATCTCAAAAGTTTTAGAAAATAATCATCCCAAACTGATTTGGTTGTCAGATGGGCCAGTATTGGTTTGTGGGCATGGAGATGCCAGTCTCTCAGCCTTTCTATTTTTTTTTTGCACACCATTCCATATATATACACAAAGGGGTCGATTCAATTCGGCAATTTATGAATAGTGCCGGGGATTAGCTCCTGACGCTATTCAATTCAGCTGCTAGTTACCCGCAATTGTCGGGAATTCTTCTCTCATCCCCGGGGGGTGAGAGCAGAAAACCGACAAAAGTGCTGCCGCGAGGCTGATTCTGCCGGGAATCGGCATCGCTGCGGGAAGTTAAGTCGGAGAATGCCCGTTCTCCCGACTAAACTAACTGTTAAGTCGGCGAGAACGGGCTTTCGCCGACTTAACTTTAGCTGAATTGAATAGCGTCGGGAGCTAATTCCTGGCACTATTTATAAGTTGCCGAATTGAATCGACCCCAAGGAGGGTGTTTTTAAATCATAGGAGGAAGAACTGGAGTAAGAAGAGGGAATGTAAGTATTGCATTGTTACAATTTTAGAATTCTCAACTCTGCTCCAGTTGTGTACATCATTTTAACAGATCTAATTGTATAGGTCTGCTACTATAGTAACTTGGTTATCTCATTGGAGACGTTTTGTTGTTGCTGTGTAGGTCCTGACTGAACATGTCATCTTCAGGACCATGGCACAGGGATGTGGGTAGGAGTCATTGGTAAACTGGGTGTAAGTAGTGCAGGAGAAATTGTACCAACACATTGACTTGTGTTCTTGAGTAAAATATATCAAATTGTCTCCGTTGTGGCTGCTTACATCACAGTCTGTAATTAATATGGCACAGTGCACCAGTTTACCGATGCCTTTGCCTTGTACTGGTCTCCCATTATGCATTGGGTATACCTGGCATCGCCTATTGGTGTTACAATTATTCTGTTTTTTTTTTTGTCCTCTTAACCATTTGCAGTGGACTTTCTATAATGTGACTACATCTGAGCCCTGTAACGACCTGCTTTGGTGTATCGTCCTGCAGTCCAGTACTGTTGGCACAGTAGCCTGTGTTTGAAGCTTGGTTTGTAGGTAATGGGTCACACTCCTACCTGAAAGCTGTGTGTACTCCCTCCAATTTTCCTGCTGATCTTTGTCCTTATCATTCTCTTTACTCCTCGTTTTCTCCCATTTCTAATTATGTAACATCTCATTGCTGCACTTGCACAACGTAGATATACAGAGTGATCTTGATAAACTAGGGTCATTTATTGTCTAGTGTTGTGGCTATATTGTGAATTACTGCCATGTCTTAAGTTACAGTCACTTTCATTAAAAAGTGCAGCTTGTGATTGGCCGCCCTCACCCATTTACAGATCTTTTAAGAACCCCAGGAAAACGGTTACATGCAGTGACCCCCAGGGTCTCTAGCAGTGAGTGGGACCACCTTGGAAATGTACGTCCTATGTAGTAACGACACCTTTAATGCATTCTTTCATCCATCTGGCACTTCTCATTAACCCAGTGGTCTAGGATTGAGAAGGCATCATTTAATGAGCTAACTTTTTTTAATGAGCTGACTTCCCCAGTTTTCATTAAGTGCTGAAGGAGATAGGTAGTCTTCATTCTAGCGCCCTGCATCTGTCACAACCTATGCAGTTCCTTTTTCCTGCTCTGGTTCTTATAGCACACTCTGTTCTGTATCTCAGCACTGAGATACAGACCAGAGGGGTGGTAGTCATGTGACCGCCGGTCAGCTGACCGACAGTCACATGACCTCCTCCTTGAGCCCGACTGCTCACTATCCCGATGGTTGGCGTGCCGACCAACAGGGACTATTTCCACTCGTGGGTGTCCACGACACCCATAGAGTGGGAATAGAACCCGTGGCGACCGCAGGTCGCCACTGAGCCCGCAGCGTGGCGAGCGCAGCGAGCCCGCAAGGGGCTTGCTGCACTCGCCCCTCCCCGCCGGGATCCCGGCGTCGGTATGCTGCCGGGATCCCGGCGTCGGTAAGGTGACCGGCGGTCAGGAGACCGCCGGTCACCAGTACTACACCCGACCAGAGTGTGCTAGAAGCTCTAGAGCAGCAAACGACTCCCCAAACAGGAGAGAGGAACTGCATGGGTTGTGACAGATGCTGGGTGCTAGAATGAACAACTAGATAGGTCAATACTAGCTGGCTTGCTATACTTCTTATATGTATTGAGAAGAAACAGTGGGTCAGCCTGAAAAGTGGCTTGGGTCGTTGTTTTATTACATTTGTGACTGACTGTATTCTCTTGCGTTAGTGGGTGCAACCCTATTGATGCAGTACAAGTTCCCTCCAGCTACTGTAGTCAACTTCTGCTTACTCCAGCAGTCATCTGTAGCATGCAATTAATTGTACTCTATTGTGAGTGTAGAGTGACGTGAAGTTCCAGACTTACACCTTTACCAGTATGGTAACATTCAGCTGGCGTCCTCTGCAGAGGAGCTAGTATGTTACACAGTCTGATTTATTTCACCCAAAAGGCAAAATAGAATATTCTTTTGGATTGATTTCTCTGAAAACCCATTAGCTGAAGTGGATTTCCCTGCTTGCCTTTTATTATAGAACTGTGTTTTTTTTGTTTCTTACTGGTTTGGTGCTGTAAGTCCTGCATTTCCGGTAAGCGCCAAGTTGATTCCCCCCCCCCCTGGCTATTAAGTGCAAAGACCTATTTATCTGTTTTATATCTGTTTGTGTGTGTGTGTGTGTATATATGTATATATATGTGTGTGTGTATATATATGTGTGTGTATATATATATATATATATATATATATATATATATATATATATATATATATATATATATATATATATATATATATATATATATATATATATATATACATATATGCGCTCCAAGAAGGACTGTTTGGTGCAACTGTGGCGAAAGTGTATGAGGACACATCTATAGCATGTGCTATAATTAAAATGCTGCAACAATGCAGTAAGAGGTAAAATGACACTGCTGACACAGTACATCCATAGAATTGGCAAACCTCAGTGCCAGTAAACTGTGTATTTTGGTAAAATATAGGTTACCTAGTGTCCCCCTTCAGTTTGAGGGGTTATATTGCTTTAAATGTTAAGGCAAGAAGTCAGCAACTATGGGCCTAAATCGGACCTGATCACTGTGCTGCATATTTGCAGAGGTCAGATAGTCGCCACCCAGGGATAGTGAAAACCCGCCCTGTGCAAGTGTGCGATTGCATGTGTACGGCGTGCGAAAATTCCACCAGACAGAGGACAGCTGCAAATCCATTCGCAACTTACTCACCATCAAATGATTTCTCCATACTGTGCAGTCTGTGCGCAGCCCAGGACTTACTCCTACAGTGTGATACAAACAGGCTGTTCGGGTCTGGAGCTGGCGTCACACACCTGCCTTGAAACGCTTGGGATCACCTGTATTTTTCCTGACACTCCCAGAAAACGGCCAGTTAACACCCACAAACGCCCTCTTCCTGTCAATCACCTTGCAAACGCCCATGCGATCGACGTTTTTGCACCATTGCGGTGCATGCGCAGTCATTCGATCGGCTGCTGTGCGATTTTGCAGAACAGCGGTCAGGTCTGAATCGGGCCGTATATGCTGCATTGTCAGATGCTACTAGTGTGTATCTGCTATAAAGTGACGATCACAAAAGTGGTACAATATAATAGGTTTGTGCACGCAGCAAGTTCTGACTTTGCGGAGGTCCCAAGCTCTTTGGGGGGTATCCAATTAGCCGCGGCTAATTGGTTTGCCGGGGGCTATCCAATTAGCCCTGAAAAGCCTGTGCTTATCCCTGAATCTGGCACTTAGCTGTGATTATGCTTCACGTGTCTCAGACACGCAAAGCATAATCGCGATAAGTGCCGTGAAAATACACAGGTCCGTGGCTTTTTGCAGGACTTATGTATTTTAGCATGAAAAACGTGTGTTTTTCGTGGGACCTAATTGGATAGGGTTGATGAATTGAAAAAAAATAATTCTGAAAACGACCATTTTTCGCGACCGCGGCACTATTGCTGGTTATCAGATGCCACCCTTTGTGTACTTGGTGATAAAATACAGGACACAATGAAGATACATTAGTCAGAAACGTCATTGTAGAATAGTCTAAGGTTTCTGCATTTGCTCCTATGTTCAGAGGTGCCCTGTAGTCTCCAATAGGCAGCAATACAGAATGCCAGGTCTTACAGAATCCCCCAATTCCCAGCAGCAGACGCGCAGTAAACTCTCACCACCCTGCAATGTAGAGGATTTCCAGGATTGCAGTTTGGATTAGTTTACAGAGTGAGGAAACAGATGAAACATGTTTGAAATTAATGAGTCTTGGCAAGTGCCTCTCCCTTTGGTTAGAACTCTTTGCAGCCAGTTCATAAAACAGTTTGTGCACTAGCTAAAGGGCTTATCTGCTTCTCAAAGCTGCATTTTGTTTTTCAGAAGTACCTACATATCATTGTGATCTTGCGTAAATGCCTGTTTAATTCCCCACCCAAACTATTTGGCTGAATGATTGAGCTGAAAGTGCCGTGTCATTCCTGGTCTGTGCTGATGTGTGTTATGAAATATCTGCGTGGGACAGGAGTGCAGGCCTGCTCCTTTAACTCTGCAGCTATTCCGTGTCACAGAACAGCCATGAGTTTGATTTTCTGGGACACGCGTAACCATATATGATGAGAGTAACAGTGTAAAATATAAGGATACTAAACATCATTTGGAAGATGGTCCATGAGCATACAGTATAACATGCTGCTGCAATCCAAGAGGCTTTGAAGATCCTTATTATTTGACACCCAGGGGGATAGTAATTCTATGTAACCTTTTTAAAGAAAATGTTCAGTTAGAAGTAGTTTAAAAGCAAATGAGCAGCTTATAATGCGCATTATTCCCCCGTCGGTGCTTAAGTTAAAAAAACAACAACAAAAACAGCCAAATCCATTTTCTCCCTCCGCCACATCCTAGAACAGTAAGGAGCCTGTTGTGGTGTCGGTGAGAGCTGCTTGCTACGTGCCAGCACATGACCCGCATTCAGTATAGCGGAGGTATGATGATCTAATAGATTACTTCTTACAGTGGATGCAGCCATTAAGGCCGGGGACGTTAACTGGTTTGTAGTGAAGTGCATTCTCACCGGTGTGCGTTTAGCCCACAGAATTGCTTTCACAGTCGTGGGCAGGGTTTTTCTTTTTCTAAGAGCATATGTAACAGCATGTAGTATGTTGTCTATACAGGACTGGAGATCTTATCTGGTATCTCCGTACTAGATGATTATGTAAGGTTAGTCAGAGTATGAGGAAGGAGCTGCTGCAGTTAATAGAATGGGGTGATGGGAGTTTGCATAACTAGATGTGACCACTAGAACAGGATGACTTACTCAACAAGATGTCCTTACTACTGTACAGCCCTAGGTGTTTGTGTAATGCCGAGCACCACTGCCATAACGTTTCGTTTTGTCCCCTGGCAAACCATTAACCATAAAATAAAGAGTACATGTAAAGGTGCAGGAAAAGACAGCATTTAAAGTGGTTCGGACATGTCTGCAGAATTGAGCCTAAAAGAATCCCATACCCGTGCCTAAATGACACGCCCGGATGGATGGCAAATAGCGCGTTGTGCGCCAAAGAAGACATGGCTAAAGCAGAGTGCCCAAGACCTTCAATCCTTGCACTTCCATATTGTGATGCCAAGCAAGCCGCCCTAAACCGATCCCAGTGGTGGGCAATTAGAGATTCCCTGCATTTGGCTGTCACAGTGCTGGCAAGCTTACCCTATCTGCACCAATGACAATTAAGGGGTACATTCAACTGACGTCGAAAGCTGCAATCTGTCGAAAAGATGGCAGTTTTCAACTTTTTATTTTATGTCGGAAGGGGTTTCAACCTATTCAATATATTCGACAAGTCGAGGAATTCGACTTGTGGAAAAGCACGTGGATTGGCGGAATAGCTGCCGATCCACGTGCTTGTGTCGAAAACAGGGCCAAAACTGACAGGTTTTGGCCCCCTTTTCGATCATCTCACTTCGACTTTAAAAAAAGTCGAAATGAGTGGGATGCGGGAGCAGTGACTGGGAGAGCCGCGGGGAGAGCAGGAGGATGTCACAGCCGCAGCTCACAGCAGCGTCCACCTGGAGCCGGGAGGACGCTGCTGTGAGCGGCGGCTGTGATGCGGGGCCATGGAGAGTAGGGATAGGGAGAGACAGACATACGGGAGGGGGAAGAGCCGCGGGATAGACTGGGGAGAGCAGCGCTACAGCAGCGGCTATATAGCTACTGCTGTAGCGCTGCTCTCCCCCGTCTGCCCGCGGCTCTCCCACCCCCTGCATCTCCATTCTACTTTTCTCTTATGTCCTAGAGGATGCTGGGGACTCCATAAGGACCATGGGGTATAGACGGGCTCCGCAGGAGACATGGGCACCTAAAAGAACTTTTCCTATGGGTGTGCACTGGCTCCTCCCTCTATGCCCCTCCTCCAGACCTCAGTTAGATTCTGTGCCCAGAGGAGAAGGGTACACTGCAGAGAGCTCTCCTGAGTTTTCTGTGGAAAAAGAATTTTGTTAGGTTTTTTATTTTCAGGGAGTCCTGTTGGCAACAGGTTCCCTGCATCGTGGGACTGAGGGGAGAGAAGCAGACCTACTTAACTGATAGGCTCTGCTTCGTAGGCTACTGGACGCCATTAGCTCCAGAGGGAGTCGGAACACAGGTCTCACCCTGGGGTTCGTCCCGGAGCCGCGCCGCCGTCCTCACATATGCCGGAAGATAGAAGCCGGGTGAGTATGAGAAACAAGAAGACATCTCAGGCGGCAGAAGACTTCAGATGTTCATGAGGTAAGGCGCGCAGCGGTAAGCTGCGCGCCATTGCTCCCATACACAACACACAGACAGCACTGATGGGCGCAGGGGGGTGGGGGGGGGGGCGCGCCCTGGGCAGCAATAAACCTCGTTTTTGGGCAGTAAGGTGCTATTAGGCTGCGGAGGCAGCAAATAGATGATCCCCCGCCATTTTTGTGAAAATTGAAGAGGGACCGAAGCCCGCCGCTGGGGGGGCGGAGCTTGATCCCTCAGCACTAACCAGCGCTATTTTCTCCACAGAGCTGCATGAGAAACGCTGGCTCCCCGAACTCTCCCCTGCTGAACGCTTCAGAGGTTGGAAATAAGAAAGGGGGGGCACATTGGCGCTCAGTGAGTGGGAAATTGGAGATATATATATATAATACGTCCAATGGAATTTTTAACCTCTCGCAACACAAACTTAATGAATCTGAAAAATCATTATTGAGTAAAGGACTGAAATTCGCACCATCAAGCCAGATGAACAAGTTCAATACTTTTATAGACCTTAATAAATTTACTAGAAACCTCACACTGAAAAGACACTTTGCCAAAAAGGAAAACGACAAAAATCCTATCCCTGAATCAAAATTAGGCTTAAAAAGAAAATCAAAATATTATCCGCTAGAATCCAAAGGACACCATATTGCCATATTCCAAGATCTAGTGAAGAAAGACTTATGTGAGCAAGACCTTCCACCTATAAAACAGAACAATTTGAAGAATCATGAGAAGCAAGCCCTGAAAAACCTGAAGACAAATCCTGAAATTGTGATCAAGCAGGCCGATAAAGGAGGAGGAGTGGTCATTTTAGACAGATCAGCGTATGAGAAAGAAGCTATTCGTCTTCTAAGTGACATCAACTCCTATAAACAATTACTTCAAGACCCCACACAACAGTACACTGAGGATTTGAGAATCTTGTTGATACATTATCTACATTGCTCTGTCCTGGAAAAAGAAGAGTACCAGTTTTTGATGATAACATCCCCAATTATTCCAATTTTTTATTATCTTCCCAAGATACATAAAAACATGACAAATCCCCCGGGCAGACCAATTATCGCGGGCATTGACTCCCTAACCTCACATTTATCGGAATACATTGACCTCTTCTTGAAAAAATATGTAATTGAATTACCTTCCTATCTAAAGGACACCAACAGTGTACTGGAAACTACAAAAAATATCATCTGGAAAGATACTTACTTGTGGGTGACGATTGACGTAGAAAGTCTGTACACATGTATTGTACACGAAACTGGAATTACTGCTTGCAAAAAATTCCTGGACAGGGATACTAGTTTAAGTACGACACACAAAAAAGCTATTTGTGATTTTATCAGATTTATTCTGAGTCACAATTATTTTAAATTCAAAGAGTCCTTTTACCTACAAACACGTGGAACAGCCATGGGGACTATTTTTGCCCCCAGCTTTGCCAACCTTTTAATGGGCAGCTGGGAAGAAGAGAACATCTTCACGAAAAATGCATTTGTCGACCAGTTGGTGATCTACAAAAGGTATATCGATGATATACTGATCATCTGGGAAGGAACAGACTCCTCATTCCTGGACTTTTTTCAGAAGATATCAGCTAACCAATTTAATCTGAAATTTACAGAAAAGCATAACAAAGAGAAAATCGAATTCCTGGATCTAATATTATCATCAAAAGAAACTAAAATCATCACGTGTAACTTCATAAAAAAGGTTGACACGAATAGCTACCTACACTTCAAAAGCTGTCACCAAAAAAATTGGAAACAAAACATTCCATATTCACAATTTTATCGGATTAAAAGAAACTGCAGCCAGAGGGAAGATGAGGACCACCAACTACAGCTGTATGCCAAGAGATTTGCTGAAAGGGAATATCCAGAAGAAATCATCTCAAAAGCCCTGGAAAAAACTAAGAAAAATTCAATACAGAATTCTCAAACTAAAAATAATCAGGTGCTTCAACGGCCATCCATCCCTTTTGTCACAACATACAGTTGTCATGAAACAGCCATTAAACAATCATTGAGCAAACATTGGAACATCCTTATGATGGATCCTATCCTCAAAGACATTCTTCCCTCTCAACCACATATTGTATATAGGAAAACTACTAACTTGAAGGAAATTCTAGCACCAAGTCTTCTGAAAACAACAAAACCAGTGTCGACATTGAAATGCCATGGAAGTTACAAATGCGGCAAATGCATAATCTGCAAATTAGTCCACAGAAACAGAAAAACTTTCTTCAACAGTGACAACACAAAAGAATATACTATTAAATCGTTCATCAATTGCAATTCCACTATGGTGATCTATTTATTGGAATGCACGTGCGGTCAGAGATATGTCGGAAAAACTAAAAGATGTTTGAAAATACGCATCCAAGAACATGTAAGAAACATAAAAAATAAAGTTTCAACGCACGTGATTTATAGACATTTTGAAGAAATGCACAACTCCAACCCCGATAACCTCACCTTTAAAGGTATTGAAAATGTGACCTTGGGTGAAAGGGGCGGAGACATCTTGAATAAATTGTCACAAAGAGAGATGTTTTGGATCTTCGAGCTGAATACTATGTCACCCCAAGGATTTAACGAGGGATTCGAAATTGCTCCTTTTCTTTAAATTCATCCTCACCTTCTAGCCACTCCCCCAATTTTCCCAACCCCCCCCCCCCCCTCCCCCCGGCTATTTTTCTTTATCACTTATATGGCACTTTATTACCACTAATTTTAAATCAACAATTATTCCATATTAATTAATTTATTATCACTATTTTTAAATGAACTATTAATAAGGATTATTCCTCACCAAATGAATATTTCATAAATATTTTATATATATATATTTAAGCGTCTATGAATATTTGCGTTCCAACATTTACAGATGAAATCCATCCATCAAAGATGGCCGTGCGTTCCAACAACAGGATGTGACGTCGGCGGAAATGAAATATCCGTTTTCTGCTTATCAGGCCGGAAGTGACGTCGCGTTACAACGATATTTGAAACCAGATTACTGAACAATGAACTGACAATGAACTTGTTTGGCATCTTTACTAATCATTGCGCCGTCTCCCCAGCATACTATGAACTGAACTGAGCATCACCGATAACGGAAGTGACGCGATGCGTTCCACAGCGCGAACCGGAAGTGACGTATTTGCGTTCCACACTCGGTTAAACTCCAGTCTAAAAACATTTGTTATATCTATAACAAACTCATTATGCTCTAACTAAGATATCCTCGCCATCTCCAGACTATAAAAGAGATTAGTTTTGAATCATTTTACTCCACTAAAAAAACCGGAGGAACTCACAGGAAGTGAGATCACTTCCTCACATGTGACCCCATTCCTTAGGATAAAAACCCCAGGACTCCCATAACATGTCATCCCCTTGAAGAAGTCCTCATTTCAGGACGAAACGCGTTGGGACAGGGACTGGATGCCCACCCCTTTCTGACTTCCTATCCGTGGACAGATAAGCCATGTTTTTATCTTACTTTCTGTACGTTTGATACCTGCATTCATGGATGAATTTTAATCCAATACCCATACCTGTGGACAGATAAGCCTATTATATTCTTTTATATTGTACGATTAATACCTGCACTTTCTATTTTTGAATCAGCTGCTATATATGTCCTTTTATTTTGTGTACTGTTTTATTTATATATGTGACCTGCATGTTCTGGCAGGAGTGTGTTCATTAAACTATTGTTTTTAACTAAACATAGTTTCTCCTTTTAAAATTGGAACCTGCACAGTTCCTATAAATTGTTTATTCTGAAAAACATCTGTGGAAATTTGAAAACAGTACACACTATGTTTATTTTATCTCTCCTTTACATGTGCTGTCTATAAGAGTCATCTACCAGAAATACCCGCAGCTAAGTTTATTATAATTTATCTGTTTTATTATCACAAATCTTTTTCACGAGGAGTGAGTCACCAACACTACCAGGCGCTTTTTTATACTTCATTTTTTAATATATATATATATATATATATATATATTTCTCTATCGTCCTAAGTGGATGCTGGGGTTCCTGAAAGGACCATGGGGAATAGCGGCTCCGCAGGAGACAGGGCACAAAAGTAAAGCTTTTACAGGTCAGGTGGTGTGTACTGGCTCCTCCCCCTATGACCCTCCTCCAGACTCCAGTTAGATTTTTGTGCCCGGCCGAGAAGGGTGCAATTCTAGGTGGCTCTCATAAAGAGCTGCTTAGAGAGTTTAGCTTAGGTTTTTTATTTTACAGTGATTCCTGCTGGCAACAGGATCACTGCAACGAGGGACAGAGGGGAGAAGAAGTGAACTCACCTGCGTGCAGGATGGATTGGCTTCTTGGCTACTGGACATGAAGCTCCAGAGGGACGATCACAGGTACAGCCTGGATGGTCACCGGAGCCACGCCGCCGGCCCCCTCACAGATGCTGAAGCAAGAAGAGGTCCAGAATCGGCGGCTGAAGACTCCTGCAGTCTTCTTAAGGTAGCGCACAGCACTGCAGCTGTGCGCCATTTTCCTCTCAGCACACTTCACACGGCAGTCACTGAGGGTGCAGGGCGCTGGGGGGGGGGCGCCCTGGGAGGCAAATGAAAACCTTTAAAAAGGCTAAAAATACCTCACATATAGCCCCAGAGGCTATATGGAGATATTACCCCTGCCTAAATGTACTAAATAGCGGGAGACGAGCCCGCCGAAAAAGGGGCGGGGCCTATCTCCTCAGCACACGGCGCCATTTTCTGTCACAGCTCCGCTGGTCAGGAAGGCTCCCAGGTCTCTCCCCTGCACTGCACTACAGAAACAGGGTATAACAGAGAGGGGGGGCAAAATAAATGGCAATATATTAATATAAAAGCAGCTATAAGGGAGCACTTAATCATAAGGCTATCCCTGTCATATATAGCGCTTTTTGGTGTGTGCTGGCAGACTCTCCCTCTGTCTCCCCAAAGGGCTAGTGGGTCCTGTCTTCGTATAGAGCATTCCCTGTGTGTCGGTACGTGTGTGTCGACATGTATGAGGACGTTATTGGTGTGGAGGCGGAGCAATTGCCAAATATGAGGATGTCACCTCCTAGGGGGTCGACACCAGAATGGATGCCTTTATTTGTGGAATTACGGGATAGCGTCAACTCGCTTAAGCAGTCGTTTGCCGACATGAGGCGGCCGGACACTCAATTAGTGCCTGTCCAGGCGCCTCAAACACCGTCAGGGGCTGTAAAACGCCCCTTGCCTCAGTCGGTCGACACAGACCCAGACACAGGCACTGATTCCGGTGGTGAAGGTGACGAATCAACCGTATTTTCCAGTAGGGCCACACGTTATATGATTTTGGCAATAAAGGAGATGTTACATTTAGCTGATACTACAGGTACCACTAAACAGGGTATTATGTGGGGTGTGAAAAAACTACCAGTAGTTTTTACCGAATCAGAAGAATTAAATGACGTGTGTGATGAAGCGTGGGGTGCCCCGATAAAAAAACTGCTAATTTCAAAGAAGTTATTGGCTTTATACCCTTTCCCGCCAGAGGTTAGGGAGCGCTGGGAAACACCTCCTAGGGTGCACAAAGCGCTAACACGCTTATCAAAACAAGTGGCGTTACCCTCTCCTGAGACGGCCGCACTTAAAGATCCATCAGATAGGAGGATGGAAAATATCCAAAAAGGTATATACACACATGCAGGTGTTATACTACGACCAGCTATTGCGACTGCCTGGATGTGCAGTGCTGGGGTAGTTTGGTCAGAGTCCCTGATCGAAAATATTGATACCCTGGACAGGGACAATATTTTACTGTCGTTAGAACAAATAAAGGATGCATTTCTTTATATGCGTGATGCACAGAGAGATATCTGCACACTGGCATCACGGGTAAGTGCTATGTCCATTTCGGCCAGAAGAGCTGTATGGACACGACAGTGGACAGGCGATGCGTAGAGGAGTTATTTGGGGTCGGTCTATCGGATTTGGTGGCCACGGCTACGGCCGGGAAATCCACCTTTCTACCTCAAGTCACTCCCCAACAGAAAAAGGCACCGACTTTTCAACCGCAGCCCTTTCGTTCCTTTAAAAATAAGAGAGCAAAGGGCTATTCATATCTGCCACGAGGCAGAGGACGAGGGAAGAGACAGCAACAGGCAGCTCCTTCCCAGGAACAGAAGCCCTCCCCGGCTTCTACAAAAGCCTCAGCATGACGCTGGGGCTTCGCAAGCGGACTCGGGGGCGGTAGGCGGTCGTCTCAAGAATTACAGCGCGCAGTGGGCTCACTCGCAGGTAAATCCCTGGATCCTGCAGATAATATCTCAGGGGTACAGGTTGAAATTAGAGACAGAGCCACCTCGCCGTTTCCTGAAGTCTGCTTTACCAACGTCCCCCTCAGGAAGGGAGACGGTTTTGGAAGCCATTCACAAGCTGTATTCTCAGCAGGTGATAGTCAAGGTACCTCTTCTACAACAAGGGAAGGGGTATTATTCCACTCTTTTTGTGGTACCGAAGCCGGATGGCTCGGTAAGGCCTATTCTAAATCTGAAGTCCTTGAACCTGTACATAAAGAAGTTCAAGTTCAAGATGGAGTCACTCAGAGCAGTGATAGCGAACCTGGAAGAAGGGGACTTTATGGTATCCTTGGACATCAAGGATGCGTATCTCCACGTTCCAATTACCCCTCACACAGGGGTACCTCAGGTTCGTTGTACAAAACTGTCACTATCAGTTTCAGACGCTGCCGTTTGGTTTGTCCACGGCACCTCGGGTCTTTACAAAGGTAATGGCCGAGATAATATTTCTTCTTCGAAGAAAAGGCGTATTAATTATCCCATACTTGGACGATCTCCTAATAAGGGCAAGGTCCAGAGAACAGCTAGAGATGGGTTTAGCACTATCTCAAGAGGTGCTAAAGCAGCACGGATGGATTCTGAATATTCCAAAATCCCAATTAATGCCGACAACTCGTCTGCTGTTCCTGGGGATGATTCTGGACACAGTTCAGAAAAAGGTTTTTCTTCCCGAAGAAAAAGCCAAGGAGTTATCTGACCTGGTCAGGAACCTCCTAAAACCAGGAAAGGTGTCTGTACATCAATGCACAAGAGTCCTGGGAAAAAATGGTAGCTTCTTACGAAGCAATCCCTTTCGGCAGATTCCATGCAAAGGGATCTGTTGGACAAATGGTCAGGGTCGCATCTTCAGATGCACCTGCGGATAACCCTGTCGCCGAGGACAAGGGTATCCCTTCTGTGGTGGTTGCAGGAGGCTCATCTATTGGAGGGCCGCAGATTCGGCATGCAGGATTGGATCCTGGTGACCACGGATGCCAGCCTGAGAGGCTGGGGAGCAGTCACACAGGGAAGAAATTTCCAGGGAGTGTGGTCGAGCCTGAAAAAGTCTCTTCACATAAGCATTCTGGAACTAAGAGCAATCTACAATGCTCTAAGCCAGGCGGAACCTCTGCTTCAAGGAAGACCGGTGTTGATCCAGTCGGACAACATCACGGCAGTCGCCCATGTAAACAGACAGGGCGGCACAAGAAGCAGGAGGGCAATGGCAGAAGCTGCCAGGATCCTTCGCTGGGCGGAGAATCACGTGATAGCACTGTCAGCAGTATTCATCCCGGGCGTGGACAACTGGGAAGCAGACTTCCTCAGCAGACACGACTTTCACCCGGGAGAGTGGGGACTTCATCCAGAAGTTTTCCACATGCTATTAAACCGTTGGGTAAAACCAATGGTGGACATGATGGCGTCTCGCCTCAACAAAACACTGGACAGGTATTGCGCCAGGTCAAGAGATCCGCAGGCAATAGCTGTGGACGCGCTGGTAACACCTTGGGTGTACCAGTCGGTATATGTGTTTCCTCCTCTGCCTCTCATACCAAAGGTATTGAGGATTATACGGCAAAGAGGAGTAAGACTAGTGGCTCCGGATTGGCCAAGAAGGACTTGGTACCCGGAACTTCAAGAGATGGTCACGGACGATCCGTGGCCTCTACTTCTGAGAAGGGACCTGCTTCAGCAGGGTCCTTGTCTTTTTTAAGACTTACCGCGGCTGCGTTTGACGGCATGGCGTTTGAATGCCAGATCCTAAAAGGAAAAGGCATTCCAGAAGAAGTCATTCCTACCTTGATAAAGGCAAGGAAGGAAGTCACCGCGAAGCATTATCGCCGTATTTGGCGAAAATATGTTGAGTGGTGCGAGCAGCGGAGTGCTCCGATGGAGGAATTTCAACTGGGTCGTTTTCCTACATTTCCTGAAATCAGGATTGTCTATGGGTCTCAAATTGGGATCTATTAAGGTTCAAATTTCGGCCCTATCAATATTCTTCCAAAAAGAATTGGCCTCAGTCCCTGAGGTCCAGATTTTATCAAAGGAGTACTGCATATACAGCCTCCTGTGGTGCCTAAGGTGGCACCGTGGGATCTAAATGTAGTTTTAGATTTCCTCAAATCCAATTGGTTTGAACCACTAAAGAATGTGGATTTGAAATATCTCACATGGAAAGTGACTATGTTACTGGCCCTGGCTTCGGCCGGGAGAGTATCTGAACTGGCGGCTTTGTTTTATAAAAGCACTTATTTAATTTTCCATTCGACATAGGGCAGAGCTGCGGACGCGTCCGCATTTTCTCCCTAAGGTGGTATCAGCGTTTCACCTGAACCAGCCTATTGTAGTGCCTGCGGCTACAGACGACTTGAAGGACTCCAAGTTGTTGGACGTTGTCAGAGCCTTAAAAATATACATTTAAAGGACGGCTGGAGTCAGAAAATCTGACTCGCTGTTTATACTGTATGCACCCAACAAGTTGGGTGCACCTGCTTCTAAGCAGTCGATTGCTCGTTGGATTTGTAACAAAATTCAACTTGCACATTCTGTGGCAGGCCTGCCACAGCCTAAATCTGTTAAGGCCCATTCCGCAAGGAAGGTGGGCTCATCTTGGGCGGCTGCCCGAGGGGTCTCGGCATTACAACTCTGCCGAGCAGCTACGTGGTCAGGGGAGAACACGTTTGTAAATTTTTACAAAATTGATACCCTGGCAAAGGAGGACCTGGAGTTCTCTCATTCGGTGCTGCAGAGTCATCCGCACTCTCCCGCCCGTTTGGGAGCTTTGGTATAATCCCCATGGTCCTTTCAGGAACCCCAGCATCCACTTAGGACGATAGAGAAAATAAGAATTTACTTACCGATAATTCTATTTCTCGGAGTCCGTAGTGGATGCTGGGCGCCCATCCCAAGTGCGGATTATCTGCAATACTTGTACATAGTTATTGTTAACTAATTCGGGTTATTGTTTAGGAAGCCATCTTTCAGAGGCTCCTCTGTTATCATACTGTTAACTGGGTTTAGATCACAAGTTGTACGGTGTGATTGGTGTGGCTGGTATGAGTCTTACCCGGGAGTCAAAATCCTCCCTTATTGTGTACGCTCGTCCGGGCACAGTACCTAACTGGAGTCTGGAGGAGGGTCATAGGGGGAGGAGCCAGTACACACCACCTGACCTGTAAAAGCTTTACTTTTGTGCCCTGTCTCCTGCGGAGCCGCTATTCCCCATGGTCCTTTCAGGAACCCCAGCATCCACTACGGACTCCGAGAAATAGAATTATCGGTAAGTAAATTCTTATATTATATATATATATATATATATATATATATATATATATATATATATATATATATATATATATATATATATATATATATATATATATATATACACACACACACACAGGTTGAGTCTCCCTTATCCAAAATGCTTGGGACCAGAGGTATTTTGGATATCGGATTTTTCCGTATTTTGGAATAATTGCGTACCACAATGAGATATCATGGTGATGGGACCTAAAGCTAAGCACAGGATGCATTTATGTTACATATACACCTTATACACACAGCCTGAAGGTCATTTTAGCCAATATTTTTTATAGCTTTGTGCATTAAACAAAGTGTGTGTACATTCACACAATTCATTTGTTTCATATACACCTTATACACAAAGCCTGAAGGTCATTTAATACAATATTTTTAATAACTTTGTGTATTAAACAAAGTTTGTGTACATTGAGCCATCAAAAAACAAAGGTTTCATTATCTCACTCAAAAAAGTCCGTATTACGGAATATTCCGTATTTCGGAATATTTGGATATGGGATACTCAACCTGTGTGTGTGTGTGTATATATATATATATATATATATATATATATATATATATATATATATATATATATATATATATATATATATATATATATATATGCGCTATATGGTTTTTCCAGTGTCATTTGGGCGCTGGGTGTGTGCTGGCAACTCTCTCTCTGTTTCTCCTAAGGGCCTGGTTGGGGTTTTGTCCCCTTATAGGTATATCCCTGTGTGTGGGGGTTGGTACGTGCGTGTCGACATGTCTGAAGCGGAAAGGCTTCTCCAAGGAGGAGGTAGAGCAGATGAGTGGTGTGTCCCCGTCGGTAGTGCCGACTCAGGAATGGATGGACATGTGGCATATGTTGAATGCAAGTGTGACTTCTTTACATAAGAGGCTAGATAAGGCTGAATTCGGGGAGGCGTCAGGGGGTCAATCCTCGGATTGGACCGACTCACAGGGCCCGTCGTGGGGTCTCAAAAGCGTCCCTTGGCAAAAATTGTGGACACAACTACTGACACGGACTCTGATTCCAGTGTCGACTATGATGAAGCTAAATTGCACCCTAAGGTGACAAAGAGCATTCAGTGTATGATTATAGCAATAAGAGATGTGTTGCATATTGCTGATGAATCCTCTGTTCCTGACACGAGGGTACACATGTTTAAGGGAAAGAAACAATAATAAACTTTCACCCATCTCATGAACTTAATGAGTTTTTTTAAAAAGCTTGGGAGACTCCGGATAAGAGACCGCAGATTCCCAAAAGAATTAATATGGCATACCCCTTCCCTACACAGGACAGGGTACGTTGGGAATCCCCTCCCACTGTGGACAAGGCTTTAACGCGCCTGTCAAAGAAAGTGGCGCTACCGTCTCCAGACACAGCGGCCCTCAAGGATCCTGCGTATGGCAGGCAAGAGACTACTTTAAAGTCTATTTATTCACATACTGGAGCTTTGCTAAGACCGACAATTGCGTCGGCATGGGTATGTAGCGCAATTTCAGCCTGGACAGATAACCTGTCGGCTGACTTTGATACCATGGATAGAGATACTGTTTTGTTAATTCTAGCCCATATCAAAGACGCAGTCTTGTATATGAGAGACGCTCAAAGGGACATTGGATTACTGGCTTCCAGAGCCAATGCCATGGTTATTTCAGCGAGAAGATCCTTATGGACCAGCCAGTGGACGGGTGATGCGGATTCGAAAAAGCATATGGAGGTTCTACCCTATAGGGGAGACGTGTTGTTTGGGGATGGGCTGGCGGACCTGGTTTCCACAGCTACCGCAGGTAAATCTAACTTTTTACCGTTTATTCCCCAACAGCAGAAGAAAAACTCCAACATATCAGATGCAGTCCTTTCGGTCGCAAAAGTCCAGAAGAGGTCGGGGATCCTCCTTCCTTGCCAGAGGTAAGGGTAGAGGGAAAAGAACACCTGCTTCTACTGGTGCCCAGGAACAGAAGTCCTCCCCGGCTTCTACAAAACCCACTGCATGACGCTGGGGCTCCCCTGCGGGAGTCCGCACCGGTGGGGGCTCGTCTTCGACTCTTCAGCCAGGTCTGGGTCAGCTCAGACCTGAATCCTTGGGCGTTGGAAATAGTTTCCCAAGGTTACAAACTGGAATTCGGAGAGGTGCCCCCACGCCGATTTTTCAAGTCGGCCTTACCAGCTTCTACCCCAGACAGGGATGTAGTGTTAGCTGCAATTCAAACGCTGTGTCAACAGCAAGTAATTATCAGGGTTCCCTTGAACCAACAGGGAAGAGGGTACTATTCAACCCTCTTTGTGGTCCCGAAACCGGATGGTTCGGTCAGACCTATTTTGAATCTAAAATCACTAAACCTGTACATGAAAAGATTCAAATTCAAGATGGAATCGCTCAGGACGATAATAGCCAGCATGGAGGAGGGGGAGATTATGGTGTCACTGGACATAAAGGATGCTTACCTTCATGTCCCCATATATCCTTCCCATCAGGAGTACCTGAGATTCGCTGTACAGGATTGTCATTACCAATTTCAGACGTTGCCGTTTGGGCTTTCCACGGCCCCAAGGATTTTCACCAAGATAATGATGGTGGTCCTGCGCAAGTTGGAGTCACAATTATCCCATACTTGGACGATCTCCTGATAAAGGCGAGATCAAGAGAGCAATTGCTGAGCAATGTGACACTCTCTCTGAGAGTGCTCCAGCAACACGGTTGGATTCTAAATCTACCGAAGTTGCAGTTGATTCCGACAACTCGACTAACGTTCCTAGGTATGATACTGGATACGGAACAAAAGAAGGTTTTTCTCCCGTTGGAAAAAGCCCAGGACATCCAGAACATGGTCAGAGACCTGCTAAAGCCAAAAAGAGTGTCAGTTCATCAATGCACTCGTGTTCTGGGGAAAATGGTGGCAGCCTACAAGGCCATCCCCTTCGGCAGGTTCCATGCAAGGACGTTTCAATGGGACCTTCTGGACAAATGGTCCGGGTCCCATCTACATTTACATCGGAATATAACACTGTCCCCCAGGGCCAGGGGGTCTCTTCTATGGTGGCTGCAAAGTGCTCACCTTCTGGAGGGTCGCAGGTTCGGAATTCAGGTCTGAATCCTGGTAACCACGGACGTGAGCCTCCGAGGATGGGGAGCAGTCACCCAAGGAAGAAATTTTCAGGGACTGTGGTCAGACCAGGAGTCCTGTCTACACATCAGCGTGTTGGAGCTAAGAGCCATATACAACGGCCTTCGACAAGCGGAGAGTCTTCTTCGCAGCCTACCGGTTCTGATTCAATCAGACAATGTCACAGCAGTGGCTCATGTGAACCGCCAAGGCGGGACAAGAAGCAGAGCCGCGATGGCGGAAGCAACCAGGATTCTTCGCTGGGCGGAAAATCACGTAAGCGCTCTGTCAGCTGTCTTCATTCCGGGAGTGGACAACTGGGAAGCAGACTTCCTCAGCAGACACGATCTCCATCCAGGAGAGTGGGGACTTCATCAAGAAGTCTTTGCAGTGATAACGGGTTTTTGGGGAGTTCCTCAAATAGACATGATGGCGTCACGCCTCAACAAGAAGCTTCGGAGGTATTGTGCCAGGTCTGAGGTCTGGTAACTGAGGTCTGGAGGAGGGGCATAGAGGGAGGAGCCAGTGCACACCCGTAGGAAAAGTTCTTTTAGGTGCCCATGTCTCCTGCGGAGCCCGTCTATACCCCATAGTCCTTACGGAGTCCCCAGCATCCTCTACGGACTAGGAGAAATAGATTTACCGGTAGGTTTAAAATCTTATTTTTTTTTTAAAGTCGAATTGATAATGCATTGAATATCCCTTGTCTGATCCATTCCGACAAATGAATGTCGGAATGGATCCGACTTCAATTGAATATACCCCTATGTCTAAGCCACAACATACACACACACACATGACCCAAGATACAGAAACGTACCTTCCGATAAAATGAAGGTTTTAATGTAGAGTTCAGTTGTGAGTTGGTCTTGGTGCAGTTTATGGATGTTTTCAGTTCTCCAGCAGTCTTAGTTTTACTTGTAGTAGATTTTGTAAGCACCTCATTTGGAAACGTTCCAGCCTTGTTAGGTTGTTGTGTGGCCTCTTTCATATTGTTGGGTACAGGAATCCCGGCGGTCAGAATACCAATGGCGGGATCCCGACCGCCAGAATGCCGACAGGGGAGCGAGAGCAACGAAGCCCCTTGCGGGCTCGGTAGCTCACTGCGCTCGCCACAGGTTCTGTTCCCACTCCGTTCTATTCCCACTCCATTGAGTCGGAATAATTGTGACGGTGCTGCCGTCATTCTGTTGGTCAGGATCGTGGCGCGGGTATTTTGACCGCCGGGATCCTGACTGCATCCCATTGTTGGGACTACTCTCCATGGCTACATTGCGAACTCCCAGATTACTACAGCACTGCATTAGCCCAGTGCATGTTTAGATGCAGGACGGTAACACAGCTGACACACCTATTCTGTTCTCTTTTACGCTCTGGTTTCGTACTTAAGGCTCCCGGATTAAGCCTTTTCCAGCCGAGTGCGTTCATGTATTCTGATACGTGTTACATAATTTGGTAGGCGGTGTACCAGCCTGCCACAAACCATCTCCAACGTAGCCCTGCCCGGTGGCTGCAGGCTTATGGCTTTCTGGGCTCAGTTGTGTTTGACAGATGGTTGAGTCTGTCGCCTTTGTTTCAGAGTGGCGTTAATTGTGTGGCTTGCCGGCAGAATGTGTATTGGTTGCCTTCATTCTTGGGTTCTGCAGTCTCATTGAAAAGCATCAGATCTAAAAACAGGAGATAGACTGGCTCAATACAGAGGGGCAGATGTATTAAGTCTGGAGAAGTGATAAGTGCAAGGTGATAACGCACCAGCCAATCAGCTCACTACTTTATCACTTCTCCAGGCTTAATACTGTACATTTGCCCAAGGGTTTCCACAAGTGTCTGCTGATTTACAGTGACATATATGGGTCGTTTACCAGACAAAGCGAGTTGTGCTGCTTCTGATGTCCTAAACCTGATGTAAATCGGTAGTGTACAGCAATGTGCTCACAGAATTATCGGAGCCCTTTCATGAAAGCTGGGTGTTTATATAGTGTAAGCCTTTGGGTTTGATGTATTAAGCAGTAAAAGTAGTGTACAAGTATAGATGTTGGCCATAACAATGAATCTGCTTTGAGGTAGCATTTATCATACTGCCCCACTCGATTACTGCGATCTGTAGATGAAGGACTTTTAGCAGTACCTAGAATCTCCCGTAATTCATCTGGGGGTCGAGCTTTTAGTCATGCGGCTCCGACTCTATGGAACTCCGTGCTAGAGGCCCCACCTATAGAATCCTTCAAAAGTAGACTCAAGACTTTCCTGTTTACTCAAGCATTTCCATAATGTCCCTTTAGTATCTCCATGCTTCTGTATTTTATGAAACGCTGTTCTGTACTTCATTATTTTCTGTACTATATTATGCTATGTATCTGTTAAGCGCCTTGAGTCCTATTGGAGAAAGAGCGCTATATAAATAAAATTTCTCTATCGTCCTAAGTGGATGCTGGGGTTCCTGAAAGGACCATGGGGAAATAGCGGCTCCGCAGGAGACAGGGCACAAAAGTAAAGCTTTTACAGGTCAGGTGGTGTGTACTGGCTCCTCCCCCTATGACCCTCCTCCAGACTCCAGTTAGATTTTTGTGCCCGGCCGAGAAGGGTGCAATTCTAGGTGGCTCTCTTAAAGAGCTGCTTAGAGAGTTTAGCTTAGGTTTTTTATTTTACAGTGATTCCTGCTGGCAACAGGATCACTGCAACGAGGGACAGAGGGGAGAAGAAGTGAACTCACCTGCGTGCAGGATGGATTGGCTTCTTGGCTACTGGACATGAAGCTCCAGAGGGACGATCACAGGTACAGCCTGGATGGTCACCGGAGCCACGCCGCCGGCCCCCTCACAGATGCTGAAGCAAGAAGAGGTCCAGAATCGGCGGCTGAAGACTCCTGCAGTCTTCTTAAGGTAGCGCACAGCACTGCAGCTGTGCGCCATTTTCCTCTCAGCACACTTCACACGGCAGTCACTGAGGGTGCAGGGCGCTGGGGGGGGAGCGCCCTGGGAGGCAAATGAAAACCTTTAAAAAGGCTAAAAATACCTCACATATAGCCCCAGAGGCTATATGGAGATATTTACCCCTGCCTAAATGTACTAAATAGCGGGAGACGAGCCCGCCGGAAAAGGGGCGGGGCCTATCTCCTCAGCACACGGCGCCATTTTCTGTCACAGCTCCGCTGGTCAGGAAGGCTCCCAGGTCTCTCCCCTGCACTGCACTACAGAAACAGGGTATAACAGAGAGGGGGGGCAAAATAAATGGCTATATATAATATAAAAGCAGCTATAAGGGAGCACTTAATCATAAGGCTATCCCTGTCATATATAGCGCTTTTTGGTGTGTGCTGGCAGACTCTCCCTCTGTCTCCCCAAAGGGCTAGTGGGTCCTGTCTTCGTATAGAGCATTCCCTGTGTGTCTGCTGTGTGTCGGTACGTGTGTGTCGACATGTATGAGGACGTTATTGGTGTGGAGGCGGAGCAATTGCCAAATATGAGGATGTCACCTCCTAGGGGGTCGACACCAGAATGGATGCCTTTATTTGTGGAATTACGGGATAGCGTCAACTCGCTTAAGCAGTCGTTTGCCGACATGAGGCGGCCGGACACTCAATTAGTGCCTGTCCAGGCGCCTCAAACACCGTCAGGGGCTGTAAAACGCCCCTTGCCTCAGTCGGTCGACACAGACCCAGACACAGGCACTGATTCCGGTGGTGAAGGTGACGAATCAACCGTATTTTCCAGTAGGGCCACACGTTATATGATTTTGGCAATAAAGGAGATGTTACATTTAGCTGATACTACAGGTACCACTAAACAGGGTATTATGTGGGGTGTGAAAAAACTACCAGTAGTTTTTACCGAATCAGAAGAATTAAATGACGTGTGTGATGAAGCGTGGGGTGCCCCGATAAAAAACTGCTAATTTCAAAGAAGTTATTGGCTTTATACCCTTTCCCGCCAGAGGTTAGGGAGCGCTGGGAAACACCTCCTAGGGTGGACAAAGCGCTAACACGCTTATCAAAACAAGTGGCGTTACCCTCTCCTGAGACGGCCGCACTTAAAGATCCATCAGATAGGAGGATGGAAAATATCCAAAAAGGTATATACACACATGCAGGTGTTATACTACGACCAGCTATTGCGACTGCCTGGATGTGCAGTGCTGGGGTAGTTTGGTGAGAGTCCCTGATCGAAAATATTGATACCCTGGACAGGGACAATATTTTACTGTCGTTAGAACAAATAAAGGATGCATTTCTTTATATGCGTGATGCACAGAGAGATATCTGCACACTGGCATCACGGGTAAGTGCTATGTCCATTTCGGCCAGAAGAGCTTTATGGACACGACAGTGGACAGGCGATGCGTAGAGGAGTTATTTGGGGTCGGTCTATCGGATTTGGTGGCCACGGCTACGGCCGGGAAATCCACCTTTCTACCTCAAGTCACTCTCCAACAGAAAAAGGCACCGACCTTTCAACCGCAGCCCTTTCGTTCCTTTAAAAATAAGAGAGCAAAGGGCTATTCATATCTGCCACGAGGCAGAGGACGAGGGAAGAGACAGCAACAGGCAGCTCCTTCCCAGGAACAGAAGCCCTCCCCGGCTTCTACAAAAGCCTCAGCATGACGCTGGGGCTTCGCAAGTGGACTCGGGGGCGGTAGGCGGTCGTCTCAAAAATTACAGCGCGCAGTGGGCTCACTCGCAGGTAAATCCCTGGATCCTGCAGATAATATCTCAGGGGTACAGGTTGAAATTAGAGACAGAGCCACCTCGCCGTTTCCTGAAGTCTGCTTTACCAACGTCCCCCTCAGAAAGGGAGACGGTTTTGGAAGCCATTCACAAGCTGTATTCTCAGCAGGTGATAGTCAAGGTACCTCTTCTACAACAAGGGAAGGGGTATTATTCCACTCTTTTTGTGGTACCGAAGCCGGATGGCTCGGTAAGGCCTATTCTAAATCTGAAGTCCTTGAACCTGTACATAAAGAAGTTCAAGTTCAAGATGGAGTCACTCAGAGCAGTGATAGCGAACCTGGAAGAAGGGGACTTTATGGTATCCTTGGACATCAAGGATGCGTATCTCCACGTTCCAATTACCCCTCACACCAGGGGTACCTCAGGTTCGTTGTACAAAACTGTCACTATCAGTTTCAGACGCTGCCGTTTGGTTTGTCCACGGCACCTCGGGTCTTTACAAAGGTAATGGCCGAGATAATATTTCTTCTTCGAAGAAAAGGCGTATTAATTATCCCATACTTGGACGATCTCCTAATAAGGGCAAGGTCCAGAGAACAGCTAGAGATGGGTTTAGCACTATCTCAAGAGGTGCTAAAGCAGCACGGATGGATTCTGAATATTCCAAAATCCCAATTAATGCCGACAACTCGTCTGCTGTTCCTGGGGATGATTCTGGACACAGTTCAGAAAAAGGTTTTTCTTCCCGAAGAAAAAGCCAAGGAGTTATCTGACCTGGTCAGGAACTTCCTAAAACCAGGAAAGGTGTCTGTACATCAATGCACAAGAGTCCTGGGAAAAAATGGTAGCTTCTTACGAAGCAATCCCTTTCGGCAGATTCCATGCAAAGGGAGCTGCTGGACAAATGGTCAGGGTCGCATCTTCAGATGCACCTGCGGATAACCCTGTCGCCGAGGACAAGGGTATCCCTTCTGTGGTGGTTGCAGGAGGCTCATCTATTGGAGGGCCGCAGATTCGGCATGCAGGATTAGATCCTGGTGACCACGGATGCCAGCCTGAGAGGCTGGGGAGCAGTCACACAGGGAAAAAAAATTTCCAGGGAGTGTGGTCGAGCCTGAAAAAGTCTCTTCACATAAGCATTCTGGAACTAAGAGCAATCTACAATGCTCTAAGCCAGGCGGAACCTCTGCTTCAAGAAAGACCGGTGTTGATCCAGTCGGACAACATCACGGCAGTCGCCCATGTAAACAGACAGGGCGGCACAAGAAGCAGGAGGGCAATGGCAGAAGCTGCCAGGATCCTTCGCTGGGCGGAGAATCACGTGATAGCACTGTCAGCAGTATTCATCCCGGGCGTGGACAACTGGGAAGCAGACTTCCTCAGCAGACACGACCTTCACCCGGGAGAGTGGGGACTTCATCCAGAAGTTTTCCACATGCTATTAAACCGTTGGGTAAAACCAATGGTGGACATGATGGCGTCTCGCCTCAACAAAACACTGGACAGGTATTGCGCCAGGTCAAGAGATCCGCAGGCAATAGCTGTGGACGCGCTGGTAACACCTTGGGTGTACCAGTCGGTATATGCGTTTCCTCCTCTGCCTCTCATACCAAAGGTATTGAGGATTATACGGCAAAGAGGAGTAAGACTAGTGGCTCCGGATTGGCCAAGAAGGACTTGGTACCCGGAACTTCAAGAGATGGTCATGGACGATCCGTGGCCTCTACTTCTGAGAAGGGACCTGCTTCAGCAGGGTCCTTGTCTTTTTCAAGACTTACCGCGGCTGCGTTTGACGGCATGGCGTTTGAATGCCAGATCCTAAAAGGAAAAGGCATTCCAGAAGAAGTCATTCCTACCTTGATAAAGGCAAGGTAGGAAGTCACCGCGAAGCTTTATCGCCGTATTGGGCGAAAATATGTTGCGTGGTGCGAGCAGCGGAGTGCTCCGATGGAGGAATTTCAACTGGGTCGTTTTCCTACATTTCCTGCAATCAGGATTGTCTTTGGGTCTCAAATTGGGATCTATTAAGGTTCAAATTTCGGCCCTATCAATATTCTTCCAAAAAGAATTGGCCTCGGTCCCTGAGGTCCAGATTTTTATCAAAGGAGTACTGCATATACAGCCTCCTGTGGTGCCTAAGGTGGCACCGTGGGATCTAAATGTAGTTTTAGATTTCCTCAAATCCAATTGGTTTGAACCACTAAAGAATGTGGATTTGAAATATCTCACATGGAAAGTGACTATGTTACTGGCCCTGGCTTCGGCCGGGAGAGTATCTGAACTGGCGGCTTTGTTTTATAAAAGCACTTATTTAATTTTCCATTCGACATAGGGCAGAGCTGCGGACGCGTCCGCATTTTCTCCCTAAGGTGGTATCAGCGTTTCACCTGAACCAGCCTATTGTAGTGCCTGCGGCTACAGACGACTTGAAGGACTCCAAGTTGTTGGACGTTGTCAGAGCCTTAAAAATATACATTTAAAGGACGGCTGGAGTCAGAAAATCTGACTCGCTGTTTATACTGTATGCACCCAACAAGTTGGGTGCACCTGCTTCTAAGCAGTCGATTGCTCGTTGGATTTGTAACAAAATTCAACTTGTACATTCTGTGGCAGGCCTGCCACAGCCTAAATCTGTTAAGGCCCATTCCGCAAGGAAGGTGGGCTCATCTTGGGCGGCTGCCCGAGGGGTCTCGGCATTACAACTCTGCCGAGCAGCTACGTGGTCAGGGGAGAACACGTTTGTAAATTTTTGCAAATTTGATACCCTGGCAAAGGAGGACCTGGAGTTCTCTCATTCGGTGCTGCAGAGTCATCCGCACTCTCCCGCCCGTTTGGGAGCTTTGGTATAATCCCCATGGTCCTTTCAGGAACCCCAGCATCCACTTAGGACGATAGAGAAAATAAGAATTTACTTACCGATAATTCTATTTCTCGGAGTCCGTAGTGGATGCTGGGCGCCCATCCCAAGTGCGGATTATCTGCAATACTTGTACATAGTTATTGTTAACTAATTCGGGTTATTGTTTAGGAAGCCATCTTTCAGAGGCTCCTCTGTTATCATACTGTTAACTGGGTTTAGATCACAAGTTGTACGGTGTGATTGGTGTGGCTGGTATGAGTCTTACCCGGGATTCAAAATCCTCCCTTATTGTGTACGCTCGTCCGGGCACAGTACCTAACTGGAGTCTGGAGGAGGGTCATAGGGGGAGGAGCCAGTACACACCACCTGACCTGTAAAAGCTTTACTTTTGTGCCCTGTCTCCTGCGGAGCCGCTATTCCCCATGGTCCTTTCAGGAACCCCAGCATCCACTACGGACTCCGAGAAATAGAATTATCGGTAAGTAAATTCTTATTTTCTCTGACGTCCTAAGTGGATGCTGGGACTCCGTAAGGACCATGAGGAATAGCGGCTCCGCAGGAGACTGGGCACAACTAAAGAAAGCTTTAGGACTACCTGGTGTGCACTGGCTCCTCCCACTATGACCATCCTCCAGACCTCAGTTAGATTCTTGTGCCCGGCTGAGCTGGATGCACACTAGGGGCTCTCCTGAGCTCCTAGAAAGAAAGTATATTTAGGTTTTTTATTTTACAGTGAGATCTGCTGGCAACAGACTCACTGCAGCGAGGGACTAAGGGGAGAAGAAGCGAACCTACTTAACAGGTGGTAGTTTGGGCTTCTTAGGCTACTGGACACCATTAGCTCCAGAGGGATCGACCGCAGGACCCGACCTTGGTGTTCGTTCCCGGAGCCGCGCCGCCGCCCCCCTTACAGAGCCAGAAGCAAGAAGTGTTCCGGAAAATCGGCGGCAGAAGACTTCTGTCTTCAACAAGGTAGCGCACAGCACTGCAGCTGTGCGCCATTGCTCCTCATGCACACCTCACACTCCAGTCACTGATGGGTGCAGGGCGCTGGAGGGGGGGCGCCCTGAGGGCAATATAAGACACCTTGGCTGGCAAATCATCACAATATATAGTCCCAGGGCTATATATGTGATAAATTACCCCTGCCAGAATCCATAAAAAAGCGGGAGAAAAGTCAGCCGAAAAAGGGGCGGGGCTATCTCCCTCAGCACACTAGCGCCATTTTTTCTTCACAGTGCAGCTGGAAGACAGCTCCCCAGGCTCTCCCCTGTAGTTTTCAGGCTCAAAGGGTTAAAAAGAGAGGGGGGGCACTAAATTTAGGCGCAATATATGTATACAAGCAGCTATTGGGGGAAAAATCACTCAGTTATAGTGTTAATCCCTGCATTATATAGCGCTCTGGTGTGTGCTGGCATACTCTCTCTCTGTCTCCCCAAAGGACTTTGTGGGGTCCTGTCCTCAGTCAGAGCATTCCCTGTGTGTGTGCGGTGTGTCGGTACGGCTGTGTCGACATGTTGGATGAGGAAGGTTACGTGGAGGCGGAGCAGAGGCCGATAAATGGGATGTCGCCCCCTGTGGGGCCGACACCAGAGTGGATGGATAGGTGGAAGGTATTAACCGACAATGTCAACTCCTTACATAAAAGGCTGAATGACGTAACAGCTGTGGGACAGCCGGCTTCTCAGCCCGCGCCTGCCCAGGCGTCTCAAAGGCCATCAGGGGCTCAAAAAAGCGCCCGTTACCTCAGATGGCAGACACAGATGTCGACACGGAGTCTGACTCCAGTGTCGACGAGGTTGAGATATATACACAATCCACTAGGAACATCCGTTACATGATCTCGGCAATGAAAAATGTGTTACACATTTCTGACATGAACCCAAGTACCACATAAAAGGGGTTTTATTTTTGGGGAGAAAAAGCAGCCAGTGTTTTGTTCCCCCATCAGATGAGTGAATGAAGTGTGTAAAGAAGCGTGGGTTCCCACGATAAGAAACTGGTATTTTCTAAAAAGTTACTGATGGCGTACCCTTTCCCGCCAGAGGATAGGTCACGTTGGGAGATATCCCCTAGGGTGGATAAGGCGCTCACACGTTTGTCAAAAAAGGTGGCACTGCCGTCTTAGGATACGGCCACCTTGAAGGAGCCTGCTGATAAAAAGCAGGAGGCTATCCTGAAGTCTGTATATACACACTCAGGTTCTATGCTGAGACCTGCAATTGCCTCAGCATAAATAGTGCTGCTGCAGCGTGGTCTGATACCCTGTCAGATAATATTAATACCCTAGACAGGGATAATATTTTGCTAACATAGAGCATATTAAAGACGTCGTCTTATATATGAAGGATGCACAGAGGAATATTTGCCGGCTGGCATCCAGAATTAATGCAATGTCCATTCTGCCAGGAGGGTATTAGAAACCCGGCAGTGGACAGGTGATGCTGCCTGTAAAAGGCACATGGAGATTCTGCCTTATAAGGGTGAGGAATTGTTTGGGGATGGTCTCTGGGACCTCGTATCCACAGCAACAGCTGGGAAGAAAATTTTTTTACCTCTGGTTTCCTCACAGCCTAAGAAAGCACCGTATTTTCAGGTACAGTCCTTTCGGCTTCAGAAAAGCAAGCGGGTCAAAGGCGCTTCCTTTCTGCACAGAGACAAGAGAAGAAGGAAAAAGCTGCACCAGCAGCCAGTTCCCAGGATCAAAAATCTTCCCCCGCTTCCTCTGAGTCCACCACATGACGCTGGCGCTCCACAGGTGGAGACAGGTGCGGTAGGGGCGCGTCTCGGGAACTTCAGGGACCAGTGGGCTTGCCCACAGGTGGATCCCTAGGTTCTGCAAATAGTATCACAGGGATACAGGCTGGAGTTCGAGGCGACTCCCCCTCGCCGTTACCTCACATCAGCCTTGCCTGCTGCCCTCGGAGAAAGGTAGTACTGGCGGCAATTCACAAGCTGTACTTCCAGCAGGTGAAATCAAGGTACCCCTCCTTCAACAAGGCCGGGGTTACTATTCCAAAATGTTGTGGTACCGGAACCAGACGGTTCGGTGAGACCCATTCTAAAATTGAAAGCCTTGAACACTTATATACGAAGGTTCAAGTTCAAAATGGAATCGCTCAGGGCAATTATTGCAAGCCTGGAGAATTTCATGGTATCACTGGACATCAAGGATGCTTACCTGCATGTCCCTATTTACCCTCTTCACCAGGAGTACCTCAAAATTGTGGTACATGATTGTCATTACCAATTCCAGTCGTTGCCGTTGGTCTGTCCCCGGCACTGAGGTATTTACCAAGGTAATGGCCGAAATAATTATCCCGTACTTGGACGATCTCCTTATAAAGGCGAGGTCCAGGGAGCAGTTGTTCGTCGGAGTAGCACTATCTCGGGAAGTGCTACAACAGCACGGCTGGATTCTGAACATTCCAAAGTCGCAGCTGGTTCCTACGACGCGTCTACTGTTCCTGGGTATGGTTCTGGACACAGAACAGGATAAAAGGGTTTCTCCCGGAGGAGAAGTCCAAGGAGTTGTCGTCTCTAGACAGAGACCTCCTAATACAAATACAGGTGTCGGTGCATCAATGCACGCGAGCCCTGGGAAAGATGGTAGCTGCTTACGAAGAAATTCCATTCACCAGGTCCCATGCAAGGATTTTCCAGTGGGATCTGTTGGACAAGTGGTCCGGGTCGCATCTTCAGATGCATCGGCGGATAACCCTGTCTCCAAGGGCCAGGGTGTCGCTGTTGTGGTGGCTGCAGAGTGCTCGTCTTCTAGGGGGCCGCAGATTCGGCATACAGGACTGGGTCTGGTGACCACGGATGCCAGCCTTCGAGGCTGGGGGGCAGTCACACAGGGAAGAAACTTCCAAGGACTATGGAAAAGTCAGGAGACTTCCCTACACATAAATATTCTGGAACTAAGGGCCATTTACAATGCCCTAAGTCAGGCTAGACCCCTGCTTCAACACCGACCGGTGCTGATCCAGTCAGACAACATCACGGCGGTCGCTCATTTAAACCGACAGGGCGGCACAAGAAGCAGGATGCGATGGCAGAAGCCACAAGGATTCTCCGATGGGCGGAAAATCATGTGTTGGCACTGTCAGCAGTGTTCATTCCCGGAGTGGACAACTGAGAAGCAGACTTTCTCAGAAGACAGTGGACGCTCTGGTAACACCGTGGGTGTACCAGTCGGTGTATGTGTTCCCTTCTCTGCCTCTCTTACCCAGGGTAATGAGAATAATAATAAGGAGAGGAGTAAGAACTATACTCATTGTTCCGGGTTGGCCAAGAAGAGCTTGGTAACCAGAACTCCAAGAAATGATCTCAGAGGACCCATGGCCTCTGCCGCTCAGACAGGACCTGCTGCAGCAGGGGGCCTGTCTGTTCCAAGACGTACCGCGGCTGCGTTTGACGGCATGGCGGTTGAACGCCGGATCCTGAAGGAAAAGGGCATAACGGAGGAAGTTATCCCTACGCTATTTAAAGCTAGGAAAGAAGTGAACGCAAACCATTATCACCGCATATGGCGGAAATATGTTGCGTGCTGTGAGGCCAGGAAAGCCCCAAAGGAGAAATTTCAGCTAGGTCGATTTCTGCACTTCTTACAGTCAGAGGTGACTATGGGCCTAAAATTGGGTTCCATTAAGGTCCAGATTTCGGCTCTATCGATTTTCTTCCAAAATAGAACTGGCTTCACTGCCTGAAGTTCAGACTTTTGTTAAGGGAGTGCTGCATAGTCAGCCCCCGTTTGTGCCTCCAGTGGCACCGTGGGATCTCAACGTGGTGTTGGATTTCCTGAAGTCGCATTGGGTTGAGCCACTTAAGTCCGTGGAGCTATAATACCTCACGTGGAAAGTGGTCATGCTGTGGGCCTTGGCGTCGGCCAGGCGTGTATCAGAATTGGCGGCTTTGTCATACAAAAGCCCTTATCTGTATTTTATATGGATAAGGCGGAATTGAGGACTCGTTCCCAATTCCTTCCTAAGGTGGTATCAGTTTTTCATGTGAACCAACCTATTGTGGTGCCTGCGGCTACTTGGGACTTGGAGGATTCCAAGTTACTGGACGTAGTCAGGGCCCTGAAAAGTATATGTTTCCAGGACAGCTGGAGTCAGGAAAACTGACTCGCTATTTATCCTGTATGCACCCAACAAGCTGGGTGCTCCTGCTTCTAAGCAGACGATTGCTCGCTGGATCTGTAGCACGATTCAACTTGCACATTCTGCGGCTGGACTGCCGCACCCTAAATCTGTAAAAGCCCATTCCACGAGGAAAGTGGGCTCTTCTTGGGCGGCTGCCCGAGGGGTCTCGGCTTTACAACTTTGCCGAGCTGTTACTTGGTCGGGTTAAAACATTTTGTAAGAGTCTACAAGTTTGATACCCTGGCTGAGGAGGACCTAGAGTTTGCTCATTCGGTGCTGCAGAGTCATCCGCACTCTCCCACCCGTTTGGGAGCTTTGGTATAATCCCCATGGTCCTTACGGAGTCCCAGCATCCACTTAGGACGTCAGAGAAAATTAAGATTTTACTCACCGGTAAATCTATTTCTCGTAGTCCGTAGTGGATGCTGGGCGCCCATCCCAAGTGCGGATTGTCTGCAATACTTGTTTATAGTTATTGCCTAACTAAAGGGTTATTGTTGAGCCATCTGTTGAGAGGCTCAGTTATTTTTCATACTGTTAACTGGGTATAGTATCACGAGTTATACGGTGTGATTGGTGTGGCTGGTATGAGTCTTACCCGGGATTCAAAATCCTTCCTTATTGTGTCAGCTCTTCCGGGCACAGTATCCTAACTGAGGTCTGGAGGAGGGTCATAGTGGGAGGAGCCAGTGCACACCAGGTAGTCCTAAAGCTTTCTTTAGTTGTGCCCAGTCTCCTGCGGAGCCGCTATTCCCCATGGTCCTTACGGAGTCCCAGCATCCACTACGGACTACGAGAAATAGATTTACCGGTGAGTAAAATCTTATTTATCAACTACACTCTGTGCATTACAGTGCAGTGAGGAATAAGTCCACGTAATATCCTTCTCTCTATGGAATAAGCAGATTCTATAATAAACTTAGTTCACCTTTGACTGTATGTGGAGGGAATATTTGCAGTACAAAGTGTAAGGAAATGCCTGGTAATGTTTGACAGAATCAGCTGGCAGAGCTCTCTGGTCAGTGGACTGCCATCATTTTGGTTATTCTGTCTTTCCAGCGCTGTGCTGTCACCGGGGTTTTAATGCCCTCCTACATTACCACAACTATGGTGGCCAATCACGTGATCCCGGAATTTAGGGCCAAAAACATCCGGGATTCAATCCTGGGATTTGAAGCTCCAATCCCGGGGATTGAGGGATCAGCGTTGAGCATCCACAGGATGCTCAGACGCTGCCCGGCTTACTTGTTCCGGCTCCCCAGCGCAGCGCGAGAGGTCACGCTACCGCGTCACACCGCCAGGAGAGAGCGGAGGATGTTTCCCACCCGCCCTCCACCGGTATATGGTGAGTTATGTGTGCAGGGCGAGGGGGCGACCACATAGTTAAAAGCCAATCCTGGGTATCCTGGGAATCCCAGGATTGAAAAATGGCCCGGGATTGGCTTCCCTAACCACAACCTAGTGGTGGGTGTGTATGCTGATTACGGGCAGAGGCCTGCATGTATGGCCCGAAGGTGACCGATGTGCTGCCAAGGTTCTCACATCTGTGCTTGCAGCTGTACTAGTCTCTTGCATAGCATGGTATCCTGGGGAGAGAGGGCAGTGATGCCGGAGTAATCCGTCTTCTGCATTCACTGCCAGGTGTGGGTATAGGGAAGGAGGGTATAAAGTAGAAGTGAAGAATATTGTCAGCAGTGCAAGGGACAATGGTAAGAGTGTTAATAGTGAACCATCTTTGGATGCTGTTACAGTACCTTTTATATTTCATGTTCCCTTTGCATTTTTGTGATGCAAATGCCAAGCGATCAGTGTATAGGACTAGAGAGAAGTCCTGACACTTTGCCTGGCTCCTGTGATGGTGCTGCTACGGTAGATGCTAGAATCAAGTGGGCTAAGGAACCTTTTCCGTAAGGGGGAGGAGTTACGATGCAAGGGGGAGGAGCTGGGCCAGCGGGATAGTTCCTCTATCCACGCCACCAACTATTACCTTTAGTAATTAGGTGGTGAGCGGAGCGAGCCACCGTGCCCGAAGCGTGGCGAGCGAAGCGAGCCCGCGAGAGTACTTTTCGGGTACCCTGTTCGCCCGTAGCTCCTCCCCCTGGTGACGTAGCTCCTCCCCTAGATACGTCACAAGGTCCCTTCAGCCACTCCGATATAGAACCAACCGTGCTGCTACGCCTGCTTGCAGGGCCCACTCCCTTACTCCACTCCCATAGCTCTCCTGTCAGTGTCATTGAGGGTGTAACTAGGTCATGGAAGGGCCAAAAATGTGCCTGACAGTTCCGCTTCTAGTGCCCCTGCTCGCATCGAAACTTCTCCATGATCGTGTTTCCACTGATTGCAGGGCAAATATGACCCTGATGAGGGCAAGGTTCTCCCCCAAATTTTCTGTTCTTCATTTTGTTAGTATCCATGTTATGCATGCACCATTGCATTTTAGGTGCACGTTATTCCCAGGAATCGGGTAGAGACCAACTAGTCAGGTCGCCATTATTTGTAAAGTGTTGCATGCGAAATAGCCAGCTTCAGTGCTCTGCATTGCCAAATGCTGTACTTGCTTAAACATCACCATACTAATGAAGAGCGATAGATATAATATGGCTAGGAAATGGAGAGTAGTAGGATGTGTAGTTACATATCACACTTCAGCTGCCATGTGTGTAATAAATATTACAAACTTATCCGCTGGTGACTTTATCTTGCATGCCTGAAGTATATATATTATGCTATGTAGTCTGTCTCTGGAATCTATTAGTATGCCCTGTTTCTGAGAAAAGCATTATTCAGAGATGCCTTACCTAAGAGTGGCTGTAATTCCATCCCTGGTGCAGTGAGCTGCAGTATCTAACATGGGAGAGGCCGTGCATATGGATATATTGCTTCAGAATGAGACTTCTTAACCTGTCTTTCTTTTAGACCAGAATGCAGAGCTTGCAGCCAGACCCCAATGCCCAGTACCGTGGCGTCATGGAAGCTCTGAGGAAGATGGTCCGGACCGAGGGGTTGTTCACTCCGCTGCGAGGGATCAACGTGACGATGCTCGGTGCTGGCCCAGCACATGCTCTGTACTTTGCCTGCTACGAGAAAATGAAGACCACTATAGGGGGCATGATTCACCACGCTGGGAACAGTCATGTGGCAAATGGTAATAATATCCTCATCGCTTCTAATTTAGTAGTTTCTATAATACCCTTTTCTGTCTGAAAATTCCAACTCTTACCTGGCATTTGAGTGCCGGGTAGTTTTGCCGGCCCCTGCCTAACCCTCCTTTCACACATGAAAGCAGATTACCTGGTGACTCAGTTCTACCCAGTAATTTGCAGATCAACACAAGTATTTCTGCTGTGGGAAAGGGTCAACCAAGGTATAAATTCCCAGGTGTCCAACCCTGGTAAATTCCTTGGTTCACACATAATTAGGACCCGTGTTTATCGGGTAGAACTTCTTAACCTGGTAATTTGACTTTCTGTGTGAAAGGGGTATAGACCACCGAGCGGGTCCCAAACTCTTCACTGGGAAATATTTTAAATGTATCACAAAGTTTGGCATCTGTTTGCTGATTGGAGGACTCTGCATTCACCCTGAGGTGCCTGGTGAGCATGTAATTCTATATCTCCTATCTTTATGCTGGCATAGCCCGTGGTAAATCACCTGTGTAATATTGTTTTGCTATATGAGAAATAGGCAGGCTTCCCGTGGTGACAGTCTTGTGTGCTGCACTGGCTCCGCTGCATGTCGTCTGCTCCTCCAATCAGAAGTACCACAGTATCCTTTAATGTAGGCACAGGTATCATGTCATACCAGTGCTTTTCCCAGTGTGTTGTGACATATATGTACCACATTATAAATATATGAAGCCAGCTGCTAAACGAACTGTAGACGTAGCTATGCCAGTCTCGCCAACACTGATGAATGCACATTCCAATAAAATAATAGTAATAATAATAATATATCAAAAGTGCAATATTTTATTTATTTATTTATTTTTTTAATAGGAAATCACTGCATGGTCCAAAAGAAGTTCTAATGAACAAACGGGCAGATGTACAAAGCCTGGAGAAATGATAAAGCAGTGATAAATGCATAGTGATAATGCACCAGCCAATCAGCTACTGTTATTTTTCAAACCCGTAATGATTGGCTGGTGCGTTACCACCTTCCACTTATCACTGCCATATCGCTTCTCCAGGCTTAATACATCTACCCCATTATAACAGAATCTTCTTAAATCTGCACAAAACAGCATACTAACGGTTCCGGTATGAATGGTCGACCATGTTATGGTCGACAGTCATTAGGTCGACCACTATTGGTCGACATTGACATGGTCGACACATGAAAATAGTCGGCGCATGAAAGGTCGACACGTGAAAAGGTCGACATGAGTTTCTTAACTTTTTTTTTGGTGTCGTTTTTTGCGTAAAGTGACCAGGAACCCCAATTAGTGCACCGCGTTCGCTCGCCATGCTTCGGACATGGTGCCGTCGCTCCGCTACCGCTTCGCTCGGCACAGATTACCGTTCCAGTCGTAGTCCACGTGGATCGTTAAGTATAGAAAAGTTTCCCAAAAGGAAAAAAAGTTAAACTCATGTCGACCATGTCAATGTCGACCAATAGTGGTCGACCTAATGACTGTCGACCATCTGAACGGATACCCATACCAACCACACAATAATTTGAAGTTTTTAATAGAACCCCAAAATCCAGTTCATTATAATAAGACCAAACATTGAAGTTACTATGAGAAATTGGGTAGATAAAAAGAAGGAAAAAAAACTCTAATGGTGTGTACACACGTTGAGATTTTTTCTAACGCTTTTGACTATATAGTCAAAATCGTAAGAAAAGTTAGTGCAGATCGCAAGGTGTTATGCCACTTGCGATCCCGATGCGCGGTCCCGCCAGGTCGGTATTGCAAGAAAAGATAGACTGTGCAGGCAAGTCAGTCCTTGCTAGATCGGTGTACTATCTAGTTCATCTCACATGTCCATTAAATCTCACATAAGCCAAAATCGTAAGCACACATAGTCCATAACTCAAGAAAAGTTAGTCAAAATCGGTGGTGCTGGGCTCCGGGGAGTTCAAGGGAAATCGCAAAGTGAAAATCGGGCATAGTAGGGATCTCACCGTGTGTACACACCATATTATAAAAGCATGAGCTAACATGATAACTGAGTGTTGCACCTCTTCTGGCTCATGCAGTGTTTCACAGAAAACGAGTAAAAGTTTTGTTGTGTGTGGTTTTTTTGTTTTGTTATTCAATAGTGTTTTATATTAAATGATCTGTATTTTGGGGGTAATTCCAAGTTGATCGCAGCAGGAAATTTTTTAGCAGTTGGGCAAAACCATGTGCACTGCAGGGGGGGCAGATATAACATTTGCAGAGAGTTAGATTTGGGTGGGTTATTTTGTTTCTGTGCAGGGTAAATACTGGCTGCTTTATTTTTACACTGCAATTTAGATTGCAGATTGAACTCACCACACCCAAATCTATCTCTCTCTGCACATGTTATATCTGCCTCCCCTGCAGTGCACATGGTTTTGCCCAACTGCTAAAAATTTCCTGCTGCGATCAACTTGGAATTACCCCCCTTTGTGTATAAATAGAAATAGTGCTAGCTTTTCTATTTGACAGTTGTGATATGAGGGGCAGGTTGAGTGGGCCACAATCTCCTCCAATGTTTGGCTGCATATGCTCCTGGGTATTACGATTAATAAAGCATTACTTATTTTTGCTGTGTGTCTATGGGATGCAGAATTTCTTACCTACTGCATCCCGTGAGGTGCCAGTGGGAGCTAGTTCTTAATTAAATCTGCCCGGAATTGTGCTGCACCGCTATATAAGACGTTGATGTGCCATGTCTGTATTCCTTGTGCACTGTACTGTTTGGTACCATTACATACTTTGCCTCAGTAGTACGTTTCCTTGTGCTCCTAATGTTCAGCAGTTCCCATCTAGGTTATTTGCCTGTGGCTAACTTTTATTTGTCTTTAGGGGTTGCGGGAAGTCTGGCAACTGTGCTGCATG
The DNA here is from genome assembly GCF_028390025.1 of Pseudophryne corroboree. Classification (NCBI taxonomy): domain Eukaryota; kingdom Metazoa; phylum Chordata; class Amphibia; order Anura; family Myobatrachidae; genus Pseudophryne; species Pseudophryne corroboree. The sequence goes on along the minus strand of NC_086449.1, from coordinate 135,364,144 downwards.
ACGCTGTTATGAACCCGGCAGAAGGTACTTAAGATTTTTCAAGAGTTTACCCTGATTTGGTTACAATTTAATGAATATAGGGGCAGATGTATTAATCAGCTCCAATATGCGAATTGACAGTTAGGAGCAGATTGGCTGGTGCGTTTATCACCTTGCACTTAGCACTGGTTTATCACTTCCTTATGCCTTCTCCAGGTTAATACATCTGCCCCTTTTGTTTTTATAACTTTTAATTACAAAATGTCACTATAGAATTTAATATGGGTATTAAATATATTAGAACATTCTCCCCTTACTTGAGGAGCATTACTTAACCATTTTGTGATGCGGAGAATGCCAGGGGTAATCCTAGAGACGGACATGTCGTTTTTATTATATTTTAGCTTCTGTACTAGAAATTATAGGAAAACTATTCTCCTAAATCTGGATGTCAGACCTCATACCTGTGTTTATAAAGCCTCTATCACTAAGCTAAATAAAGATACTGGACATTCTTTTAGTGCAATCTGGTTATGATTTTAGGAGGGCATAATTCTGGTAATATGCAGCAATTAAGAGTGATTGGTTTGCAGTCTCCTAGGTAATAATGCAGTATTCAGACTGCTGATTGGTGGGTACATGGCCAGTATAACTGGCATTCTATACTTTTTAATGATTAACTTTATCAAGATCCCCCTTTTTCTCTAACGTCCTAAGTGGATGCTGGGGACTCCGTCAGGACCATGGGGAATAGCGGCTCCGCAGGAGACAGGGCACAAAAAGTAAGCTTTTAGGATCACATGGTGTGTACTGGCTCCTCCCCCTATGACCCTCCTCCAAGCCTCAGTTAGGTTTTTGTGCCCGTCCGAGCAGGGTGCAATCTAGGTGGCTCTCCTAAAGAGCTGCTTAGAAAAAGTTTTTTAGGTTTTTTATTTTCAGTGAGTCCTGCTGGCAACAGGCTCACTGCATCGAGGGACTTAGGGGAGAGAATTTCAACTCACCTGCGTGCAGGATGGATTGGATTCTTAGGCTACTGGACACCATTAGCTCCAGAGGGAGTCGGAACACAGGTCTCACCCTGGGGTTCGTCCCGGAGCCGCGCCGCCGACCCCCCTTACAGATGCTGAAGATTGAAGGTCCGGAAACAGGCGGCAGAAGGCTCTTCAGTCTTCATGAAGGTAGCGCACAGCACTGCAGCTGTGCGCCATTGTTGTCACACACTTCACACCAGACGGTCACGGAGGGTGCAGGGCGCTGCTGGGGGCGCCCTGGGCAGCAATATATAATACCTTTTATGGCAAAAGAATACATCACATATAGCCATTAAGGCTATATGTATGTATTTAACCCATGCCAAATGTCTAAAACTCCGGGAGAAAAGCCCGCCGGAATAGGGGGCGGGGCTTATTCTCAGCACACAGCGCCATTTTCCTGCTCAGCTCCGCTGTGAGGAAGGCTCCCAGGACTCTCCCCTGCACTGCACTACAGAAACAGGGTAAAACAGAGAGGGGGGGCATATTTTGGCGATATTTTTATATATTTAAGCGGCTATAAGGAACAACACTTATATAGGGTTGTTCCCATATATATTATAGCGCTTGGGTGTGTGCTGGCAAACTCTCCCTCTGTCTCCCCAAAGGGCTAGTGGGGTCCTGTCTTCGATAAGAGCATTCCCTGTGTGTCTGCTGTGTGTCGGTACGTGTGTGTCGACATGTATGAGGACGATGTTGGCGTGGAGGCAGAGCAATTGCCGATAATGGTGATGTCACCCCCCAGGGAGTCGACACCGGAATGGATGGCTTTGTTTATGGAATTACGTGATAATGTCAGCACATTACAAAAATCAGTTGACGACATGAGACGGCCGGCAAACCAGTTAGTACCTGCCCAGGCGTCTCAGACACCGTCAGGGGCTGTAAAGCGCCCTTTACCTCAGTCGGTCGACACAGACACAGACACTGAATCTAGTGTCGACGGTGATGAAACAAACGTATTTTCAAGTAGGGCCACACGTTATATGATCACGGCAATGAAGGAGGCTTTGCATATCTCTGATACTACAAGTACCACAAAAAGGGGTATTATGTGGGGGGTGAAAAAACTACCTGTAGTTTTTCCTGAATCAGAGGAATTAAATGATGTATTTGATGAAGCGTGGGTTAACCCAGATAGAAAAATGCTAATTTCAAAAAAGTTATTAGCATTATACCCTTTCCCGCCAGAGGTTAGGGCACGCTGGGAAACACCCCCTAGGGTGGATAAGGCGCTCACACGCTTATCGAAACAAGTGGCGTTACCGTCTCCTGATACGGCCGCCCTCAAGGATCCAGCTGATAGGAGGCTGGAAACTACCCTGAAAAGTATATACACTCATACTGGTGTTATACTGCGACCAGCCATCGCCTCAGCCTGGATGTGCAGTGCTGGGGTCGTCTGGTTGGATTCCCTGACTGAAAATATTGATACCCTGGATAGGGACAGTATTTTATTGACTATAGAGCAATTAAAGGATGCTTTCCTTTTATATGCGAGATGCGCAGAGAGATATTTGCACTCTGGCATCGAGAGTAAATGCGATGTCCATATCTGCCAGAAGGAGTTTATGGACGCGACAGTGGTCAGGTGATGCGGATTCCAAACGACATATGGAAGTATTGCCGTATAAAGGGGAGGAATTATTTGGCGTCGGTCTATCGGATCTGGTGGCCACGGCAACTGCCGGAAAATCCACTTTTTTACCTCAGACCCCCTCCCAACAGAAAAAGACACCGTCTTTTCAGCCGCAGTCCTTTCGTTCCTATAAGAACAAGCGGACAAAAGGACAGTCATATCTGCCTCGGGGCAGAGGAAGGGGTAAGAGGGCAGCAAGCAGCCCCTGCCCAGGAACAGAAGCCCTCCCAGGGTTCTGCAAAGCCCTCAGCATGACGCTGGGGCCTTACAAGCGGACTCAGGAACGGTGGGGGGTCGACTCAAGAATTTCAGCGCACAGTGGGCTTGCTCACAGGTGGACCCCTGGATTCTACAGGTAGTATCTCAGGGTTACAGGTTGGAATTCGAGAAGTCTCCCCCTCGCCGGTTCCTAAAGTCTGCTTTGCCAACGTCTCCCTCGGACAGGGCGACGGTATTGGAAGCCATTCACAAGCTGTTTGCTCAGCAGGTGATAGTCAAGGTACCCCTCCTACAACAGGGAAAGGGGTATTACTCCACGCTATTTGTGGTACCGAAGCCGGACGGCTCGGTAAGACCTATTCTAAATCTCAAATCTTTGAACCTGTACATACAAAAATTCAAGTTCAAGATGGAGTCACTCAGAGCAGTGATAGCGAATCTGGAAGAAGGGGACTTTATGGTGTCCCTGGACATAAAGGACGCTTACCTGCATGTCCCAATTTGCCCTTCACATCAAGGGTACCTCAGGTTCGTGGTGCAAAACTGTCATTATCAGTTTCAGACGCTGCCGTTTGGATTGTCCACGGCACCTCGGGTCTTTACCAAGGTAATGGCCGAAATGATGATCCTTCTACGAAGAAGAGGCGTATTAATTATCCCTTACTTGGACGATCTCCTGATAAGGGCAAGATCCAGAGAACAGCTGGAAGACGGAGTAGCACTAACCCAACTAGTGCTGCAACAACACGGGTGGATTCTGAATTTTCCAAAATCTCAGTTGACCCCGACGACACGTCTGCTGTTCCTGGGAATGATTCTGGACACGGTTCAGAAAAAGGTGTTTCTTCCGGAGGAGAAAGCCAGGGAGTTATCCGAACTTGTCAGGAACCTCCTAAAACCAGGGACAGTGTCTGTGCATCAATGCACAAGAGTCCTGGGAAAGATGGTGGCTTCTTACGAAGCGATTCCATTCGGCAGATTCCACGCACGAACTTTTCAGTGGGATCTGCTGGACAAATGGTCCGGATCGCATCTGCAGATGCATCAGCGGATAACCTTATCGCCACGGACAAGGGTGTCTCTTCTGTGGTGGTTGCAGAGTTCTCATCTGTTAGAGGGCCGCAGATTCGGCATACAGGACTGGGTCCTGGTGACCACGGATGCCAGTCTGAGAGGATGGGGAGCGGTCACACAAGGAAGAAACTTCCAGGGAGTATGGTCAAGCCTGGAGATGTCTCTTCACATAAATATACTGGAGCTAAGAGCGATTTACAATGCTCTAAGTCTGGCAAAACCCCTGCTTCAGGGTCAGCCGGTGTTGATCCAGTCGGACAACATCACGGCAGTCGCCCACGTAAACAGACAGGGCGGCACAAGAAGCAGGACAGCAATGGCAGAAGCTGCAAGGATTCTTCGCTGGGCGGAAGATCATGTGATAGCACTGTCAGCAGTATTCATTCCGGGAGTGGACAACTGGGAAGCAGACTTCCTCAGCAGACACGATCTACACCCGGGAGAGTGGGGACTTCATCCAGAAGTCTTCCACATGATTGTGAACCGTTGGGAAAAACCAATGGTGGATATGATGGCGTCCCGCCTCAACAAAAAACTGGACAGGTAGTGCGCCAGGTCAAGAGATCCTCAGGCAATAGCTGTGGACGCTCTGGTAACACCGTGGGTGTTCCAGTCAGTGTATGTGTTCCCTCCTCTGCCTCTCATACCAAAAGTACTGAGAATTATACGGCAAAAGGGAGTAAGAACGATACTAGTGGCTCCGGATTGGCCAAGAAGAACTTGGTACCCGGAACTTCAAGAGATGCTCACGGAGGATCCGTGGCCTCTACCTCTAAGACGGGACCTGCTTCAGCAGGGACCGTGTCTATTCCAAGACTTACCGCGGCTGCGTTTGACGGCATGGCGGTTGAACGCCGAATTCTAAAGGAAAAAGGCATTCCGGAAGAGGTCATTCCTACACTGGTAAAGGCCAGGAAGGAGGTGACTGCACAACATTATCACCGCATTTGGAGGAAATATGTTGCGTGGTGTGAGGCCAGGAAGGCCCCCACGGAGGAATTTCAACTGGGTCGATTCCTACATTTCCTGCAAACAGGATTGTCTATGGGCCTCAAATTGGGGTCCATTAAGGTTCAAATTTCGGCCCTGTCGATTTTCTTCCAGAAAGAATTGGCTTCAGTTCCTGAAGTCCAGACTTTTGTAAAAGGAGTACTACATATACAACCCCCGGTTGTGCCCCCAGTGGCACCGTGGGATCTTAATGTAGTCTTGGATTTTCTAAAATCCCATTGGTTTGAGCCGCTCAAATCGGTGGAGATGAAGTATCTTACATGGAAAGTAACCATGCTACTGGCCCTGGCTTCAGCCAGGAGAGTATCAGAATTGGCGGCTTTATCATATAAGAGCCCATATCTGATTTTCCATACGGACAGGGCAGAACTGCGGAAGCGTCCTCATTTTCTGCCTAAGGTGGTGTCAGCGTTTCACCTGAACCAGCCTATTGTGGTGCCTGCGGCTACTAACGAGTTGGAGGATTCCAAGTTGTTGGACGTGGTCCGGGCATTGAAAATATATATTTCAAGAACGGCTGGAGTCAGAAAGTCTGACTCACTGCTTATATTGTATGCACCCAACAAGATGGGTGCTCCTGCTTCTAAGCAGACGATTGCTCGTTGGAGTTGTAGCACAATTCAACTTGCACATTCTGTGGCAGGCTTGCCACAACCTAAATCTGTCAAGGCCCATTCCACAAGGAAAGTGGGCTCATCCTGGGCGGCTGCCCGGGGAGTCTCGGCATTACAACTCTGCCGAGCTGCTACTTGGTCAGGGGCAAACACGTTTGCAAAATTCTACAAATTTGATACCCTGGCTGAGGAGGACCTTGAGTTCTCTCATTCGGTGCTGCAGAGTCATCCGCACTCTCCCGCCCGTTTGGGAGCTTTGGTATAATCCCCATGGTCCTGACGGAGTCCCCAGCATCCACTTGGGACGTTAGAGAAAATAAGAATTTACTTACCGATAATTCTATTTCTCGGAGTCCGTAGTGGATGCTGGGCGCCCATCCCAAGTGCGGATTGTCTGCAATACTTGTACATAGTTATTGTTACAAAAAAATCGGGTTGTTATTTGTTGTGAGCCGTCTGTTCAGAGGCTCCTACGTTTGTCATACTGTTAACTGGGTTCAGATCACAAGTTATACGGTGTGATTGGTGTGGCTGGTATGAGTCTTACCCGGGATTCAAGATCCTTCCTTATTGTGTACGCTCGTCCGGGCACAGTACCTAACTGAGGCTTGGAGGAGGGTCATAGGGGGAGGAGCCAGTACACACCATGTGATCCTAAAAGCTTACTTTTTGTGCCCTGTCTCCTGCGGAGCCGCTATTCCCCGTGGTCCTGACGGAGTCCCCAGCATCCACTACGGACTACGAGAAATAGAATTATCGGTAAGTAAATTCTTATTTTAAGCACTATCAAATAGCTTTGTGAAGTAACTTTGTCCATTTGTTATGGAGAGAGAAAAAAATTATCCATCTTACTTAATTTTTTAATTGAGCACCAGGGGAAAGTAGTCATAAGTGCAAACCAACCTTGCCTTGTAGAGTCGTCCATGACAATGCATTTATAGTGTTCCTTCTCTAGTTAAAGTATGTCCCTATCCCTAATACACTAACCCTGAAGGGTGGACTAGATGGGCCATTTGGTTCTTATCTGCAGTTAAATGCTATGCATCTATGTATTTTGTTCACATCTGTAAAGTGAACGTATAGCATGTCCATTGTTTTATGGAGTTGTTCCGTTTTCTCCTCCCTGTCCTCTTTCCTCCATTGATCTGAACACTGACTATCTGTCCTCACCAGTGGTCAAGCAACGAATGCAGATGTATAACTCGCCCTACAAGAGCATGCTGCACTGCATCCAGGTTATAAGTCGGACAGAAGGAGTGGGGGCTTTCTATCGCAGTTACACCACACAGCTGCTGATGAACATCCCTTTCCAGGCCATTCATTTCATGACCTATGAGTTCACTCAGGAGCAGCTGAACCCAAGGCGGCAGTACAATCCAGGTTCCCACATAGTGTCAGGGGCCATCGCGGGAGCTGTGGCGGCAGCAGCCACAACGCCATTGGACGTCTGCAAAACACTACTGAACACTCAAGAGAACATGGCCCTCAGCTCTGTAAACATCAGCGGACACCTTTCAGGCATGGCCAATGCCATCAGGACGGTCTACCAACTGGGAGGCATGGCGGGCTATTTCAAGGGGATGCAGGCACGGGTCATATATCAGATGCCTTCCACAGCCATTGCCTGGTCTGTGTATGAATTCTTCAAGTACTTTCTTACCAAACACAATGATTAGTATCTATCAACTTGACCAACGTTCTGGAGTATGGTCCTAAGTCTTTATGCTTGGATTTGTCCACTATATACAGGGAACATTTTTGAAACCATTGAACAGAGCAGTTCTTTAAGGCTGGAGTTGCGCCAAAGACCTATAACTTGGCTTTTACAATCATAAATTTTATTTTTAATCTGCAGCAAAAAATAATTTTTTTTAAATCTATTAAGCTCTAATCATTCCTTTTTCCAAAACCCGTTGCCGCATAGCTGCCTCTCCCAAACACGTCTACAATCCAGGGTGTCTTCACCTTATCTTTGTGTGATTAATAGCTCGGAGAGAGGGTGATGTCCTATTTACTCGTGACCAGCAATGCTGGCGTGTAGTTTTGCTGTAACAGCATATAGCTATTATATATATATATATTGTATGGAGAGATTTATAGAATTCGCTGCCCACACGTGGTCATATATATTTATTTTTTTATGATATTTTAACAAATTAAAAATATATATAAATCCAAGTCTACGCACAAGTGACAAATGTTATTTTTAGAGAATATATTAATATTATAATGCTTCTGTAATTTTTTTTCTGTGTTTTAGGGATGTGAAACCTAATAAGAGATCATACAGTTTTATTTGTATGTTGTAAAAGACCGGATAGTTCTTTTTATAGTGCCGCAATGTTGTCCCATGCTATGGGGCTCCTAAAGAGAACAAATGGAGATGTCGCAGTAGCAACCAGCCACATTCTAGCTGTCATTTATCTAGCATGGTGGTCATCAAGTACCCCCAACAGGTCATATTTTCTGGATTTCTGTAGGTGGAAGCAGGTGGGATAATTATGGGCCCAGCAAAATGGATTAACTCTCCTGTGCATGACATCTGCAAAACATGACCTGCTGGTAGTACTGGAGGACTAGTGTTGAGAACCCCTGCTCTGTAAGATAACTAGCATCTAGTTGCTACTTGGGCAATTTCTCCATCTGTTCTCTTTATAAAGTTTGACACATCTCCCCTTTAAGACTTTTGATTACATTTGCCTTCCCCCTGCTGTATTTAATATGCCCCACTTTTTATGTAGTAATTAACCAAAAATGTGGATCTGTAGGGTGGGCAAGGTGCCGGGTAACCCATTTTGGCCTCTGCTTTTTGCCTTAATGATTGCATTTGAGAAGCCGTATGTAGTTGACTGCTACAGAGGAGGTGACTTATTGTATGTGGTGCATTTCATAGAAAACATTATGTACAAGCCGCATAGGGGACCAAAGATCATTAGTTTTACTTCAAGTGTGAGTGTGGACCAGCTATGCTATGTACAGTGAGGCTTGCTGTCTGCTGCAAATACTTGTATTTATGCAACAAGTAGACTTGTAATGGTTTCCATTCCTCCAGGGAAATGTCATGTGCATTCTAAAGTCAAGTGGTAATTAACTGGGGTATTAGTATCCAGAGGGAGTACTTGCTGTAACGTTCAGGAGTATTCTGTAGCAGCAGGGCAAACCAGCCAGGTGATTAGTAAACAAGCAAGCTCTATCCTAAGGTTCTGTACCCCATGCATCAGAGTACCAGCCTGGTAACAAAATAAAACCATCTATACCTAATTAAAGTGTGTGTGGACTTTAGTTGAACGGTCAGTCAATTCAACATTTTCATAAATTGTAGTATGTGAGAAGTATATATGTGCAACTGTATTGACATAATCCAATTGTTTTATTTTGTTTCACATTTATTGTGTATGTATGTGTGTGTGTGTGTGTGTGTGTGTGTGTGTATATATATATATATATATATATATATATATATATATATATATATATATACATACACACACACACACACACACACACACACACACACTATGTATAAATACGGTTTCTGCGGCGGCACTCAGAGAAATAAAAAGCAGGCAAGGCCAATGCTTTAATGTATCAAGGTTTTCGAAGCTCTTTATTGCCTCGTCAGGTCATCCTGATGAGGAGGCAATAAAGAGCTTTGAAATGTTGGTCTTGTCTGCTTTTTATTTCTCAGAGTGGCACTGCAGAAACAGTATGTATATCCCCATGCTTAGGGTATCCAGGAAGTCACCAGGACTTTATTACAAGAATCAAAAAATATAATATTCACATCAAACGGCAATTTAAACAGCAAAGTTTCAGTGCTTTTATTAGTGCACTGTCATCAGGCTGAAGGATATACATACACTATGTAGAAAACCGAAATTGTGTGTTCGCAAAGGTATAAAACGGGTAGGGGAGCACTGATTAGATAATTTGCTAATGAAGTGCCTTGCTGGAAGGAGCTTCCAGAGTTTGAAAAGGGGATCATCATAGGCTGCGCAATGTCCGTTTCCAGGGTGACACTGGACTGGTATACAGAAAATTTGATTGGCCAGCTCAGAGTCCAGAGTTTAACCCCACTGAGAACATTTGGGACGAGTTAGAGCCCAGGGTGTCTTTTTAGACTGACTCAACCTTCTTCAGTGTGGCAGTTGGTCACTGTACTTAAGGCGGAATGGCAAAACCACATGCTGTTGTCCAGGAACTTGTGGACAGTTTGCCAAGAAAAGTGTCTGCAGTAATCGCTGCATGTGGTGGGCCTACATAGTACTTACGTCTGTAAACTTTGGTTGTTCTATTTGATGTCCGAGTCCAGTAAGTTTTGTCCACACAGTGTATGTGTGTATGCAGCCTATAGTATTTTAGCATAATAGCGTCAGAAACTTAATTTATTGTAGTGCTGCTGCCACCTGCTGGTGAATGCACAATAAACAGAATGGCAACATGATTAATTAGCCACTTGTTTTATGTATATTTAATTGGCTAAGCAATTTATTTTATTTTGAGAGCAACTATTCCGCAATGACAATACCGATTTTGATTGTTCAGGTGTCATTCGACAGGGTGTGTGATGTAGATGTGTATGTGAATCATAATCCCTGATAAGCAGCCCTCAGACTCTTTCCAGCGATAACACGTGGACCCAGGAACTTATTCTGGATCCCATGTGTTATCACCCGAACGCTGGTCCTTTACTGCACAGTAAAAAATCCTAAAATGGGATAGCCCAATAATACTTTCGGACTAAAAAGCCTGTTTTTACTGTGCTGTAAAAATAAGGGCCAACAATTGGTCACCCTTAGGGGTGTATTCAATAAATGTCAGAAGCTGCCGTCTTGTCGGAAAGACTGCAGTTTCAGACAGGTTTAGGTCAGAAGGGGTTCCGACATAGTCAATGCCGGGTGTTTTTTTCCGGCAAGTCGGAATTCTCGGCTTGTCGGAAAACACATGGATTGTCGGATTAGCTGCGGATCCACGTGTTCCGCGGCCAAATCCAACATGTTTTGGGCCCCGGTTCCGACAATGTCAATCCAACTTTTTTTGAAGTCAGATTGATATTGTCGGAACTGGGGAGATGAGGCGGGGACGGTAGGAGGGGGCGGGACCATGTGAGCTGAGCAGCGTGGACGGATGAGCCAAGCATCGGCAAACAGCAGCACGGACTGGGTATGAGCAGCTGTGGCCGTTGTCGGTAATGGCCAAATCCGACAGTCTGATTTGGCTGCTCATTGAATATTGACCTGTCGGATCCTTTCTGTTTGAAAGGATCCGGCATTTATTGGATATACCCCATAGTGATTACTTTCTGTACCATTGAAGTAAGTGTTTAAAGTGAGTGCTGTTTAAGCAACTTTTTATAATATCCTGTGTAGTCGACGAATGATACAGTATCGCAAGTATATTGGTGGGGTGTACACTCAATATGTCTGCGAATGACATCGGTCAGACATATTGGGGGATATTCAATTGTTTGAAAAGTCGGTTGGGTGTCTGTTTTTTTTTTTTTCTCCTGTCAGATAGACAACAGATACCCAACTGACTTTTCAAACAATTGAATACCCCATTTTGTGTTGGCCTGCAGTACAGCTGATGCCAATATGGGCGGTATCCAATTACCCACGGTCATTGACAGCGGGTAATTGCATGGCCGTGGCTTATATGTAAGGGGGAGGGGGAAAAGGGTACCTATAAAATAATCTGAAACATCACAACTAATTGGATTCCCCCCTATATCTGTATGTATGGCTTTGTGTACAACCGGCCCTTTCATTATGCTGGCCGCAGGAACCAACAACACAGACCTCGCAATTAGGTGGGAAAATTTAAATGCAAATCCAGTTGTAATGACAGGCCAGACATATGGAGGGGTGGTATTCATGTGACCGGCGGTCGGAAGACACAGTCACATGACCTCCAGCATCCCGACCCCTCACTATCCCGATGGTCGGCATGCCGACCAACAGGTACCATTTCCACTCATGGGTGTCCACGACACCCATAGAGTGGGAATAGAACCCGTGGCGACCTCAGGTCGCCACCGAGCCCGCAGCGTGGTGAGCGTGCAAGGGGCTTGCTGCACTCGCCCCTCCCCGCTGGGATCCTGGCTTCGGTATGCTGACCGCCGGTCAGCCATACTACACCCATATGGAGTGCCCAATTGGTAAGAGTTTATACTGTGGCTTACTGACCGGCCACCAGATCTGTTGTTTAAGTGTGTATCCAGTATAAGATGGCCTTTTTTCTGAAAGTGTCCCTTTGATACTTTTCACTAGTATATTTTGCCCTTAAAATAAGATAACCTTGGTTTACTGGCAGCAATAAACAGTCTGTGTACGATCTGTCTCTTGGTAGAAATATGAAATGAACAATTCCTCTAGCTGTTAGATACGGGATACGGTCTCTAGGTCGACAAGACTTGGGTCGACAGTAAGTAGGTCGACATGAGTTTTTTTTTAAAACAAAAAATTGGTGTTTTCTTCGTGGAGTAACCGGGAACCCCAATTAGTGCACCGTGTCGCTTCGCTCGCCATGCTTCAGGCAAGGTGCTTTGCTGCGCTCGGCACAGGTTACCATTCCCACTTGTAGTCCACGTGGATCGTAAAGTGTGTAAGTTCAAAACATTTGAAAAACCAATGTCGACCTAGAATCCCTGTTGACCTAGAAAACATGTTGACCTACTTACTGTCGAGTAATAGTGGTCGACCTAGACACAGTCGACCTAAGTCTGGTCTATCTCACATACCACACCCAATACGGGATCCGGTTTACGTCCACGTGCAGGCAGCAGCACCACCTACAGACTCATTAATATATATACATGCACGCCAAGTGATTTCCACCAGTTCATTGGTTTTTGGACGTGCTGGATTCCAGTCTTTGGTTAGCCGCATCTGGCAGTGTATGTGCTGCTGCAGCCGTCTGAACGACGTTTCCCCTGCTCCTGAGGAAAGCAGCTGTTGTGGAGCCATACACTGATATAGATATGGCCACGATATTTGCTGGGCCTGTTGGCCTGACACAGTTCATTTGACAGTGTATGCCCAGTATAAGATAAAAAATAATACATATAAGTATATTATAAATAATCAAGATATAATATCCTGAAGGTTAGTACCAACCAGTCAGCTCCTAATTTTTCAAACATGTGGCCAAAATGTATAAGCCTTAACAAGTGATAAAGTGGAGACAGAGAGAGAGATAAATGACCAACCAATCAGTTTCCTAACTATCCTTTTTCAAACATTGCGGTTAGGAAGCTGATTGGTCATTATCACTTCAGTTAGGAGCTTATTGGCTTTATCTCTCTCCAACGCTTAGTACATAGAGTCCAGTGTTTTCTAGAGGAGTGCTCTCTAAACAGCTACCTTTCCTCTGTACAAATAAGAGGGCAGTCCATGTTGCTCTGGCAGATGGAATCACACTCGATCATGAGGATTTAAATTTTAATGTTGTGTAGCCAGGCGGCGCTGAGATTAGTAGTCTTTTTTTTAATTATTGCTATAAACGGCCTCATGCAAATTGATTCATAAGAAACCACCCATATGGCTGTAGTAACAAAGCTGCCTAAGGAGTATAACTTATAGACGTCTGTAGTCCCAAAATTGCGGGTATTGATACCCTCCCACCATGAATATACTGTCTTTGTAGTTTAACATTTGTAAAATGATTTATTATAACTATATGTATTGGATATGGTCTTAAAGAGATTGGCGGAGACAATTTAGCACCTTCGGTTTTACTTTCTGTATATATTGTTGTGTAGGTTGTCTAATTTTGGAAGCCACTAGACAACATGCAAACAATGCGATATCGCTCACTATTTCCCTGGAACTTCCGGACAAACGATATCATGTGTACACACTGAGCAAGTTTACAAACGACCAAACGATATATGCGAGTTGTTTGATACTACCAAATTGTGGTGGTTCAGCCTAATTTAGCATTGTTGTTGGTAGTGTACACCCTGGACACTTTGCTTCTAGCGGTTAGTGATGTTTTCTAAACTGAGCTGCATGTACAGAGGTCCTCGCTAGTGACCTGTGGCAGTGCGCATGACTAGTGACGGTGCGTACACACTGGACAATAAAACAAATTTTCATAACAATGTGTCGTTGTAGGCAGATTCGTTTCATATGTCGTCCAGGGTGCACCCAGCTTTACATGTAAGGCATTAAAGGGTCTTTGATTGACATCTGTGCACAATTCCCCCCTCCTTTTTAAAAAAAATTATGTAATGGTGTATACACACGGCGAGATTCATCCTTGCGATTTTAACTATATAGTCAAAATCGGAAAGGAAAGTTAGTGCAAATCGCACTCTTAGGCAGCTTGCTATACTGATGCGCACTCCGATGGGGTCGGTATCGCAAGGAAAGATAGATTGTGCAGGCAAGTCAATCTTGACTATATTGTGTACAATCTAGTACAAAGTATAATCAAAAGCGGTGCTTCTGGGCTCTGGGGGAGTTCAAGGGAAATAGCATAGTCATAATCTGAGAGTCAGTATCTCACCGGGGGGTGGTATTCGGTATGCCGGCTGTTGGGATTCCAGCGCTAAGTATACTGGCGCCGGAATCCCGACACCCGGCATACTGACAACTATTCTCCCTTTTGGGGGTCCATGACCCCCCTGGAGGGAGAATAAATAGTGTAGCGCGCCCGCAAGGGGCTCATTTGCACTCACCCCGCTGCCGGGGTGTGTATACTTGATCTTAATTCTCCCTTACTTAACTTTTAGATTTGATAATATATAGTACCCTGTGCTGATCACAGCTGAGCAAAGAAGTTTTGATTTCCGTTAAACTTTTAGGCAATCTTTTAATTTTCTACAAATGTTCATGAGATTGCTGGCGGTGTCTTGCATTATAGCATTAAATGAGAAGACTACCCATAGTAGGAATAATGCGGGGCCAGTGTCTGTGTAACTAGGGTAATGCACCCCCTGTCTTGTAATGAACAGTGATTTGTGTCTTTTTTATTTTTATTTCTCTGACGTCCTAGTGGATGCTGGGGACTCCGTCAGGACCATGGGGATATAGCGGCTCCGCAGGAGACAGGGCACAATAATAAAAGCTTTAGGATCAGGTGGTGTACACTGGCTCCTCCCCCTATGACCCTCCTCCAAGCCTCAGTTAGATTTTTGTGCCCGACGAGAAGGGTGCAATCTAGGTGGCTCTCCTGAGCTGCTTAGAATAAAAGTTTAAGTTAGGTTTTTTATTTTCAGTGAGTCCTGCTGGCAACAGGCTCACTGCTACGAGGGACTTAGGGGAGAGAAGAAAACTCACCTGCGTGCAGGATGGATTTGCTTCTTAGGCTACTGGACACCATTAGCTCCAGAGGGAGTCGGAACACAGGTCTCACCCTGGGGTTCGTCCCGGAGCCGTGCCGCCGACCCCCCTTACAGATGCCGAAGTTGAAGAGGTCCAGAGGTACAGAAACAGGCGGCAGAAGACTTTCAGTCTTCATAAGGTAGCGCACAGCACTGCAGCTGTGCGCCATTGTTGTCAGCACACTTCACCAACAGTCACCAACTGTCACTGAGGGTGCAGGGCGCTGGGGGGGGCGCCCTGGGCAGCAATGTATAATACCTTTTTATGGCTAAAATACATCACGTATAGCCCTTGAGGCTATATGGATGTATTTAACCCCTGCCAGATCTCACAAACTCCGGGAGAAGAGCCCGCCGAAAAGGGGGCGGGGTCTATTCTCCTCGGCACACGGCGCCATTTTCCTGCTCAGCTCTGCTGTGAGGAAGGCTCCCAGGCTCTCCCCTGCACTGCACTACAGAAACAGGGTTAAAACAGAGAGGGGGGGCACTTATTTGGCGATATGATTACATATATAAAAATGCTATAAGGGAAAACACTTGTATAAGGGGTTGTCCCTGTATAATTATAGCGTTTTTGGTGTGTGCTGGCAAACTCTCCCTCTGTCTCCCCAAAGGGCTAGTGGGGTCCTGTCCTCTGTCAGAGCATTCCCTGTGTGTGTGCTGTGTGTCGGTACGTGTGTGTCGACATGTAGGAGGACGATGTTGGTGAGGAGGCGGAGCAAATTGCCTGTATTGGTGATGTCACTCTCTAGGGAGTCGACACTGGAATGGATGGCTTATTTAGGAATTACGTGATAATGTCAACACGCTGCAAGGTCGGTTGACGACATGAGACGGCCGGCAAACAAATTAGTACCTGTCCAGGCGTCTCAGACACCGTCAGGGGCTTGTAAAAACGCCCATTTACCTCAGTCGGTCGACACAGACACGGACACTGACTCCAGTGTCGACGGTGAAGAAACAAACGTATTTTCCTTTAGGGCCACACGTTTCATGTTAAGGGCAATGAAGGAGGTGTTACATATTTCTGATACTACAAGTACCACAAATAAGGGTATTATGTAGGGTGTGAATAAACTACTTGTAGTTTTTCCTGAATCAGATAAATTAAATGAAGTGTGTGATGATACGTGGGTTTCCTCCGATAGAAAATTATTGGCGTTATACCCTTTCCCGCCAGAAGTTAGGGCGAGTTGGGAAACACACCTTAGGGTGAATAAGGCGCTCACACGCTTATAAAAACAAGTGGCGTTACCGTCTCCAGATACGGCAGCCCTCAAGGAGCCAGCTGATAGGAAGCTGAAAAATATCCTAAAAGTATATACACATATACTGGTGTTATACTACGACCAGCAATCGCCTCAGCCTGGATGTGCAGCGCTGAGGGGGCTTGGTCGGATTTCCTGACTGAAAATATTGATACCCTTGACAGGGACAAGATTTTATTGACTATAGAGCATTTTAAGGATGCATTTCTATATATGCGAGATGCGCAGAGGGATATTTGCATTCTGGCATCAAGAGTAAATGTGATGTCCATATCTGCCAGACGACAGTGGTCAGGTGATGCAGATTCCAGACGGCACATGGAAGTAGTGCCGTATAAAGGGGCGGTCCATCGGACCTGGTGGCCATGGCAACAGCTGAAAAATCCACCTTTTGTTACCCCAAGTCACATCTCAGCAGAAAAGGACACAGTCTTTTCAGTCTCAGTCCTTTCGTCCCCATAAGGGCAGGCGGGCAAAAGGGCCAGTCATATCTGCCCAGGGGTAGAGGAAAGGGAAGAAGACTGCAGCAGGCAGCCCATTCCCAGGAACAGAAGCCCTCCACAGCTTCTGCCAAGTCCGCAGCATGACGCTGGGGCCGTACAAGCGGACTCAGGTGCGGTAGGGGGTCATCTCAAGAGTTTCAGCACGCAGTGGGCTCACTCACAAGTGGACTCCTGGATCCTACACGTAGTATCCCAGGTGTACATTGGAAATTCGAGACGTCTCCCCCTCACAAGTTCCTGAAGTCTGCTTTACCAACGTCTCCCTCCGACAGGGAGGCAGTATTGGGAACAATTCACAGGCTGTATTCCCAGCAGGTGATAATCAAAGTACCCCTTCTACAACAAGGGAAGGGGTATTATTCCACACTATATTGTGGTAATGAAGCCAGACGGCTAGGTGAGATCTGAAATATTTGAACACTTACATACAAGCGTTCAAATCAAGATGGAGTCACTCAGAGCAGTGATAGCGAACCAGGAAGAAGGGGACGATATGGTGTCACTGGATATCAGGGACGCTTACCTACATGTCCAAATTTGCCCTTCTCACCAAGGGTACCTCAGGTTCGTGGTACAGAACTGTCACTATCAGTTCAGACGCTGCCGTTTGGATTGTCCACGGCACCCCGGGTCTTTACCAAGGTAATGGCCGAAATGATGATTCTTCTTAAAAGAAATATGGACGCTTTCCTGATAAGGGCAAGGTCCAGAGAACAGTTGGAGGTCGGAGTAGCACTATCTTAAGTAGTTCTACGACAGCACGAGTGGATTCTAAATATTCCAAAATCGCAGTTTTTTCCGACGACACGTCTACTGTTCCTAGGGATGATTCTGGACACAGTCCAGAAAAGGATGTTTTCTCCCGGAGAAGAAAGCCAGGGAGTTATCCGAGCTAGTCAGGAACCTCCTAAAACCAGGAAAAGTATCAGTGCATCATTGCACAAGGATCCTGTGAAAAATGGTGGTTTCTTACAAAGCGATCCCATTCGGTAGATTTCACGCAAGAACCTTTACGTGGGATCTGCTGGAAAAATGGTCCGGATCGCATCTTCAGATGCATCAGCGGATAACCCTGTCTCCAAGGACAAGGGTGTTTCTTCTGCGGTGGCTGCAGAGTGCTCATCTATGAAAGGGCCGCAGATTCGGCATTCAGGACTGGGTCCTGGTGACCACGGATGCCAGCCTGAGTGGCTGGGGAGCAGTCACACAAGGAAAAAATTTCCAGAGAGTGTGATAGAGTCTGGAGACTTCTCTCCACATAAATATACTGGAGCTAAGGGCAATTTACAATGCTCTAAGCTTAGCAAGACCTCTGCTTCAAGGTCAGCCGGTATTGATCCAGTGGGACAACATCACGGCAGTCGCCCACGTAAACAGACAGGGCGGCACAAGAAGCAGGAGGGAAATGGCAGAAACTGCAAGGATTCTTCGCTGGGCGAAAAATCATGTGATAACACTCTCAGCAGTGTTCATTCCGGGAGTGGAAAACTGGGAAGCAGACTTCCTCAGCAGGCATGACCTCCACCCGGGAGAGTGGGGACTTCATCGGGAAGTCTTCCACATGATTGTAAACCGTTGTGAAAAACCAAAGGTGGACATGATGGCGTCCCGCCTGAACAAAAAAATAGATATTGCGCCAGGTCAAGGGACCCTCAGGCAATAGCGGTGGACGCTCTGGTAACACTGTGGATGTACCAGTCAGAGTATGTGTTCCCTCCTATGCCTCTCATACAAAAAGTACTGAGAATCATAAGAGGGAGATGAGTAAGAATGATACTCGTGGTTCCGGATTGGCCAAGAAGGACTTGGTACCCGAAACTTCAAGAGATGTTCACGGAAGACCCGTGGCCTCTACCTTTAAGAAAGGACCTGCTCCAGCAGGGGCCTTGTCTGTTCCAAGACTTACCGCGGCCGCGTTTGACGGCATGGCGGTTGAACGCCGGATCCTGAAAGGGCATTCCAGATGAAGTCATCCCTACCCTGGTCGAAGACAGGAAGGATGTAACCGCAAAACATTTTCACCGCATTTGGCGAAGATATGTTGCGTGGTGTGGGACCAAGAAGGCCCCTACAGAGGAATTCCAACTGGGTCGTTTCCTACATTTCCTGAAAACAGGACTGTCTATGGGCCTAAAATTAGGGTCCATTAAGGTTCAAATTTCGGCCCTGTCGAATTTCTTCCAGAAAGAACTGGCTTTAGTGCCTGACGTTCAGATGTTTGTAAAAGGGGTACTGCATATACAGCCTCCTTTTGTGCCCCAGTGGCACCTTGGGATCTCAATGTTGTTTTGAGTTTCCTAAAGTCACATTGGTTTGAACCACTCACCACTGTGGACTTAAAATATCTCACATGGAAGGTGACGATGCTATTAGCCCTGGCTTCAGCCAGGCGTGTGTCAGAATTGGCGGCTTTATCATATATAAAGCCCTTACTTAATTTTTCATTCTGACAGGGCAGAATTGAGGACTCGTCCTCAATTTCTCCTTAAGGTGTTTTCTGTTTTTCACATGAACCAACCTATTGTGGTACCTGCGGGTACTAGGGACTTGGAGGACTCCAAGTTACTTGACGTTGTCAGGGCCCTGAAAAATATGTTTCCAGGAAGGCTGGAGTCAGAAAATCTGACTCGCTGTTTAGCCTGTATGCACCCAACAAGATGGGTGCTCCTGCTTCTAAGCAGACGATTGCTCGCTGGATTTGTAATACAATTCAGTTTACACATTCTGTGGCAGGCCTGCCACAGCCAAAATCGGTAAAAGCCCATTCCAAAAGGAAGGGGGCTCATCTTGGGCGACTGCCCGAGGGGTCTCGGCTTTACAACTTTGCCGAGCAGTTACTTGGTCAGGGGAAAACACGTTTGCTAAATTCTACAAATTTGATACCCTGGCTGAGGAGGACATGGAGTTCTCTCATTCGGTGCTGCAGGGTCATCCGCACTCTCCCGCCCGTTTGGGAGCTTTGGTATAATCCCCATGGTCCTGACGGAGTCCCCAGCATCCACTAGGACGTCAGAGAAGATAAGATTTTACTTACCGATAAATCTATTTCTCGTAGTCCGTAGTGGATGCTGGGCGCCCATCCCAAGTGCGGATTGTCTGCAATACTTGTACATAGTTATTGTTACAAAAATCGGGTTATTCTTGTTGTGAGCCATCTTTTCAGAGGCTCCTTCGTTGTTATCATACTGTTAACTGGGTTCAGATCACAGGTTGTACGGTGTGATTGGTGTGGCTGGTATGAGTCTTACCCGGGATTCAATATCCTTCCTTATTATGCACGCTCGTCCGGGCACAGTATCCTAACTGAGGCTTGGAGGAGGGTCATAGGGGGAGGAGCCAGTGCACACCACCTGATCCTAAAGCTTTTATTATTGTGCCCTGTCTCCTGCGGAGCCGCTATATCCCCATGGTCCTGACGGAGTCCCCAGCATCCACTACGGACTACGAGAAATAGATTTATCGGTAAGTAAAATCTTATTTTTTTATGGGCCGTCCCATATTTCACCCTCTAGATTCCCCCCCCCCGCGCGAGATAAAGTGTGCACACATACAGTACGTATGTTCATACATACTCTATAGTAGAGGCCTTATTCTGTCAAATAGGCAAGTATTGTCAGGGTGCCTTATTTCATGTAGTTGGGCTCCCAGTTCTTCTTTGGTCCATTTTTGTCTAGAGAACAGTAACAATCACCAGAAATGCATGTTGGGATAAGAATAACATTTAGAAAGACGTACTGTATGTGAAAGTTCATATAAGATCCAATTTATATCTTTTGTTAGGTAAACTATATTTCTAGATTGGTGTTCCTTTTATTGCTCTCCAGGGACCCATTTTTCAAGAATTGCATATGCAATGTGATATTAGCACCCGTTTGCAATATGTGTATTGAACGGCTGGATGGGATGGTGACGGGATCCTGGCGCTTTTGATGCCAGCAGTCAAAATACCGATAGTGGCATTCCGACACTCAGGATCCTGACCTAGAAGGTAACAACGCCACACCTAATCCCCAACCTCCCTAACCGTCCTTACCCGCAGCCTAACCCTCCCCCACAGAATAAACCTACCCTCCCCTCAGTTTACCTCTGTGCGGTGATAGACAACTAAAGGGGCGATTCTCTGTGATGCACGGGACAGCTGCACAAATTAAAACAACATACTCCAAAATACCAAGATTTTAGTGGGTCTTAAGTTATAGGGTAAGGCATTGCTACTAAGCAATTAAGTTTTCATATAACAGTTTCTTAACAGACCAGTTTAAAAGGAAAACATTTTTTTGTGATGCACGGGACTTTATGTTCACTTTCTGGAGAATCACCCTAAATGGTCATTTTAAATTAGGGGATATGTACACCCAAGGGCTGCTCAGTTCTCTGGACTACATTTTCCACTAATACTAGCTTTCGTTATGCTTCTGCAGATCCCCTCCCCATATGCTCTCCATGGCAGTCCCACAGGACGATTCATTTAACGTGCTCTATGCTATACAAGTGACTAGCGCTGTTCTGTGTAGCTGGAATGGCGTTTTCATTAAGATTAAATAGTGCCTTAAGACGTTTTATGCTGTTTTGCATTTTTACTATTTTTATAATTATTTTAATATGTGAAAATTACTTTGTTTAGGCAAAATGTCTGCACGTTTTGTCTTCATCACTGTGTAACAGATAGCAGTACATTACATTGCTGTGTTGTGAGGTACGATATGTATATAACTGTACATATGTAATATGCCTTGTGTTTCTAGATTTTATTTCCTTTCACGGCCCTCATATTATTAATTGTGCCAGTTTCCTTCTCAGAGCTGAGGCATCCATCTTGTTTATTGAACCAATCTTCAGCCTACAGTATGTCCATTAGGCTACACTACTATCATAAAATCGCAATTGGTACAGTTAAGTCATTCATGTAGCTGGTGCCTGAGATTTCTGATCAATATATGTATTCTATACAAATGTCTAAATGATATATGTATAAAAAGTGAATTAAGGAACATGCTGCTAATTTTGGGAACACTGAAGCACTATAATAAAAACCCAATTCTGAAATTTTACGCATGTCTTGGGAGTTTATTTTCCTTTCACTAAATTGATTTATTCTTTGCTTTCACCATTTGTTGGGAGTGTAATGATGCTTTTGTTAACATTACCATGTGTGTTTGTCTTGCTGTAGTTACATGTTAGTGCTGGCCACAAGATGGCGCTGTAAGAATGTAAGGTGATTTTTTTTGTGCATGGTTATGTAGCCTGTCCGTTTGCATGCAGATGACTTGTGTACTGTTAGCATTATTCCCACGCCATATGTTTTTCTACTTAGGTTTTTGTTACCTTTTTTAATACATTGTTTTCATTCATTAAGGTTCTCTTTTATACTTTGTAATTGTCAGAGTGCCTGTAAGGAATAGAGAAAAACATATTTTATCTCATATTTACACAGCATAAAGCTCAATTTAGCATTTTTCAAATAAAATCTAAAAACCACCTTTTTGTACAACTTGACAGTACTGTAGTGCTTTTCTGAAATATCACAATGTGACTGTAAGAGAAAATACACATAGAATGTACTTTTTCACACAACCGTTTCAACGCTGTGACAATGCTTAACAGATTTAGGGGGAGATGTACTAAGCAGTGATAAAAGTGGAGAAGGGAGCCAGTGGAGAAGTTGCCCATGGCAACCAATCAGCACTTGCGTAACATTTATAATTTGCATACTATAAAAGTATACAGAGTAGCTGACTGGTTGCCATGGGCAACATCTCCACTGGCTCACTTCTCCACTTTTATGACTGCTTAGTACATGTCCCTTTTAGGCCCAGATTTATGAAGCCTCGGAGAGTGATACATTGCACGGTGATAAAGTACCAACCAATCCACTCCTAACTGCCATATTACAGACTGTGTTTGAAAAATGACAGGCGCTGATTGGTTGGTACTTTATCACCGTGCAATTTATCACTCTCCAAGGCTTCATAAATATGGGCATTACTTTATAATTTGTGTTCTTGATAGAATGGGCTTTTTTTCTTTTGTTAACATTTTATGAATTAATGGGTAATAAAATAGACCTTGGCCTCTATATGTTCAGCCAACCCCTGCACTTTCATGCCTTACATTCATTGGAAGCACAATTTTTGCCTATCCCATTCACCATCAATAATTTTTATTCGGTCCTGGACCACCAACCCATGGCACCACTGCATGTTTACAGGTTCCACAGCAATTCAGTTTGGGAACCACTGCCATATGGTGATCTTTCTGTGGTGCTCCTTGTAGTCGTTGATAATGCGTATAGGTCCAACACTTCAAAAAAAAAACAAAAAAAAAACTAATAACACACTTTCACGGTCTAATTTGCACTAGAGTCCTAAAAGCATTCTTCTTCTTGGTTGCTGTGGCTTATACCCCTTTTACACCGCCAGCATATAACACTGGTTATTGCACATGAACGTGCATAACCCGTGTTGCTGCTCGGTGTAAAAGGGCCCAGTTGGAATAATCCGGGTCGAGGGACCCGGTATTCCAACTCTGGTAGTTTGCAGGGTTGAACACATGTTCAACCCGGCAAACTGTGCTGTGTAAACGATAGCCAGGTCGCTTGGAGATCATGTGATCTCCCAGCGCCGCCCCCGCAGCGTCACAGGCAACGTCACCAACCCGGCAACATGCCTGGCTGCTGAATGCGGTGGGAAAGGGGGCTGATTCGGGTCGCAGCCTGGGAGCACCCGTGTGAGGTTCCCAGCTGCGACCCGCTAATTTTGGTCGAGAAAAGGTATAAGTGTAAATTTGCATCTCCATGTAATTACACCCAGTGTTTGTACAATTAAATCTTTGTTGCCAATTATAGTTCTGGTATAAACCTGCAAAGCCCAATCTATTCTTGATCATTGTTCATAGTACCTGCATTCCATATTCATAGTGAGCAATTGCTCCTAAGATTGCATTTAAATGCAGTGCTGTATTTCTGTACAGTGAGGTTCTCTGCATGTGACCTGTGTGTGTGGTACAGCACATTTCACACCTCTGTGTCAGGCTGGATGAGCAGTGAGCAGGCTGCCTACTCCCTGCCAGCTGCACAGCACTTGGCCAAACCACTGTGCTGAGTGTTTGTGCTGGGAGGCTGAGCCACAGAATTTAGTAGGCCAGGGCGTGTAAAATTTGACATACTGTATGTTATGTAGTATGTGTCGCTTGTTCAGTCATTTTATGGCCAGAGCCTATATGCACATCCACTGTCAGACTGGGGCATAAAGGGCTTACAGGGGAAACCTTTTCTCCCTGGCCACATAATAGCGGTTTAGGGGAAGTTTGGGCGTCCTGCGTTATACCACTCCCTGCTTAGCGTAGTGGGTGGCGTTATACATGGCTAGTCAGTGGCGCACCCAGGGGGGGGGGGGGGGGGGGGTTCCGAGCACCCAGAAATCCCCCTTGACCTAAAAAAAAAAAATGTTTTTATTTTTATTTTTTATGCTGCATGAGAATTATTACTGGCTGTCTAGCGTCCTCTGCAACCTGCTGTCTTCCTGGTGGCACTTGTAAGTGCTTAATAAAAGTTTACTTTATTTTAATTATAGTACATATATATCCATGTGCATACATATATACACATGTATATACATACATATAAACACACATATATGATATATATATATATACATGTGTATATATACGTGTACTGTATGTGTGTGTATGTATGTATGTATATATATATATATATATATACATGTTTAATATGCTATGTATGTATGTATATATATATATATATATATATATATATATATATATATATATAATATACACACACACTAGTTTTACAGACCCAGCATATGCTGGGTCACCTCAGTCCCCACCCCCGTGATTGGCTCCACCCAGTTCTGGAAACCCCACCATGCAAATCCTGCGTTTGCCACTGCTAGTGATGGTTTTCATCATTTCTATGTACAATGTATACAATTGATTTAAAAAAACAAAAAAACAACCCTTCTGTACCAGAACATCTACCGCTCTGGCTTGCTGGGACATGTAGTTCCATTGCAGCTGGTTTATGTTGACTGGATATGGAATTACTGTGAATACAGGGTAGTAATTCAATATGAATGAGGATGCTGGGGTCATGGGTGGTTGGCACTAGGAGGGCCCATGCACAAAAGTAGTTCTTGGCTCTTCTGGGTTTGTGACAATGGACATGCACTATGCCTTCTCCAAAACTGAACTGTGCCTATGCACTTACTTTAGATTGTGGAGTCTGTGATTTAACACTTAATAAAAACCACATGACAGAAGGTTCCTGTCAAGTAATTAAAGAACATGAGAAATCTAAGGCATCAGTGCAGGATGGACTTTATATGACAGTCCCTCTGTCTTGGTGCTGTCTGTTATCCTCTGTGCTATCCATACCACTAGCCAGGGTGATCTGCCCTGTTGCTGTGATGCTGGGCCATTTGCAACTAGGATCTGGAATAATGCCTGGATCTCTAGAATTGTTCCTCCCATATTTTCTCAAAGAAGTGGTGTCTCCAGGTTGTAAATGCAGGTAATATAGATGCTCTAAATCACCTAATAATCCATCATCATCATCATCATCATCATCATCATCATCTCAGACTTCTAACTTTAAACCTTTCCTGGTGTTTAATTAGCTATGGATCAGATGCCACAGCCAATTGTATAATGCTAATTATGCAGTCCTAATTAAACAAAGAAATCTGATCTCAACTCCAGGAATGGACACCAAGGGGGAGATTTGTCAAAGCTTGGAGAGACAAAGTACCAACCAATCAGCACCTGTAATATTGTAAACACAGCCTCTAAAATGACAGAAACTGATTGGAGGGTACTTTATCTCCAAGGTTTGATAAATCTCCTTCCAAATTTTTGGCCATGCCAGTGCTGTTAGGAATGAACATCTGCCGTCTCTTGTTAATGTCCGTCCCTAGCACAACGCTGACCAAAATATTTAGCAATCAATCTTTTATTTGGCCTCTATAAAAAAAATGCAGAGATGGAAGATGCACAGCCCTTGAGTCTCAAATCCACACTTATCTACTGCCATTATCCACAAAAATTTCTAGATACTGTTCTGCTTGGGAAAAAAAAACCTAATCCTATTCTGACTGACATGTATCCTGGTATCCTGGTCATCTCTCCAGGTAAGCTTGCAGTGACGGGGATGCCGTGGCTTGCTTGCTTTGGTGCACTTTATCCTTTTTAAGCTAGGAACACCCTATACCACAGGTTCCCAAACTTGAATCATGGCGCCCTAGAGTATAGTATGTATGGACAATTGTTTAGTATTTCTCCGATAAACCTTCGAAATCATGGGTACAGATGCGCTCCTTCAATTAATACAAGCCTGGCCAGTATTAGTATTAGTTTTTTCGAATAGCAAAGCTGGCAGTGCATGCTGGGAATGTGTACTTTCACAGCAGCTGGAGAGCCACAGATTGGCTAGGCCTGGATTAATGGATCGGTCGGCCAAGACAGAAAATCTCATTCCCATGTTTTGCCATGATTAAATCATCCGCCTTGTGGGTGGGCTTATGCAAATTAAGTGTTGTAACAAAAAACATACATTTAAAAAAAAATAAAAAAAAATATATATATATATATATATATATAAATAAATCGCTTAGTGTACAGTTCAGATATTGTTGCCTTCGATTTGCCGATAAATTAATTGTCGTGACAACCAAAAAATTGGGCAGTGTGTACCTAGCTTTTAGTCTTGGGTTGGATGGCTATAGAGCAGTTTCTTGTTTTTCCCTAATGGTTTATATTACAGGATGACTCTTTTCTGCCCCTTCTCAAATATAATCCATTTGTTTGTCTTAATTATCCCATAACCTCTCAAATCTATATTGTTCAGGTTCAGCTATAGATATTACTAAATAGATTTAAATTGTATCAGAACATTTCATTACGGTAATCCATTAATGCTTCAGATTAAGATGGATTTGATATGTCCTCATTCTCCTCATTCTCTACCCCTGCTCCCATGAACAAAAAAAAAGATTAGACTTGGAACCATGAAGTTACACAGTGGAGGCGACGGGCTCTGCATGCAGCAATTTTATTATTAACCAGCACACAACCTTTCTGCCTCCCAATGTGTGTGGATGCCTGTACGTAAAATCTTTTCCATTTCCTTTCATGTCTTATTAATAATTGAGTTTTGAAGCGTCCCATCCACAATGTTTCTAGGAGTTCTCGGTCTGAGAACTGATCTTCCCTGGCTGTGCTTTGGCAGGTTCTCCGAATCCATCTGGGTGAGTGACACTGCTGATTGGTGCATTGTTCTCGCTCTCTACTTGGCAGGATAATGAACAGGATTCTTTCATCGCCCACTGAGCTGTGTTTACATTGCACATTAGATTGCAGTCATGAATCTCCTACCAGGGCAATGCTGCTTTGCACCGGCACTTAGCTTTTCCCTAGCCCTCTTCCTATGAGAAGTTGCATCATTTACTTGGCCAAGTGTCCTCTTAGTCTGACAGTTGTTGTCTATGCCAGAGGTTCTCAAACGCGGTCCTCAAGGCATTGGTCCAGATTTTAGGTATATCCATGGCTCAGCACAGATGGTTAAATCAAAATGACTGAGGTGCTAATTGTTACCTGTGGCCAAGCATGGATCAACTTAAAACCTGGACCGTTTGGGTGCTTTGAGGTCCGCATTTGAGAACCTTTTATTCTATGCATATTAGGGTGCATCAAACGCCCCGACATTCGGAATGCTTGCTGTCCCTATTCTTAAAATGTACCTTTCTCTGACGTCCTAAGTGGATGCTGGGACTCCGTAAGGACCATGGGGAATAGCGGCTCCGCAGGAGACTGTGCACAACTAAAAGAAAGCTTTAGACTACTGGTGTGCACTGGCTCCTCCCACTATGACCCTCCTCCAGACTTCAGTTAGAATCTTGTGCCCGGCTGAGCTGGATGCACACTAGGGGCTCTCCTGAGCTCCTAGAAAGAAAGTATATTTTTTATTTTAGGTTTTTTATTTTACAGTGAGATCTGCTGGCAACAGACTCACTGCAGCGAGGGACTAAGGGGAGAAGAAGCGAACCTACCTAACTGGTGATAGCTTGGGCTTCTTAGGCTACTGGACACCATTAGATCCAGAGAGATCGACCACAGGACCCAACCTCGCTGTTCGGTCCTGGAGCCGCGCCGCCGGCCCCCTTACAGAGCCAGAAGCAAGAAGTGTTCCTGAAAATCGGCGGCAGAAGACTTCTGTCTTCAACAAGGTAGCGCACAGCACTGCAGCTGTGCGCCATTGCTCCTCATGCACACCTCACACTCCGGTCACTGATGGGTGCAGGGCGCTGGGGGGGGGGGCGCCCTGAGGGCAATATAAGACACGTTGGCTGGCAAATCTACACCGTATATAGTCAGGCTATATAGGTGTAAAAATACCCCTGCCAGAATTCCAGAAAAAGCGGGAGAAGTCCGCCGGAAAAGGGGCGGGGCCATCTCCCTCAGCACACTGGCGCCATTTTTCCCTCACAGCTCCGCTGGAAGGACGCTCCCTGGCTCTCCCCTGCAGTGTACAAGCTACATAAGGGTAAAAAAGAGAGGGGGGGGCACTAAATTTAGGCGCAGTATATATAATATAAGCAGCTATAAGGGAAAAACACTAATTTATAGTGGGATCCCTGTGTTATATAGCGCTCTGGTGTGTGCTGGCATACTCTCTCTCTGTCTCCCCAAAGGGCTTTGTGTGGGGTCCTGTCCTCTGTCAGAGCATTCCCTGTGTGTATGCGGTGTGTCGGTACGGCTGTGTCGACATGTTTGATGAGGAGGCTTATGTGGAGGCGGAACAGATGCCGATAAATGTGATGTCACCCCCTGCGGAGTCGACACCTGAGTGGATGGTGCTGTGGAAGGAATTACGCGACAGTGTCGACTCCTTGCATAAAAGGTTTGACGACATACCAAATGTGGGACAGCCGGCTTCTCAGCCTGTGCCTGCCCAGGCGTCTCAAAAGCCATCAGGGGCTCTAAAACGCCCGCTACCTCAGATGGCAGACACAGATGTCGACACGGATACTGACTCCAGTGTCGACGACGATGAGACTAATGTAACTTCCAATAGGGCCACACGTTACATGATTGAGGCAATGAAAAATGTGTTACACATTTCTGATGTTACCCCGGTGTCAAAGTCGAAAAATATAGCGACCTATGATGCCTTGTACTAACCCCATGCGCTTGCCCGCTGCACGTGCACATTCTCTCCCGTGCGTGCGCATATTCGAAGTTGCGTGACGGCGCCTCCACGGTCATGCGCTCGAGCGCGTGGTATGTGCATTTACGGTAGAGTTTGTGTGCGTCTGGCGGGCGACTCGATTGTCACATAATTAATCCAAATAGTGTATTTTGTAGGTTATGGTCTCCTTAATAATATCTGTAAGTATGTTTAGTGTAACTGGTTCATGAACAAAGGAATTCCTCTTTGCATGATACGAAGGGTCAGACAGGGTCTGAACAGTGGTGTTTAGTACCTAACCGAAGAGTATTTTATTAGTAACATTCCGGCGTTGGTTTGAAAGAGATTAATCGCTCATGCTTATAGTTATGTTTAAAAGAAGTTTATGGACTTTAAAAGTATTTGCTGTTTTATTACACATGTGGTGTGAGTCCTGAGATTCCCTCCCACCTGAGCAGTCTGGAATAGTCACAGCCCACCTGTTCAAACAAAACTATGACCTTTTGTTATAATGTGAAGACAGATTCCTGTGTCCAATGAACAGTGAGATTGCAGGCCCCTTTGTAGTGTACTGTATGCAGTGTATATAAGGCAGCCAGTTTGGGCCAGCTCAGTCTACTCTCCACAAAAGGTTTTCATCACTGACTAACTATGGAGCTGGTGACCAGGACTGCGCAGCGATAATTCCCCAATGTGTCTCTCTGTAACCAACTTGTTCTGTTTGTATTTGCCATACTCTCTCTCTCTCTGTTATTGTTAAACTGTTGTATATTGTATATGTGTAGTTTATCATGTGTAGATATTGATGTTAGTCTGTAGTGTATAAGATGTTAACTGTATTTTCCCTTTTTACATAACTAAATCTCGTTAGTAAAGGTTTTGGAACCTTAGCAAGGTATTGTGTGTTTATTACATTACTGAGGGTATTCGGAGCGTCTCAATCGCTCAAGCGGCTTTTATATAATAGAGGTTAATTAGCCTTGCATTGTGTTCACATTACAAAACCAAGGTTTACAGTATAGGCTCAGTCTTTCATTGTGTTGCATAAAAGGTTTACTGTGTGTCATTCTGTGAGAGTCTGCGCCGCTCGTGTTCCTCTTGTGGGCACAGCGTCCGCTACGCTAGTAGCGTAGCATTACGGTACTCGGACCGCCTATAGCGTGCTCGATACCAAGCGTAAGCCATGAGCGAACGTGCCGCTCATGCGTCTCGACCACGGCCTAGCGTCTGTTACGCTAAGTGCGTACCATTACGGCACCTCGTGTGCCTATTGCGTATGTTGTCTTTAATAAGTATATAGCTTAAGTTCAAGATAAATAATAAGCTCTATCACCGGGTACCACAAAAAAGGGTATTATGTTTGGAGAGAAAAAACTACCAGTGGTTTTTCCTCCATCTGAGGAATTAAATGAAGTGTGTGAAGAAGCGTGGGCTTCCCCTGATAAGAAACTGGTAATTTCTAAGAGGTTACTAATGGCGTACCCTTTCCTGCCAGAGGATAGGTCACGTTGGGAAACATCCCCTAGGGTGGATAAAGCGCTCACACGCTTGTCAAAAAAGGTGGCACTACCGTCTCCGGATACGGCCGCCCTGAAGGAATCTGCTGATAGAAAGCAGGAGGCTATCCTGAAGTATATATATACACACACAGGTGTTATACTGAGACCTGCTATTGCTTCAGCATGGATGTGCAGTGCTGCAGCTGCGTGGTCAGATTCCCTGTCGGAAAATATTGATACCCTAGACAGGGACACTATATTGCTAACCGTAGAGCATATTAAAGACGCACTCTTCTACATGAGGGATGCACAGAGGGATATTTGCCGGCTGGCATCTAAAATAAGTGCAATGTCCATTTCTGCCAGGAGAGGGTTATGGACTCGGCAGTGGACAGGAGATGCAGATTCTAAAAGGCACATGGAAGTTTTGCCTTATAAGGGTGAGGAGTTGTTCGGGGATGGTCTCTCGGACCTCGTTTCCACAGCAACGGCTGGGAAATCTAAATTTTTACCCCATGTTCCCTCACAGCCAAAGAAAGCACCGTATTATCAGGTACAGTCCTTTCGGCCCAATAAGGGCAAGCGGGTTAGGGGCGCGTCCTTTCTGCCCAGAGGTAGAGGGAAAAAGCTGCAGCATACAGCCAGTTCCCAGGAGCAAAAGTCCTCCCCCGCTTCCTCTAAGTCCACAGCATGACGCTGGGGCTCCACAGGCGGAGCCAGGTACGGTGGGGGCCCGTCTCAAAAATTTCAGCAGTCAGTGGGCTCGCTCACGGGTGGATCCCTGGATCTTTCAAGTAGTATCTCAGGGGTACAAGCTGGAATTCGAGACGTCTCCCCCCC
The DNA here is from genome assembly GCF_028390025.1 of Pseudophryne corroboree. Lineage (NCBI taxonomy): Eukaryota > Metazoa > Chordata > Amphibia > Anura > Myobatrachidae > Pseudophryne > Pseudophryne corroboree. Next base: position 135,332,940 of record NC_086449.1, on the reverse strand, counting down.
CGCCGTTTCCTCAAATCTGCCTTACCAACAACTCCCTCAGACAGGGAGGCAGTGTTACAGGCAATTCACAAGCTGTATTCACAACAGGTGATAGTAAAGGTGCCCCTACTTTAACAAGGACGGGGTTAACTATTCCACAATGTTTGTGGTACCGAAACCGGACGGTTCGGTGAGACCCATTTTAAATTTGAAATCCTTGAACACATATATAAAAAAATTCAAGTTCAAGATGGAATCGCTCAGGGCAGTTATTGCAAGCCTGGACGAGGGGGATTACATGGTATCACTGGACATCAAGGATGATGCTTACCTGCATGTACCCATTTACCATCCTCACCAGGAGTACCTCAGATTTGTGGTACAGGATTGTCATTACCAATTCCAGACGTTGCAGTTCGGTCTATCCACGGCTCCGAGGGTCTTTACCAAGGTAATGGCCGAAATGATGATACTCCTTTGAAAGAAGGGAGTTTTAATTATCCCGTACTTGGACGATCTCCTGATAAAGGCGAGGTCCAGGGAGCAGTTGTTGGTCGGGGTAGCACTATCTCGGAAGGTGCTACAACAGCACGGCTGGATTCTAAATATTCCAAAGTCACAGCTGATCCCTACGACACGTCTACTGTTCCTGGGGATGGTTCTGGACACAGAACAGAAAAAAGTGTTTCTCCCGGAGGAGAAGGCCAAGGAGCTGTCATCTCTAGTCAGAGGCCTCCTAAAACCAAAACAGGTGTCTGTGCATCACTGCACGCGGATCCTGGGAAAGATGGTAGCTTCCTACGAAGCAATTCCATTCGGCAGGTTCCATGCAAGAACCTTTCAGTGGGACCTGTTGGACAAGTGGTCCGGATCGCATCTTCAGATGCATCGGCTGATAACCCTGTCTCCAAGGACCAGGGTGTCTCTGCTGTGGTGGCTGCAGAGTGCTCATCTTCAAGAGGGCCGCAGATTCGGCATACAGGACTGGGTCCTGGTGACCACGGATGCCAGCCTTCGAGGCTGGGGGGCAGTCACACAGGGAAGAAACTTCCAAGGACTATGGTCAAGTCAGGAGACTTCCCTGCACATAAATATTCTGGAACGGAGGGCCATTTAAAATGCCCTAAGTCAGGCAAAACCCCTGCTTCAAAACCAGCCGGTACTGATCCAGTCAGACAACATCACGGAGGTCACCCATGTAAACCGACAGGGCGGCACGAGAAGCAGGACGGCGATGGCAGAAGCCACAAGGATTCTCCGATGCGCGGAAAATCACGTGTTAGCACTGTCAGCAGTGTTCATTCCGGGAGTGGACAACTGGGAAGCAGACTTCCTCAGCAGGCACGACCTCCACCCGGGAGAGTGGGGACTTCATCCAGAAGTCTTCCAACTGATTGTAAACCGTTGGGAAAGGCCACAGGTGGACATGATGGCGTCCCGCCTAAACAAAAAGCTAGAAAAGTATTGCGCCAGGTCAAGAGACCCGCAGGCGATAGCTGTGGACGCTCTAGTGACACCGTGGGTGTACCGGTCGGTTTATGTGTTCCCTCCTCTTCCTCTCATACCAAAGGTACTGAGGATAATAAGGAGAAGAGGAGTAAGAACTATACTCATTGTTCCGGATTGGCCAAGAAGAGCTTGGTACCCGGAACTTCAAGAAATGATCTCAGAGGACCCATGGCCTCTGCCGCTCAGACAGGACCTGCTGCAGCAGGGGCCCTGTCTGTTCCAAGACTTACCGCGGCTGCGTTTGACGGCATGGCGGGTGAACACCGGATCCTGAAGGAAAAGGGCATTCCGGAGGAAGTCATTCCTACGCTGATTAAAGCTAGGAAAGAAGTAACTGCAAACCACATATGGCGAAAATATGTTGCGTGGTGTGAGGCCAGGAAGGCCCCAACGGAAGAATTTCAGCTGGGCCGTTTCCTGCACTTTCTACAGTCAGGGGTGACTATGGGCCTAAAATTGGGTTCCATTAAGGTCCAGATTTCGGCTCTATCGATTTTCTTCCAGAGAGAACTGGCTTCACTACCTGAAGTTCAAACTTTTGTTAAGGGAGTGCTGCATATTCAGCCCCCTTTTGTGCCTCCAGTGGCACCTTGGGATCTCAACGTGGTGTTGGATTTCCTAAAGTCACATTGGTTTGAGCCACTTAAAACCGTGGAATTGAAATATCTCACGTGGAAAGTGGTCATGTTGTTGGCTTCGGCCAGGCGTGTATCAGATTTGACGGCTTTGTCATGTAAAAGCCCTTATCTGATTTTCCATATGGATAGGGCAGAATTGAGGACTCGTCCCCAATTTCTCCCTAAGGTGGTATCAGCCTTTCATCTGAACCAACCTATCGTGGTGCCTGCGGCTACTAAAGACTTGGAGGCTTCCAAGTCGTTGGATGTAGTCAGGGCCCTGAAAATTTATGTTTCCAGGACAGCTGGAGTCAGAAAGACTGACTCGCTATTTATCCTGTATGCGCCCAACAAGTTGGGTGTACCTGCTTCAAAGCAGACTATTGCTCGCTGGATCTGTAGTACGATTCAGCTTGCACATTCTGCGGCTGGACTGCCGCATCCTAAATCAGTGAAAGCCCATTCCACGAGGAAGGGGGGCTCTTCTTGGGCGGCTGCCCGAGGGGTCTCGGCTCTACAACTTTGCCGAGCAGCTACTTGGTCGGGGTCAAACACATTTGCTAAATTCTACAAGTTTGACACCCTGGCTGAGGAGGACCTAGAGTTTGCCCATTCGGTGCTGCAGAGTCATCCGCGCTCTCCCGCCCGTTTGAGAGCTTTGGTATAATCCCCATGGTCCTTACGGAGTCCCAGCATCCACTTAGGACGTCAGAGAAAATAAGAATTTACTCACCGGTAATTCTATTTCTCGTAGTCCGTAGTGGATGCTGGGCGCCCATCCCAAGTGCGGATTGTCTGCAATACTTGTATATAGTTATTGTTTAACTAAAGGGTTATTGTTGAGCCATCTGTTGAGAGGCTCAGTTGTTATCATACTGTTAACTGGGTATTGTATCACGAGTTATACGGTGTGATTGGTGTGGCTGGTATGAGTCTTACCCGGGATTCAAAATCCTTCCTTATTGTGTCAGCTCTTCCGGGCACAGTATCCTAACTGAAGTCTGGAGGAGGGTCATAGTGGGAGGAGCCAGTGCACACCAGTAGTCTAAAGCTTTCTTTTAGTTGTGCCCAGTCTCCTGCGGAGCCGCTATTCCCCATGGTCCTTACGGAGTCCCAGCATCCACTACGGACTACGAGAAATAGAATTACCGGTGAGTAAATTCTTATTTTTTAACATAGAAACAACTGTGCAAATTTTTTTTGATGTACGATTTGACTTAGGTGGTCCACCTCCACACGCAAAAATTGTCTGTATTGTATTGTATTGTACGGTACTGTATTATACAAAACAAGTAACTTTAGCAAAACGAAGCCAACTTTTGTATGTGTGCCATGAATGCGTGTCTTACATTGATTTAAGAACATAACAAAGAAAGGGAACAGCATGAAGCCTCATGGGCCTATCGTGGCTGTTCCCATCCAAATCACAAATCATTAATCAAATCATTATTTCTTTTTCAGATGATATAAATAGAAATTTATAGAAATAAATAGAAATAAAATAAAATAATTCGAAAAATAGAAATTAATAGAAATCTTTAATCTTCAGGGGCATGGTGGGCCACATAAATATCTCAGATTCTTCAAAATTGGTATGCAATATAGCCTTAACAATGCAAAATTGTATGCAATATAGCCTTAACAATTCAAAAAAATGTAGCATGGGGACAAAATATTTTTCTTACTTTTAAAAATTCATGGGGCGTTTGATGCACCCTAATGCATATCCAACCCACATATGGCTAGATGCAATGCTTCTCAAGCCTTTCCTCTATTTAATAAATATGCACTCGGTGGCCACTTAATTAGGCCACATGATCAGCAGCACCAATTAATATTATGGTGTCAAGAAAACATTCCCCACACCATAATACCATGAACACTAAACGTTGACAAAAGGCAGGATGTATCCATGCAGTAATTGCGACCAGGTGAAGTTTTTCCATGTTGGGTAGGCCTGTGCGCGTTGTACCCTCAGTTTCCTGATGTCAGATGACCGTTGTTGTGACTGAGTACTTCTCAATGAACATTCCATTTAGGTATGAGCATAACCACTGCCATATTATGGTTGATGGATTGCATCTTGTGTGCAAATGAGAAGCATGGCACACACAATAAAATAATCAGAACATTTGCTTGGTAAATATTTTGCTGTTTCTGAAACGACGATAACTGGGTCTCCTCTTACGGCAGATTATGTACTTGTAGACGTGCGTATTTGCAAGTGCTGTGTATTGAAATTTAAAACCTCCTCACGCTGCAATGCTCATTGCTACAAACATAAAACTTCTGTTACCGTAAGCCTTGATCTCCGCCAGTTTCCCCACCTACATCTTGGCACATTCCAGGTAAAGTACAGAAGTAACGGTTATTCCTCAGCTGCTCGGAAATCAGCCCTCAGAGACTGCAAGTAAACACTTATTGTTTATGGGGAGTTATTAAACACACTGAGGGGCAGATGTATTAAGCCTGAAGAAGTGATAAAGCAGTGATAAATGCAAGGTGATACGGCATCAGCCAATCAGATCCAATATGTAAATGAACAGTTAGGAGCTGATTGGCTGGTGCGTTATCACCTTCCACTTATCACTGCTTTATCACTTCTCCAGGCTTTCTACAGCTGCCCCCCAAGAACATAAGAACATACATATCCCCTCCCATAATTATAACCTCTAGAAATGTTCTTTAGTGCATATAAGTACTGTGTGTGACCTGTGCGACTGGATGGAGTACAAGTTTGACAATGATTGCAACTGTTGTGCACCTGATATATTCAGCTTTTCTAGGTGGTAGAGCTTGATCATTGAAGGCAAACACTTTTTCCATGTACGCTCATCCATATCATAGAGGATGCCCTGCAATGCTCATGTAAAGCTCACCCTTTTGGAAAGCAGAAGTGTACCTATACTACCTTCTATATCAGAGATTTGATCATACCACACTGTCATTGCTCATTGGATGTTTAGCAGATGAACAAAAGCAGTAGTGGTTTTGCTCAATTTTATTTCTGATAATTTCTTCTTCAAGTTTATTTGGTTATTTGTGCTTAAAAAATACAGAATTGTTCATAGATATTATTATTATTTTTTTTATCCATATATATTCTCTTACTTCCTGATATGTTAGGAAGCTGAAATTTAACATGGGTATTCTTCAGGTGGGAAATAGGAAAACTACGTAATTAGAATTTTAATAAACCTCCCCATAGGGGATGAAAAGTGGGTTGACATACTGTAATGATGTCATTACCGATACGTGGTTTGCGTTGCATGAATTATAACGCCCAAACGGACAATCAGATCAAAATTTGGATTGCACCTACGGTGTGTAGAATGCAATAAACTACAGAAATGTCCCTTTCACTTTTTACCGTATCTGCTACGGGTGCTCCTTGGGTAATGCCAAGAACCATGGATTAATATTTACATTAAGACATCTCAAATGTACAGCTCTATAGATTTACCAAATTTGTAACACTCATTTATATTTACAACCGTGAAAATCAGAAACTCCAGTGCACAGAACGGGTAGAACAGCTAGTTGTGGCATAAACCATGAATGTATGTTCAGCATCCTTTTTCCAAAAGTGTGCATAAACATAACAGGTTACAATATCCCCATTATTGCTCTGGAACATCATACTATGGAGCTCTGGAGAAATTAAATGTATGTCTATCCCTTTGGGACACAATGTCTTTTTTGTGATTGAACTTCTGATATGATTGAACTGCTGATGTTATGTTGCAAAACTGTTCCTGTTGATTAGGACTCTGGATAAATACAGCCTGTGGTTTCTTTCCTTAACAACTGAGACATTCTATCCCTCTTGAAATTGTTACCACCACACCGCGTTGAGAATTTATTTGATGATATGTTACAAAACTGTTTCTTTTTATTTGTGTTTGGAGAAACACAGTATAATTAGGACATGATCTAGACCTTGCTATACAAGCTTTAGATCTACACTAAAAATATCAACCACTAATGGTCGACAGGATCAAAGGGTCGACACAGCAATGGCCGACACATGTTTTATTTTTATTTTCAACCTTTTCATACTTTACCGTCCATGTGGGCTACGATTGGGAATAGTAACCTGTGCCGAGTGCAGTGATAGCTGAGCAAGGCACCTTGCCCGAAGCATGGCAAGCAAAGTGGTACACTAATGTGGCTTATTAGTGTTTCTACCTTAATTGTGTTGATCATTTCCATGTCGACGTTTTGACACTCACAACCTTTTCTACAGTCTACTGTACATAGAGATAGGATGCAGTTAAAATGCCGGCTGTCGGGATCCCAGCGTTCAGGATACAGATGCTGGAATCCCGACAGCCGCCATTTTACCGGCGGCAGGAATCCCGACACCCATCTGGAATTCACACTCGGTTGGTGGGTCCACTCCACCAACTGAGTGGGAATAGAACTTGTGGTGGGCAAACTTGTGGCTCTAGGAAGGATATAGTTAGTGCCCATAAGGGGAACTCTGCCACAGGTGAAGGGGGAAATGCAGGGAGAAAAAGTTAAGAAAAAATAAGGATCAGTAACAGAATCACCAGGGGAAGATCTTACGAACAGAAGAGGATGAAGGGCTGCAAGTTGTGATCTAATGTAAGTAGTCCAGCAGAAGGTAATGAGGCTTACAGCTATTTATCAGGCTCATGCAGAATATAGGGTCATAAACAGAATTCACTTTAAATGTAAGCTTACTTTTACTGTACATTTTGATTTTAGCACCACAACTTGTTACAGAAGTACTAGGCATGCCAGTTTTCTTTTCCAAGGCTAATCTCTTTTTGGGAGGAGTACTTGCTGTAACTGCTTTTTATCTGTTTAATCAAATGAAGTTTAGACCCTATCCCCTGAGTTGCACCTATTTATCAGATGTAGATACCCCCAGCACCAAGAAACCTGTGTGCACTCTACACATGCTCCAGGTACTCACAACTCAGTGAGGATGTGTGTCCGCACATGATATGTCTTACCATAGCCGCTGATGAGTTCCAATCACTGTTCTCCCAGTCCACAACTCATGAAGTAACCGCCAGTCCCGGTACCACAAGCCACCTCCTCCCTCTGCACCTGTGGGACAACAACATACTGTCTGGCTGAGAAAATTATTTAATTTTTTTAGAATTTTTTTTGTACTTTACCATCCACATGAAGCATGGTGAGTGAATCAGGCCCAGTGTTAGCTGCTTTGTCCATATGGAGGCATCTGATACCTCTCCAACAGCATCCGTTCACTAATGCAGCCATTTCTGCAGGATGGTTCTGTGCATGCACATTGGCAGGAAATACAGTGAAGTGATAACAATAGTTATCACGTCGCTCTTAGGGGCATATTTATCAATTGTTGAGTTTTAGATCAGATAATTGTTATTTCTTATCGCTGCTATTTGTGGCAATAAGACATTAATTACCCCCTAAATGTATAAATAAACACAAGCAGGGACAGAAACCTGTCCTGTGATGTGTTAGTGGTGACGCAACATCATTAGCAGTCACTTTACTAATATATCTGGACCCCCGGTGCACTACAGCACATGCGCGGTCAGCTTATGTGGTATGGCATGTGCTGGGGGGGGGGGGGGGTCTGGAGGAACCCTCACCTGGTAACTTTTGGGAAGTTTAGCCAGGGGTGTATCTAGGGGTCTGAGCTCCCCTGGAAAAGTAAGGAATGCGCCCCCCATCCCCACATAATTTCGGAATAATTACACTCTGTAAAACACTACAGTACAGGCTTTCTGTCAGAGCTGTGCCACTGCCTGTCATAGTAAAATGATCTATACTGATAGTATTACTGGTCCTGCCTGCCCCCTTGCCTGGCACACCACTTACTTGCCCTTCAGTACAGCCCTAGGCAGGGCTTGGCTGTATTAGTCCCCTCTTCCTTCTGCTCCCAGAACAGGGATAATAACCCCCTCTGACTGGGGGTAAAGTGATGCTCACACCTTGAGTTTCAGAGTAATGCTCTTCCGGCTGGATCAGTGCCTCTGCCTCCTCTCCTGCCCCGAGGCTAATACTATTACCCCTTTATCTCACTCGGGGGGTATCTTGCCCACCAAGTCTGTGGCTAGGGGTTGTTTCTCTCTGTCCATGGTAGTGGTGGCCCCTTCCCCAACTGGGGGCCTCTCAGTGTGCTTCTGGTTGGCGGTGTAGCCAGTGTCTCCAGTGCTCTGGCGCAGCTAGCTGCCCCCATGCATTGCTCTAAGAGTACGGGGAAAGGGGGAGAGAAAGAGAGAGAGCAGTGAGAGGTAATGAAAGATTTAAAGAGAAGGGGGTACAGCGGGCGCACATGGCAAGTGCCTTCCTGGCCAAGTGGTAGATGTTGGCTTAGTTTAGCCCATAGGCCACAGTGGCTTCAGATGGCATTAGCTGCCAGGACCGAACTTCTGATTGCAGTTTCTTTAAAATGAATAGGCCGCCCCTTCTGTGATACCTGTACTTAAAACCTCCTGCTCTCCTGCCATCTACATGCTATTATTCTGAGCTGTGTGCAGGTTTTCACTAATCTCCTCATTTGCTCTGAGACAATATGAAATTTTGGGAATTTAAACTTTTTTTTAACCTTTTTCACGGGACACGTAATGAGCTGCTGAATGAAGCTGCTCTCGAGTCATGGAGGAATGGAATGACAGCAGTTTATGGAGTATTAATCAGCTTAGCATAAGAAATAACCAAACTGCACAAATTTACAGCATTTGGAACAAGTTCTCGCTTCTTGAAGTGAACCATTTAACATGTCAGTGGCATGAGGTCATGACAGTCCCTCAGAGGTATGTGGTAGAAGAAATTCTGTCATTAGTATCTAGGCTAAAAGTGCAATTATCATGTGAAGAAAAGTTGACATCACAATTAGTAGAAGCAGACGAGAGGGTAATGTGCTCCAAGGTATGAGAATTAGGGCTAACCATAAGTTTACACATTGCCTGAAATGTATCCTCCTCTTATCTACACTAGAAATGGGAGAACCTCCTTGGTTGCTCTAAGTTACAAAATCTTTTCTTCTTTGCACCAAGTTTCATAAATGCTCTCCACTGTTTTATTAAGACTAAGGGGGACATTTACTAAGCAGTCATAAGAGCGGAGAAGTGAGCCAGTGGAGAATTTGCCCCATCAACCAATCAGCAGCTCTGTATAATTTTATAGTATGCAATTGATAGATGTTACTTCAGTGCTGATTGGTTGCCATGGGCAACTTCTCCACTGGCTCACTTCTCCGCTCTTATCACTGCATAGTAAATGTTCCCCTAAGAGCTATGTCTATTGACATTTTATTTCTGTGTCTTATAAATGTTGGGTCACAAGTCATTTTGCACAAAGAATGTTATGTTTGTGCTTATTAACCTGAGGGGGACCTGTCAAACAGCTGTAACAAAATAAGTGAACCCTTTGGCTAGAAAAGGTTATAGATGGCTATTTTGTGGGTGAGGTAAGAAGCAGTGTGCAGAAACCAGCATAATGATGACGACATGTCACCGTGCCCCGCCCACCACAGTGTGGTGATCTGGGTAGAGGGTGCTCTGTAAATTTGTCAACTATGTTGTAACTATTAGAAATAGAATCCTGCCTAGATGTCTACTACTATTACTGCTGTTACTTCAGCTGCTGCTACTACTACTACTACTACTACTACTACTACTGCTGTTACTACCACTACTACTACTACTACTGCACCAGCACTGGCCTATTCTTCCATTCTTATTCTTATTATTATTATTATTATTATTACTACTACTATAGTAGGAACACTGGTACATACTTCCATTATTTTAAATAATACTACAGCAGCATTGGTCCATACTTATATTGTTGTTATTGTTATTATTACTGCTACAGCCTTATTGGTTCATACTACCACTATTACAACAGAACTGGTTCATGCTTCTACTACTACTACTACTACTACTACTACTACTACTACTGTACAATAGCACAGGTCCATTTTTCCATTACTACTACTACTACTACTACTACTACTACTACTACTACTACAGCAGCAGCAGCAGCACTGGTCCATGCTATAATTACTACTACTTCTACAGCGGTACTGGTTCATACTTTTTTTTTCTACTTCTACAGCTGCAACAGCTCTGGTCCATTAGTCTATACTTCCATTATTAGTCCCACAGCAGCATTGGTACATACTATTACTAATACTACAACTGCAGTACTGATCCATGCTATTAGTAGTATTACTACAGCCAGGGCCGGATTAAGCCCTTGGGGGGCCCAGGGCACCCAAGACAGGGGGCCCCCCCACCAGCAACAACAACCCCCCGCAGGGGCAAAAGCAGGATTCGGAAGGGGGTTTCCTTTGATGCACACACAAGTAAGTGTGTGTGTGTGTATATGTATATGTATATATATATATATACACACACACACACACACACACACACACACACACACACACAGTGGTCGAAGTGGAAATTTTGAAGTGGGGGTATGCAAAAGTCAAGGACACAATTATGCGGTCACACAAAAGGGGGCATGTCCAGTGTAGTAGAACCCCTTATGCTATCTAGTACTGGTGCCCCTTTCACATTATAGCACACAGTACAAGCTGAGATTCACATTGTAGCACACTGAATGAGCCGAGATTCACATTATAGCACACTGAATGAGCCGAGATTCACATTATAGCACACTGAATGAGCCGAGATTCACATTGTAGCACACTGAATGAGCCGAGATTCACATTGTAGCACACTGAATGAGCCGAGATTCACATTGTAGCACACTGAATGAGCCGAGATTCACATTGTAGCACACTGAATGAGCCGAGATTCACATTGTAGCACACTGAATGAGCCGAAATTCACATTGTAGCACACTGAATGAGCCGAAATTCACATTGTAGCACACTGAATTAGCCGACATTCACATTGTAGCACACTGAATTAGCCGACAGTCACATTGTAGCACACTGAATGAGCCGACATTCACATTGTAGCACACTGAATGAGCCGAAATTCACCTTGTAGCACACTGAATGAGCCGAAATTCACCTTGTAGCACACTGAATGAGCCAAAATTCACCTTGTAGCACACTGAATGAGCCAAAATTCACATTATAGCACACTGAGCAGAAATTCACATTATAGCACACTGAATGAGCAGAAATTCACATTATAGCACACTGAATGAGCCAAAATTCACATTGTAGCACACTGAGCCGAAATTCACCTTGTAGCACACTGAACGAGCTGAAATTCACATTATAGCACACTGAATGAGCTGAAATTCACATTCTAGCACACTGAATGAGTCGAAATTCACATTATAGCACACTGAATGAGCCGAAATTCACATTGTAGCACACTGAATGAGCTGAAATTGTGACAGCAGGGACAGCCAGAGTGACGACAGAGAGAGAGAGTGTGACGACAGGGGGAGAGAGAGAGAGAGAGAGAGAGTGACGACGGAGAGAGAGTGGTGATAGGGAGAGAGAGAGAGTAACGACAGGGAGAGAGTGACGACAGTGACAGCAGGGCGAGAGAGAGTGACGACAGAGAGAGAGAGTGACGACAGTGACAGCAGGGAGAGAGAGTGACAGTAGGGACAGGGACGGTAACGACAGGGAGATAGGTGACAGCAGGGGAACATTACCTCATTTGTTGTGGGTGAGCGGCGGGTGGTTGGCGGCAGTGAGCGGCTGGTGGCTGGCTGCGGTGAACGGCGTGCGGTGGGTGGCTGTTGGTGGTGAGCGGCAGTGAGCTAGTACAGTGCTCTACACAGCCACCGGCCGCCGCGCAGGGACGGGGAGCAACATGTGCAGCAGGATGGCCACTTCCCTCGCCTCCTGCTGCACTTTAATTTCCTAATTTCCTGGTCAGTGGAAGAAGTGGCGGTATACCATACCGCCGTATACTGCCCCACTTCGACCACTGTGTATATATATATATATATATATATATATATATATATATATATATATTTACACACTTCAAAAGTATATCACTCAGCGGGCTTCTTAATCACATATCACAAACGCCAGCTAGTTCAGCAACGTTTCGGGTTTTATTTACCCTTTGTCAAACAGCACATATACGACAAAAGGGTAAATAAAACCCGAAACGTTGCTGAACTAGCTGGCGTTTGTGATTAAGAAGCCCGCTGAGTGACATACTTTTGGAGGTTTATGTGAAAGCAGTGTAAAGAGCATCACAGCTGCTGATTAAGGAGAGGGAGTGCCGGGCCAATCGATTGGTATGTATGTATGTATGTATGTATGTATATATATATATATATATATATATATATATATATATATATATATATATATATATATATACATACATACATACATACACATTACATAGATCTCATACACCCACATACTCACAAATACATAACATACACATAAAACACATACACACACACATAGAAAATATACACACATACATATACACTAATAGAACATATACATACAGTATACACAGATAGAACACCACCTGTGCACACACTTACATTGAAACCTGAGGAAAGGGGTCAGGAATGGATGCCACAGCCAGGAGATATTGCTGGGAGCCAGGGACACAGTTCACCATTAGGCCCCGCCCCCACGGCAAAAAATGCCGATTTGCGGGTCGCCGGGAGGGGGCGGAGCCAATATATTGTGTTGCTATAACAATTATCTCTAATTAGCTCCACCCCCTCTGATCCGACCCCCGAATCGCCGTATACAGCTACAAGGGGGCGGGGCTCCGAATGCCTGCCGTAGGACCGGACAGCGGGCATTGAAAACAAAAACATTTGGGCCACGCCGCCACCCCCCTATTTTCTCCTCACCCCCCCAAGCGCAGCACAGCACAAAGCCAGGCTGAGACAACGGCAACAGGAGAAGTCAGTGTAAAGGCTCCACGCTGCAGCAGGGAGGAGAAGACTCCCGGCTGCTGGAGAGGGAGGTGTGGATTTCGCGCTCCCCACTCCTCACGGGTCAGTGTCAGATACAGGGCAGAGGGGACAGCAGCACCAGAGCGGTGCAGAGCAGCTTCGGCTGGGGGGCCCCTTATGCCAGGGGGGCCCAGGGTACTGACCCCCTTGGCACCCCCCTTAATCCGGCTCTGACTACAGCAGCCATGAGTCCCTACATCTACTACCACTACAACTACTATTATTACTACTACTACTACACTAGCTGAATTGATCCTTACCACTACTATAGCTACTACTGATTTTATAGCACTAGTCCATACAACTACTACTATTATTTTCTCTAACGTCCTAGTGGATGCTGGGGACTCCGAAAGGACCATGGGGAATAGCGGCTCCGCAGGAGACTGGGCACAAAAGTAAAAAGCTTTAGGACTACCTGGTGTGCACTGGCTCCTCCCCCTATGACCCTCCTCCAAGCCTCAGTTAGATTTTTGTGCCCGAACGAGACGGGTGCAGGCTAAGGGGCTCTCCTGAGCTGCTTAGTGTAAAAGTTTAAAGTAGGTTTTTTATTTTCAGTGAGACCTGCTGGCAACAGGCTCACTGCACCGAGGGACTAAGGGGAGAAGAAGCGAACTCACCTGCGTGCAGAGTGGATTGGGCTTCTTAGGCTACTGGACATTAGCTCCAGAGGGACGATCACAGGCCCAGCCATGGATGGGTCCCGGAGCCGCGCCGCCGGCCCCCTTACAGAGCCAGAAGAGTGAAGAGGTCCGGAAAATCGGCGGCAGAAGACGTCCTGTCTTCAATAAGGTAGCGCACAGCACCGCAGCTGTGCGCCATTGCTCTCAGCACACTTCACACTCCGGTCACTGAGGGTGCAGGGCGCTGGGGGGGGGCGCCCTGAGACGCAATAAAAAACCTTGTTTTGGCAAAAAAATACATCACATATAGCTCCTGGGCTATATGGATGCATTTAACCCCTACCAATTTTTCCATTAAAAAGCGGGAGAAAGGCCGCCGAGAAGGGGGCGGAGCCTATCTCCTCAGCACACTGGCGCCATTTTTTCCTCACAGCTCCGTTGGAGGAAGGCTCCCTGACTCTCCCCTGCAGTCCTGCACTACAGAAACAGGGTAAAACAAGAGAGGGGGGGCACTAAATTGGCATATTAATATATACAGCAGCTATATTAGGGAAAAACACTTATATAAGGTTATCCCTGTATATATATAGCGCTCTGGTGTGTGCTGGCAAACTCTCCCTCTGTCTCCCCAAAGGGCTAGTGGGGTCCTGTCCTCTATCAGAGCATTCCCTGTGTGTGTGCTGTGTGTCGGTACGCTGTGTCGACATGTATGAGGAGGAAAATGGTGTGGAGGCGGAGCAATTGCCTGTGTTAGTGATGTCACCCCCTAGGGAGTCGACACCTGACTGGATGGTCTTATGGAAAGAATTATGTGATAGTGTCGGCACTTTACAAAAGACTGTTGACGACATGAGACAGCCGGCAAATCAGTTAATACCTGTACAGGCGTCTCAAACACCGTCAGGGGCTATAAAACGCCCGTTACCTCAGGTCGATACAGACACTGACACGTACACTGACTCCAATGTCGACGGTGAGGAAACAAACTTATTTTCCAGTAGGGCCACACGTTACATGATCACGGCAATGAAGGAGGTTTTGAACATTTCTGATACTACAAGTACCACAAAAAAGGGTATTATGTGGGGTGTGAAAAAACTACCCGTAGTTTTTCCTGAATCAGATGAATTAAATGAAGTGTGTGATGAAGCGTGGGTTTCCCCCGATAAAAAACTGCTAATTTCTAAAAAATTATTGGCATTATACCCTTTCCCGCCAGAGGTTAGGGCGCGTTGGGAAACACCCCCTAGAGTGGATAAGGCGCTCACACGCTTATCAAAACAAGTGGCGTTACCGTCTCCTGATACGGCCGCCCTCAAGGAACCAGCTGATAGGAAGCTGGAAAATATCCTAAAAAGTATATACACACATACTGGTATTATACTGCGACCAGCAATCGCCTCAGCCTGGATGTGCAGTGCTGGGGTGGCTTGGTCGGATTCCCTGACTGAAAATATTGATACCCTGGACAGGGACAATATATTATTGACTATAGAGCATTTAAAAGATGCATTTCTATATATGCGTGATGCACAGAGGGATATTTGCACTATGGCATCAAGAGTAAGTGCGATGTCCATTTCTGCCAGAAGAGGGTTATGGACGCGACAGTGGTCAGGTGATGCGGATTCCAAACGGCATATGGAAGTATTGCCGTATAAAGGGGAGGAGTTATTTGGGGTCGGTCTATCGGACCTGGTGGCCACGGCAACGGCTGGGAAATCCACCTTTTTACCCCAAGTCACCTCACAGCAGAAAAAGATACCGTCTTTTCAGGCTCAGTCCTTTCGTCCCCATAAGGGCAAGCGGGCAAAAGGCCACTCATATCTGCCCCGGGGCAGAGGAAGGGGAAAAAGACTGCAGCAGACAGCCTCTTCCAACGAACAGAAGCCCTGCCCCGCTTCTGCCAAGTCCTCAGCATGACGCTGGGGCCTTACAAGCGGACTCAGGCACGGTGGGGGCCCGTCTCAAGAATTTCAGCGCGCAGTGGGCTCACTCGCAAGTGGACCCCTGGATCCTGCAGGTAGTATCTCAGGGGTACAAATTGGAATTCGAGATGTCTCCCCCTCGCCGGTTCCTGAAGTCTGCTTTACCAACGTCTCCCCCCGACAGGGAGGCGGTATTGGAAGCCATTCACAAGCTGTATTCCCAGCAAGTGATAATCAAGGTACCCCTCCTACAACAGGGAAAGGGGTATTATTCCACGCTGTTTGTGGTACCGAAGCCGGACGGCTCGGTGAGACCCATTTTAAATCTGAAATCCTTGAACACTTACATAAAAAGGTTCAAGTTCAAGATGGAGTCACTCAGAGCAGTGATAGCGAACCTGGAAGAAGGGGACTATATGGTGTCTCTGGACATCAAGGATGCTTACCTCCATGTCCCAATTTGCCCTTCTCACCAAGGGTACCTCAGGTTTGTGGTACAGAACTGTCACTATCAGTTTCAGACGCTGCCGTTTGGATTGTCCACGGCACCCCGGGTCTTTACCAAGGTAATGGCCGAAATGATGATTCTTCTTAGAAGAAAAGGCGTCTTAATTATCCCTTACTTGGACGATCTCCTGATAAGGGCAAGGTCCAGGGAACAGTTAGAGGTCGGAGTAGCACTATCTCAAGTAGTACTACGACAGCACGGATGGATTCTAAATATTCCAAAATCGCAGCTGATTCCGACGACACGTCTGCTGTTCCTAGGAATGATTCTGGACACAGTACAGAAAAAGGTGTTTCTCCCGGAAGAGAAAGCCAGGGAGTTATCCGACCTAGTCAGGAACCTCCTAAGACCAGGCCAAGTGTCAGTACATCAATGCACAAGGGTCCTGGGAAAGATGGTGGCTTCTTACGAAGCGATTCCATTCGGCAGATTCCACGCAAGAACTTTTCAGTGGGATCTGCTGGACAAATGGTCCGGATCGCATCTTCAAATGCATCAGCGGATAACCCTGTCTCCAAGGACAAGGGTGTCTCTCCTGTGGTGGTTACAGAGTGCTCATCTCCTAGAGGGCCGCAGATTCGGCATTCAGGATTGGGTCCTGGTGACCACGGATGCCAGCCTAAGGGGCTGAGGAGCAGTCACACAGGGAAGAAATTTCCAGGGCTTGTGGTCAAGCATGGAAACGTCACTTCACATAAATATCCTGGAACTCAGGGCCATTTACAATGCCCTAAGTCAGGCAAGACCTCTGCTTCAGGGTCAGCCGGTGTTGATCCAGTCGGACAACATCACGGCAGTCGCCCACGTAAACAGACAGGGCGGCACAAGAAGCAGGAGGGCAATGTCGGAAGTGGCAAGGATTCTTCGCTGGGCGGAAAATCATGTGATAGCACTGTCAGCAGTGTTTATTCCGGGAGTGGACAACTGGGAAGCAGACTTCCTCAGCAGACACGATCTTCACCCGGGGGAGTGGGGACTTCACCCAGAAGTCTTCCACATGATTGTGAACCGTTGGGAAAAACCAAAGGTGGACATGATGGCGTCCCGCCTCAACAAAAAACTGGACAGATATTGCGCCAGGTCAAGGGACCCTCAGGCAATAGCTGTGGACGCTCTGGTAACACCGTGGGTGTACCAGTCAGTGTATGTGTTCCCTCCTCTTCCTCTCATACCAAAAGTACTGAGAATCATAAGAAGGAGAGGAGTAAAGACTATACTCGTGGCTCCGGATTGGCCAAGAAGGACTTGGTACCCGGAAATTCAAGAGATGCTCACGGAAGACCCGTGGCCTCTACCTCTAAGAAAGGACCTGCTCCAGCAGGGACCATGTCTGTTCCAAGACTTACCGCGGCTGCGTTTGACGGCATGGCGGTTGAACGCCGGATCCTGAAGGAAAAAGGCATTCCGGATGAAGTCATCCCTACCCTGATCAAAGCCAGGAAGGATGTGACCGTACAACATTATCACCGTATTTGGCGAAAATATGTTGCGTGGTGCGAGGCCAGGAAGGCCCCTACAGAGGAATTTCAACTGGGTCGATTCCTGCATTTCCTGCAAACAGGACTGTCTATGGGCCTAAAATTGGGGTCCATTAAGGTTCAAATTTCGGCCCTGTCAATATTCTTCCAAAAAGAACTAGCTTCTGTTCCTGAAGTTCAGACGTTTGTCAAGGGAGTACTGCATATACAGCCTCCTTTTGTGCCTCCAGTGGCACCTTGGGATCTCAATGTAGTTTTGGGATTCCTAAAATCACATTGGTTTGAACCACTCACCACTGTGGACTTAAAATATCTCACATGGAAAGTGGTAATGCTGTTAGCCCTGGCTTCAGCCAGGCGTGTTTCAGAATTGGCGGCTTTATCCTATAAAAGCCCTTACCTAATTTTTCATACGGACAGGGTAGAATTGAGGACTCGTCCTCAATTTCTCCCTAAGGTGGTTTCAACATTTCACTTAAACCAGCCTATTGTGGTGCCTGCGGCTACTAGGGACTTGGAGGATTCCAAGTTGCTGGACGTAGTCAGGGCCCTGAAAATATATGTTTCCAGGACGGCTGGAGTCAGAAAATCTGACTCGCTGTTTATCCTGTATGCACCCAACAAGCTGGGTGCTCCTGCTTCTAAGCAGACGATTGCTCGATGGATTTGTAGTACAATTCAGCTTGCACATTCTGTGGCAGGCCTGCCACAGCCAAAATCTGTAAAAGCCCATTCCACACGGAAAGTGGGCTCATCTTGGGCGGCTGCCCGAGGGGTCTCGGCTTTACAACTTTGCCGAGCTGCTACTTGGTCAGGGGCAAACACGTTTGCTAAATTCTACAAATTTGATACCCTGGCTGAGGAGGACCTGGAGTTCTCTCATTCGGTGCTGCAGAGTCATCCGCACTCTCCCGCCCGTTTGGGAGCTTTGGTATAATCCCCATGGTCCTTTCAGAGTCCCCAGCATCCACTAGGACGTTAGAGAAAATAAGAATTTACTTACCGATAATTCTATTTCTCATAGTCCGTAGTGGATGCTGGGCGCCCATCCCAAGTGCGGATTGTCTGCATTACTTGTACATAGTTATTGTTACAAAAATCGGGTTTTTTGTTGTTGTGAGCCATCTTTTCAGAGGCTCCTTCTGTTATCATGCTGTTAACTGGGTTCAGATCACAGGTTGTACGGTGTGATTGGTGTGGCTGGTAAGAGTCTTACCCGGGATTCAAGATCCTTCCTTATTGTGTACGCTCGTCCGGGCACAGTATCCTAACTGAGGCTTGGAGGAGGGTCATAGGGGGAGGAGCCAGTGCACACCAGGTAGTCCTAAAGCTTTTTACTTTTGTGCCCAGTCTCCTGCGGAGCCGCTATTCCCCATGGTCCTTTCGGAGTCCCCAGCATCCACTACGGACTATGAGAAATAGAATTATCGGTAAGTAAATTCTTCTTCTTATTATTATTATTACTACTACTACTACTACTACTACAGCAGTGGCCCATACTACCACGATTAGTACTACTACGAAAACTGCTACAACAGTGCTGGTCCATACTGAAATTACTACTACTACTACACTGGTGCATATTACTACTAGTACTTCTACTACTACTACTACTACTACTACTACTACTACAGAAGCACTCATCCATAATACTAGTACTGCTGCTATAACTAGTCAAACTACGACTACTACAGCAGCAGCACTAGTCCATACTACTAATATTTACTACTATTTATAAAATTATTGGATTAAATATTTTATTGTAGTTTAATCTGTCATAAAACATAATCACAACCCACAACCATTCTCCCCTAATTTAAATAGAAATGCAGATTGGGACAGTAATGTCCAAATTGAGAGCTGGTTGCCCTGTGAATGCTCTGGGCACCTACTTTTGCTCATTGAAGTAGATTGGGGGTTCCAGAGCAATAAGCATGTGTGTTTCTGTCCTCCTATCCCCATGTGTGCCTCTGTTCCCTCCTCTCATTGTGTACCTCTGTTCCCTCCTCTCTAGGCAATAGGGATTGGCAGGATTCTGGAATTTTGCACTAAAAATGCAGGGATTTAAATGTTGGGACTGGTGCCTTCAATCCCGTGATTTTCAGGATTAAAGTGCGCATGCGCAAAACCTCACCACAGCATAATTTTACACATACTGAGGCCTCCATCGTCTCCTCACTCCCACCAGAACACCATCGCTCCTTTCACCTGATGCCCCCGGAAGTTGAACATGCAAATCTACTCAGCCAGAGATCCAACCTCACTGCAGTGGGAGTCGCCGTCTTCTTAAACCCGCCTTTGTCATCTCCTCACTCCTGCCAGAACCCCCATTGCCTCTTCTCACACCACCAGGTGAAGGGGGAGCACTGGGACCAGGACATCTGGAGTTGCCTGGGTGCCCGCTCCCTCAACTACACACCGCCTATTTGTAATTCAATCCCGGGTATCCTGGAAATCCTGAGATTGAGATTTTTTTCAATACTGAATCCCAGGATTGAAAAAATGAGCCTGGGTTGGTTTCACTACTCCCCATATGTGCCTCTGTTACCTACTCCCCATATGTGTCTTGTTTCTCCCCCCCCAGGGCTTAAAGTGGTCCTGGAGAGGTGGGGGAACTCATCTTCCCCACAACCCCTCCCCCTTAGCGCGCGCCGTAGGCGCGCGTGCCGCAAAAAAGGGTGTGGTTTCATAAGGAAGGGGCGTGGCCACACAAAAGTACCCCAAATTCAAAGTAATGCCTCACTGTAGCACAATCTTATTCACATTGCCCGCCCCACATGCTTACAGAATGCCCCCAGTAGTGCTCACCATTAAATAAGTAAACATATATATATATCTCATGTTTCTCCAGCAGAACTCAATAAGGACAAGAGTCGGCTTTAGTGACTAAAGCCAACTCTTGTCCTTATTGTGTGCCGCTGGAGAAACATGTATGCCTAAATAATGAAAGCACACTCACTCACATAACCTGACGGCGGGCGCAGCAGGAGAAGGGCACAGGAATGTGCAGCAATAAATGTAGGGCACGTGTGGGGGGTGCGCACACCTATGATCCTATGCATGTGTGCGGGGGGACCCACTGTCACGGGCTCCGGCGGTCCCATTACGCTGTGCTGCGGGGAGACAGATTTGCCGGTCCCAGTATCCGTATAGGGGAAGGGGCTGCGCTTTTGAATCTAGCGCCGATTGCGCAGCAATCACGTATCGCGGACTGTTAGCCAATGAGAAACTGCCACTAGGCAGCTTCTCATTGGCTGGCGGTCCGCGAGCCGTGATTGGCTCACGCCAGCTTTTGAAATAGCCGCCCCTTCTTTTAATTGGATCTGCAGCTGGTCCGCGAGCCGGGATTGGCTGGCGGACGCTGCAAACTTTACAATGCAGCCGTGACCTGATGCTGTGGCCGGACGGAGGCGGAACTGGTTCCGCCTGCAATTAGAGGTGACGGAACGCAGTTCCGCCCCGTTCCGGCCCACTTTAACCCCTGCCCCCCCCCATTGTGTTTCTGTCCCTTCATCCCCGTATGGGGATGTTGTGGGCATGCAAAAGTTTAGAATGTCAGTGGTCAGAAGACTGACACTGTAATCCCGACAGAAGACATCCCGAATGTAAGTGTACTAGAGAGGGGTAGGGTTAGGCTGCTGGGGGGGAAGGATGGGGGAGGGTTAGGCTCCGGGAAGGGAGGGTTAGAGTTAGACTGCGGAAACGGAGGTTATGGTTTGTCTGAAAGAGGAGACGGTTAGGGTTGGGAGAGGGTTAGCATACTTACCCACCAGGTGTCAGGATCCTAAGCATCAAGATGACGCTATCGGACATGTGACTGCTGGCATTCTAAGTGCTGGTCTCCCATACTCAACCCCCCATATGTGCTTCTGTCTCCTCTTCCCCATGTGTGTTGCTGTCCTTTACATCCAAGTATATACTTCCGTCCCTCCATCCGCCTTATGTACCTCTGCACACTTTCTTTCTCCCTCTTTGTCCCCTTATCCCATCTGTTCCTCCTCCCTTTTCTGCCATTTTCTACACACCATGCATCAAATTGGGTGTAGTATGTCTGACCGGCGCTCAGGAGACCGCCGGTCAGCATACCGACGCCGGGATCCCGGCAGCATACCGACGCCGGGATCCCAGCGGGGAGGGGCGAGTGCAGCAAGCCCCTTGCGGGCTCGCTGCGCTTGCCACTCTGCGCTCGCCACGCTGCTGGCTTGTTGGCGACCTGTGGTCGCCACGGGTTCTATTTGCACTCTATGGGTGTCGTGGACACCCACGAGTGGAAATAGTCCCTGTTGGTCAGCATGCCGACCATCGGGATAGTGAGGGGGCGGGATGTCGGTGGAGGTCATGTGACCGTCGGTCTCCCGACCGCCGGTCACATGAATACCACCCATCTAATCTCCCCCCCCCCCCACATCTTCCACTTCCCCTTTACATCCTTTAGATGTTGTAGATACAGTATATCCATGGCTGGTGGCTGCCAAACAGAATTAGCATAGATAAACAAAAGCACAACTGTGTTCAATGCCACATAGTGAACCTCAGAATTGCAGGTAAGTACAATGTTTACATTGTACAGGTAAGTACAAATATCCATTATTGTTTTTCTCAATTCAAAGGATTAATATCAATTAATCATTGATAGCATGCTATAGATTTCTATCTTTGTGATCAAACTACCTATACGTGGAAATGTCTAATTAATGGCAGTACTGGTTCCACCACAGTTCACAAAAATTATTATTCTTTGAATGTATTATTATTTTAATAAAGCATTTTTTTGTTATCTTTACAATTTTTTTTAATGTTACTGGGCATGTGGGAATACTGATAGCATGTGCGGAGGTCTAAGGGGTGTGTCACACTTCAGTACTATGGGGAGGTGCATCACAACATTCTGGTAGGAAGGGCTCTGCACTACACCTTTGTTCCCAATGGTCAAGATCGGACTGGCCCAGAGGGGCACTGCTGAAACCCCCGGTGGGCCCCATTGCTGGAGGGCCCACTTCTTTCTCTAGGGATCAGATTCCAAACTGTGCACTTGAATTATACATTTTAAAATGTTACATTTTACTGCACAGGATTATGGTGTGTTTTCTGTAGTGCATTACTGTTATTAATCTGGTACAGGATGGTGGCCACACCCCTAAGCATGGGTCCCTACCACTGCATACCCCCGGTGGGCACTTTATGCCCAAGCCCGACGCTGCCAATGGTCAACTGAGGTGGGGGAATAAGGAGCAGTGTTGGGGTCAACAAGAGGTTGGGACCCAATTTCTTATGGCAGCCCTGGCGATAAGGGTTTATCATTTTCTTTGCTGTCAGCTGCCATGCTGATACAATATTCAGGGGTCTATTCATGAAGCAGTAAAAAGAGTGAAGAAGTTGCCCATGGCAACCACTCAGCACTGAAGTAACATT
Source organism: Pseudophryne corroboree (assembly GCF_028390025.1). NCBI lineage: Eukaryota > Metazoa > Chordata > Amphibia > Anura > Myobatrachidae > Pseudophryne > Pseudophryne corroboree. The sequence continues at coordinate 135,309,987 of NC_086449.1, read as the reverse complement.
TATCAAGTGCATTCTATAAAATTATAAGTAGCAGCTAATTGGTTTCCATGGGCAACTTCTCTACTGGGTCATTTCTCCACTATTTTCACTGCTTCATGAATAGACCCCTAAAAGTTCTATACACTGCTCAAAAAAAATAAAGGGAACACTAAAATAACACATCCTAGACCTGAATGAATGAAATATTCTTATTAAATACTTTGTTCTTTACATAGTTTAATGTGCTGACAACAAAATCACACAAAAATTATCAATGGAAATCAAATTTATTAACCCATGGAGGTCTGGATTTGGAGTCACACTCAAAATTAAAGTGGAAAAACACACTACAGGCTGATCCAACTTTGATGTAATGTCCTTAAAACAAGTCAAAATGAGGCTCAGTAGTGTGTGTGGCCTCCACATGCCTGTATGACCTCCCTACAATGCCTGGGCATGCTCCTGATGAGGTGGCGGATGGTCTCCTGAGGGATCTCCTCCCAGACCTGGACTAAAGCATCCGCCAACTCCTGGACAGTCTGTGGTGCAACGTGGCGTTGGTGGATGGAGCGAGACATGATGTCCCAGATGTGCTCAATAGGATTCAGGTCTGGGGAACGGGCGGGTCAGTCCATAGCATTAATGCCTTCATCTTGCAGGAACTGCTGACACACTCCAGCCACATGAGGTCTAGCATTGTCTTGCATTAGGAGGAACCCAGGGCCAACCGCACCAGCATATGGTCTCACAAGGGGTCTGAGGATCTCATCTCGGTACCTAATGGCAGTCAGGCTACCTCTGGCGAGCACATGGAGGGCTGTGCGGCCCTCCAAAGAAATGCCACCCCACACCATTACTGACCCACTGCCAAACCGGTCATGCTGGAGGGTGTTGCATCCAGCAGAACGTTCTCCTTGGCGTCTCCAGACTCTGTCACGTCTGTCACATGTGCTCAGTGAGAACCTGCTTTCATCTGTGTAGAGCACAGGGCGCCAGTGGCGAATTTGCCAATCTTGGTCTTCTCTGGCAAATGACAAATGTCCTGCACGGTGTTGGGCTGTAAGCACAACCCCCACCTGTGGACGTCGGGCCCTCATACCACCCTCATGGAGTCTGTTTCTGATCGTTTGAGTAGACACATGCAAATTTGTGGCTTGCTGGAGGTCATTTTGCAGGGCTCTGGCAGTGCTTCTCCTGTTCCTTCTTGCACAAAGGCGGAGGTAGCGGTCCTGCTGCTGGGTTGTTGCCCTCCTACGGCCTCCTCCACGTCTCCTGATATACTGGCCTGTCTCCTGGTAGCGCCTCCATGCTCTGGACACTATGCTGACAGACACAGCAAACCTTTTTGCCACAGCTCGCATTGATGTGCCATCCTGGATGAGCTGCACTACCTGAGCCACTTGTGTGGGTTGTAGACTCCGTCTCATGCTACCACTAGAGTGAAAGCACTGCCAGCTTTCAAAAGTGACCAAAACATCAGCCAGAAATCATAGGAGCTGAGAAGTGATCTGTGGTCACCACCAGCAGAACAACTCCTTTATTGGGGGTGTCTTGCTAATTGCCTATAATTCCCACCTGTTGTCTATTCCATTTGCACAACAGCATGTGAAATTGATTGTCAATCAGTGTTGCTTCCTAAGTGGACAGTTTGATTTCACAGAAGTGTGATTGACTTGGAGTTACATTGTGTTGTTTAAGTGTTCCCTTTATTTTTTTGAGCAGTGTACATTTGGCTATTTATATTTTTCAGATTTCTCTTATGTTATTTCTGCAGTAACCATTCATCATATCCCCCTCATCCCGGGGGAGATGTTTCAAGCCTTTGACAGAGATAAAGCGGAGAGGTTGCCCATAGCAATCATTTGGCTACTAGCTATCATTTATCTGACACTGTCTATGAAATGACAGAAGTTGGTTGGTTGCTATGGGCATCTTCTCCACTTTATCTGTCTTGAAGGTTTAATACATCTCTTCCCATGAGTGGTGGAACTCTTACTGTGGCAGGGGCCGACTGATGTCGAGCAGAGTGGGAGCTGTGGTAAAATAAACAGGCATTGCTGGTAACCGCCACCTCCCAAACACAATTTTTTGCTACGGGTCCAGGCGATGTAGTCCTCCGCCCAGCTCATCATCAGGTTTCGGGAAATAATCCTCTTGAGTTTTGGGGTGTGGGTAAAGCCAGGCATAGGTCACAGAAGTGCCTGTCCTTAAAAAGGTTCAAATGCCTTGCAATTAGAAAAAGCATTTCATCCCTATGATTTGCTGCCCAGAGTAGAGACTCTGAGACCTTTCAAAAGCTTAGCTGGAATTAGAGTTTTCACAGCAGAACGAAACAGCATAACCTGCTATGAGACATCTCAGCCTCTCTTCTTGGGCTGAGTACTGATGGTTACGTAATAACTACTACACCCTAGAATACCATGCGGCACACATAGGCTTGTCACCACAGCAGCAGGCACCTGTTCCACTACTTTAATATCACTTATTTACTAACATTACATTTTGGTGCAAAACTTGCACTAAATCATGGTAGCCAATCAGATGCTTTCTAATTTACACTAAACAGACGAAAGCTCATTACATATTTGTTGTATTTGTTCACTGCAAATGCGTCACCTACATTTCGTATTACTAAATGAGGGTTATTGGTCCTTATTTAATAACCTGAAAGGTGCAAGCGCGGAGCACGAATCCTGCGCATTAGCTCATATTTTTAAAGTGGCAATAATTTAAAATGCAAAACCAACCTGGTTTTGCTTTTTAAATTATTGCTGCTTTAAAAATAAGGGGTTAACTTGCCAGAATCATACCCATGCCTGCAACTTGAGGGGTGGTGGCTAAGGCTAACCCCCCTCTCTGGCGCCGGGATTCCAAGTGGTGTCGGGATTCTGGGATTGGTGTCATGACTGCCGGCATCCCGACTGCTGCATACCGGATGGTGAATACATCACACAGTACCCATAGGGGTATATTCAATTGAAGTCGAAAACTGCCGTCTGTCGAAAAGACGTCAGTTTTCGACTTTTTTTCGGTCGAATCCTGATTCGACATATTCAATATTTTATTACATTTTTCGACAAGTCGATAAGTTCGACTTGTCGAAAAGCACGTGGATCGGCGGAATAGCTGCCGATCCATGTGTTTAAGTCAAAAACGGGGCCAAATCCGACAGGTTTTGGCCCCCTTTTCAACCATCTCAGTCCGACATCAAAATGATGTCGGACTGAGATGCGGACCCGGAGGAGGCGAGGGGGGGCGCAGGGAGACGGGGGGACAGCCGGCGGGCACACAGGAGAGATCAGCGCTACAGTAGCGCTGCAGCTGGATGTCACTCAGCCGCCCGACCTCACGGCAGCTTCCACCCAGCTCCAGCACGCTGCTGGAGCTGGGTGGAAGCTGCCATGAGGTCGGGCGGCTGAGTGACATCCTGCTGCAGCGCTACTGTAGCGCTGATCTCTCCTGTGTGCCCGCCGGATGTCCACCCGTGGCTCACCCCCCCTCTCATCCAGAGCGTCCCATCTAAATTCGACTTGAAAAAGTCGAATTTAGATGGGGATTGAATAGGGGTTGTCGGATCCATTCCGACAAATACATGTCGGAATGGATCCGACTTTAATTGAATATACCCCATAGAATTTTACATGGACATTGAAAACATGGTATCGTGCTGAGATGCCAGGCCCAGAACATTTGTCTGTGTACAAATTACCATACATCAAGATCTGAGCTTTTAACATGAATACTGGATGCAGAACGCAGCTTTCGGGTACTGTAGTAGAACACTGTATTCAGGAACAGACACCAGAGTGCTGTTTCTGTGTGCAGATCCAAGCACTGTGCCACATGTCACTGATACCAGGCTGTAAGCTCCGTGCAGCGTCCTGTACCCAGAAAAGAGAGAACAGGAGATGTCATGTGTAACAATTATAATACAGTGTTGTTAGCTTAATGGCATCCTATTGTAGTAATAGCCTTACAAGGGCCTAATTAGAGGGTATAAGTACATATCCTGTGTAAATATCATCACATCTCCTGCAAGGAATAAATATTGACCCCCCTGTCTCAAGGATTAGCAAGTCATTCTCTGGTAAATGTGGCTGCTAATTGCACATTCATATTTTCTTGGGTTGAATTACTCAGCTGGCTGAAGCTGCCAAGCACAACCGTGCATTAAATAGGATTTGAATATTAACCTAAAGGCAAATATTGGCTCGCTATATTCCAAGAGGGAAATTCAAGTTCGCATAATATTTCCTTTTGACAGCTCACACATGGGATGGGTACAACTAAGAAACCTCAAAGCTTACATCCCAGCACCTGTCTGGAGTTATCCCAGCACCAGACTAGAGTTATCCCAGCACCAGCCTGGAGTTATCCCAGCACCAGACTAGAGTTATCCCAGCACCAGACTAGAGTTATCCCAGCCTGGAGTTATCCCAGCACCAGACTAGAGTTATCCCAGCACCAGCCTGGAGTTATCCCAGCACCGGCCTGAAGTTATCCCAGCACCAGCCTGGAGTTATCCCTGCACCGGCCTGGAGTTATCCCAGCACCGGCCTGGAGTTATCCCAGCACCGGCCTGGAGTTATCCCAGCACCAGACAAGAGTTATCCCAGCACCAGCCTGGAGTTATCCCAGCACCAGCCTGGAGTTATCCCAGCACCAGACTAGAGTTATCCCAGCACCGGCCTGGAGTTATCCCAGCACCGGCCTGGAGTTATCCCAGCACCGGCCTGGAGTTATCCCAGCACCAGACTAGAGTTATCCCAGCACCAGCCTGGAGTTATCCCTGCACCGGCCTGGAGTTCTCCCATCACCGGCCTGGAGTTATCCCAGCACCGGCCTGGAGTTATCCCAGCACCAGACAAGAGTTATCCCAGCACCGGCCTGGAGTTATCCCAGCACTGGCCTGGAGTTATCCCAGCACCAGACTAGAGTTATCCCAGCACCAGCCTGCAGTTATCCCAGCACCAGACAAGAGTTATCCCAGCACCAGCCTGGAGTTATCCCAGCACCAGCCTGGAGTTATCCCAGCACTGGCCTGGAGTTATCCCAGCACCAGACTAGTTATCCCAGCACCAGCCTGGAGTTATCCCAGCACCGGCCTGGAGTTATCCCAGCACCGGCCTGGAGTTATCCCAGCACCAGACTAGAGTTATCCCAGCACCGGCCTGAAGTTATCCCAGCACCAAACTAGAGTTATCCCAGCACCAGCCTGGAGTTATCCCTGCACCGGCCTGGAGTTATCCCAGCACCAGCCTGGAGTTATCCCAGCACCAGACTAGAGTTATCCCAGCACCAGCCTGGAGTTATCCCTGCACCGGCCTGGAGTTATCCCAGCACCAGACTAGAGTTATCCCAGCACCAGCCTGGAGTTATCCCTGCACCGGCCTGGAGTTATCCTAGCAACGGACTGGGGTCTTTAGACATGGATATTGGGCTAAATAAACACCAATCCCAGAATCCCGACACCACTTGGAATCCCTATGCCCGTGCTGCACCCCTTCAGTGTAACGCACTCCCCCGCTCCGTTAGACTCTCCCCGACCTTGCAAAGCTTCAAACGGGCTAAATGCCTGACGACGATCTTAAAAAAAAGAAACGTTGCTGCTGCTACACATTTTCCAGGGGTTTTGCTGCCTGTGATTAATGGATTAAAGTCCTAAGAGTGCCGCCAGACTTCTCCTCTATGCTGAGCATCTTTATGCTGTGGAGGGCACCGGGCGCTGTTATTGTATATTATCATTGAAGTACCGAATTCCAGTTTTTCTTTTTTTTTTATATATATATATATATATATATATATATATATATATATATATATAAAAAAAAAACACAATAGAAGAATTGGCGCCCACAGTACGTATCAATACTTAGGGGTATATGCAATTGCGGTCTAATTCCCGAAATTGTCGAAAAACGGGACTTTTTCGCCAAAAAAAAAAAATCGACAATGCTATTCAGTACTTTCCGTCAAAAAAACGCACTTTCAAAATTCGACTTTTTGAAATTCGACATTTGTCAAATTCGACTTTTCTGCAATGGTACAAATGCGGCAATTCGACAAAAGTATATTCAATTGAAGTTTGGAAATTCGACAACAGTGCTTTTAGACAGTAAATTCGTCATTTTCAATCCGCCACACTTTGGTGGGTGGATCTAATAAAAAAAATTTAAAACATGTTTTTGTGTGTGTTTTTTTAAATGGTAATAGCATATCTATTTATATTAGAAGGGATTAGGTACTTGGTTTGTCTTTTTGGGAGGCACAAGTATTTATATATTTTTAAAAATATATATATATATTTTTTTTTAAATGGAATGGTAAAATGCCGAAAAAAAATGGCGTGGGGTCTCCCCTCCAAAGCATAACCAGCCTCGGGCTCTTCGAGCCAGTCCTGGTTCTAAAAATCCGGGGGGAAAATGGACAGGGCATCCCCCGTATTTTTAAAACCAGCACCGGGCTCTGCGCCTGGTGCTGGTGCAAAAAATACGGGGGACAAAAAGAGTAGGGGTCCCCCGTATTTTTTACACCAGCATCGGGCTCCACTAGCTGGACAGATAATGCCACAGCCGGGGGTCACTTTTATACAGTGCCCTGCGGCCGTGGCATTAAATATCCAACTAGTCACCCCTGGCCGGGGTACCCTGGGGGAGTGGGGACCCCTTCAATCAAGGGGTCCCCCCCCCAGCCACCCAAGGGCCAGGGGTGAAGCCCGAGGCTGTCCCCCCCATCCAAGGGCTGCGGATGGGAGGCTGATAGCCTTGAGAAAATGTAAAGAATATTGTTTTTTCCAGTAGTACTACAAGTCCCAGCAAGCCTCCCCCGCAAGCTGGTACTTGGAGAACCACAAGTACCAGCATGCGGGAGAAAAACGGGCCCGCTGGTACCTGTAGTACTACTGGAAAAAAAATACCCAAATAAAAACAGGAGACACACACCTTGAGAGTAAAACTTTATTGCACACCTGCCGACACACACATACTTACCTATGTTGACCTGCCGACTGCCACGTCTCCAGATCCGACGATCCGGGGTACCTGTGAATCAAATTATACTCACCTCAATCCAGTGTCCAGATATAAATCCTCGTACTTGGCAAAACAAATAAACGCACACCCGGACCAGCGGACTGAAAGGGGTCCCATGTTTTCACATGGGACCCCTTTCCCCGAATGCCGGGACACCACGTGACTCCTGTCACAGAGGTCCCTTCAGCCAATCAGCGAGCGCAACGTCCTGGCACTCTGCTGATTGGCTGCACGTCTGAGCTGTCAGACAGCGCTTCGCAAAGCCTCTCCATTATACTCAATGGTGGGAACTTTGCATCAGCGGTGAGGTCACCCGCGGTCAGCGGCTGACCGCGGGTAACCCCACCGCTGACGGCAAAGTTCCCACCATTGAAAGTAATGGAGAGGCTTTGCAATGCGCTGTCTGAGGTCACACGCGCATACAGCCAATCAGGTGAGTGCAACGAAGTAGCGCTTCCTGATTGGCTGAAGGGACCTCTGTGACAGGAGTCACGTGGTGTCCCGGCATTCGGGGAAAGGGGTCCCATGTGAAAACATGGGACCCCTTTCAGTCCGCAGGTCCGGGTGTGCGTTTATTTGTTTTGCCAAGTACGAGGATTTATATCTGGACACTGGATTGAGGTGAGTATAATTTGATTCACAGGTACCCCGGATCGTCGGATCAGGAGACGTGGCAGTCGGCGGGTCAACATAGGTAAGTATGTGTGTGTCGGCAGGTGTGCAATAAAGTTTTACTCTCAAGGTGTGTGTCTCCTGTTTTTATTTGGGTATTTTTTTTCCAGTAGTACTACAGGTACCAGCGGGCCCGTTTTTCTCCCGCATGCTGGTACTTGTGGTTCTCCAAGTACCAGCTTGCGGGGGAGGCTTGCTGGGACTTGTGGTACTACTGGAAAAAACAATATTCTTTACATTTTCTCAAAGCTATCAGCCTCCAATCCGCAGCCCTTGGATGGGGGGGGACAGCCTCGGGCTTCACCCCGGGCCCTTGGGTGGCTGGGGGGGGACCCCTTGATTGAAGGGGTCCCCACTCCTCCAGGGTACCCCGGCCAGGGGTGACTAGTTGGATATTTAATGCCACGGCCGCAGGGCACTGTATAAAAGTGACCCCCGGCCGTGGCATTATCTGTCCAGCTAGTGGAGCCCGATGCTGGTGTAAAAAATACGGGGGACCCCTACTCTTTTTGTCCCCCGTATTTTTTGCACCAGCACCAGACGCAGAGCCCGGTGCTGGTTTTAAAAATACGGGGGATCCCCTGTCCATTTCCCCCCCGGATTTTTAGAACCAGGACCAGCTCGAAGAGCCCGAAGCTGGTTATGCTTTGGAGGGGGGACCCCACGCCATTTTTTTCAGTGTTTTTTCCCGTTTTTAAAAAAACGGAACAAAATCCGTCAAATCGGCCATTTTTCGTCAGCGGGACTGTCGAATCCGTATTTTATTGCATATGGTCAATTTCGGCACCCACTTGCCGAAATTAGACTGTCGAATTGTGTCGAATTGAAAAACTGACGAAAAATTGCCGCGATTCGCCGCTAATTGCATATACCTCTTAATAATGTACACAAACCCTTTTAAAAAACTTTACTCCTAAAACATAATGGTGACATGTTCCATCTAAAAACTTTCATTATTGTAAAAACATACAATCAATATAGATCTGCAAAGGTGGCTCAGCATCTGTGTAATCATTGATTACACAGATGCTGAGCCACCTTTGCAGATCTTTTGAGGGTTCGCCTACTAAGTGATTTGTCTCTGAACCTGAGCATCTGATTTTCCATGTGCAAATTGTCTCACTACAAGGCTTGACTGAGTGACCAATTTGAAGTCCTAGGGACCTATAGGGTCTTGTCATCAAGCATTCACGAATGAGCCGTTGAGATTGTGGTTCTATATACTATTCATACTTACCATTTAGTTGAGATCCACCCCTGATGAAGTGTTGGGGAAAAGATGGATTGTCTTCTTATGAAGCTCATGTAAAAGAAAAAGTGGATATTACAGAATATCACCTGTAAATTGCTACTGTGGTCATTGATCTGTAAAAAGGGTGAAGCGAGTTACCACTTTTTCTATGTACAAATATTGATTGTATGTTTTTACAATAATAAAAGTTTTTAGATGTAACGTCACCATTATGTTTTAGGAGTAAAGTTTTTTTCAAAGGGTTTATTTACATAATTAAGTATTGATACGTATTGTGGGCGCCAATTCTTCTATTGTGTTATATATTCTTATTTTCAATTCCTTCTAACAGGGAATTTAGAAGAATAAGGCTGCTATTCCTACATCCAGTGCAGTAATTTGCATTAAGTATACTACACTTATCAGCGCAGAGGGAGAGTATTGTTTTGATATATATATATATATATATACACACACAGTTGTGCTCATAAGTTTACATACCCTAGCAGCCCCCAGCTCCCCTCCTTCTGCTGATAGATGCGCATGGCATCTATTCAGTGTGATCACCAGCTGCTTTGCAAAGCAGAGCAGCGGTGATCACTACCTCCCCCAACTGCCCCTTCCTCCGCTCGCGGGACACTGCGACCCACCGGAGGGACAGCGGGACAGTGTCCAACCCGCTGAAATCGGGACAGTTGGGAGGTATGTATATATATCTCCTATATAATAGCCCAGATCTGTGACTCTGTGCCTGTGTATCTAATGCTGGGCGTGGCTAGGAGCTCTCATTGGGTTAACAGCAGGTCTATCACACCTAGTCCACAGCTGATTGGGCGAGAAACGCCCTCCCACACAGGTTACATCCAATGGGAGGCTCTGCCCTTTGGCTGCTGTGTGTTCCCAGAGCAGGATTAACAATGGGGCTGATGGAGCTGCAGCTCCAGGTCCACACCCCAAAATAGGCCCACTGCATCTGCAGCAACATACCCTCTAACAATTTACACATAAAAATCGCTACAAATTCGAAAAGGGGCTTGGCCACGGGTAAAGGATCGTGGCCCTGCCCCTTTTCCTATACTTTCAATGGAAGTTTGGATAGCCAAAAATCGGCACAGACCATAAAAAAGAGGTACTGTACCTGCCAAAAGGTACAGTTGGAGGGTATGCCACTACATCTGCAGTAAGTTTCTGCGTTGTAAATAGGGGGGGGGGGGGGGGGAATCCTTTTACCATACCTCCCAACTGTCCCGTTTTTTGGGGACTGTCCCACCCGTGGGCCGCAGTGTCCCGCGGTGGGGGGTGGGCAGTTGGGAGGCTCATGCACTCGCTGCCCTGCTTAGCAGCATCTATTCACTGGAGTCAGAGGGAGAGGGGGCATGCCAGCGGCTCACAGAGCGCTGGGCATGCCCCCTCAGTGACGAAAGCGGGGGCATGGCTCGCGATCGCGGGTCGTCCCACCAAGCCATGCCCCCTTTTCTTAGGTCACGCCCCTTATTCGGGAGCGCGCCGCGCGTGTGTCCCTCTTTATAGATATGAAAAGTTGGGAGGTATGCTTTTACTGCTCCGTCCTATGTCATGCTGCCAGTCCGCCTGCCCCCTCCGGCATCAACAATCCCCACTCCCTAGCCATGGCGCAGGTGCAACAAAAGCTGCTGCGGCCACCGGCATAGATGTGTATGAAAGCGACGCAGCGGAAGCCTTTAATAGCCCTCCCTGCGCTGCATACTCTCTGAGCCCCGGAGCCTCCTCTGCACGTGATGTCACAGAAGTGCCTCCCCGCCACAGCCGCGCCCAGATCCCCAGAGGCCCTGACTCTGCAACACAGCACCTGGGCTGCTGGCCTGAAAGCCCCAAGATGGCTAATGTAACGGATAGAGTGGGTGATATCGCGGAGGGTAATGTCGGGACGCTGAATCAATGTAAAAGGTGACAGTGGTGTGCAGTGTCACTGACCCCCCTGCACCCGCCCCTCTGCACCAGCACCCCTGCACCCGCCCCTCCCCACCCGCTGCACCACCGGTTTATTCCTCCTTTCTCAGGATATAACGAAGGAGAAATAAACCTCTGAAACGTTAATATCTCAGCAATATTTGCCTGGTTGTACTTTTGTTTGTCTCCAATGAGTGTCATTTATTTTGTGATTGACTGTACCTGTTTATACTGTTCGGGCACCAGGCGCAGTGGTTTCTGTGTAGGAGTGCCGGACTGCAGCAGCGGATGTGTGTGTATATATATATATATATATATATAGACAGACAACAGGAAGGTCCGGCACAGCCACTTGAAATACATGTATGTCTGGGTGCTCTCACAGAAAAACGTATGCATAGAGGGTAGGTGCGGCACTCCAATAAAACAATCGTATAGCTTAAGTTTTATTAAGCTATACGATTGTTTTATTGGAGTGCCGCACCTACCCTCTATGTATATATATATATATATATATATATATATATATATATTGATAAAGCTGATTATCTTTACAGGAATAAAAGCTATACCTTAAACACACCTTAAATACACTTTAAACCTTTAGCCGCTGTGGCCGCTATACTTAATTCACACGACGCACCTTTTACGCTATTAGCGTAAAAGGGTTCCGTAGTGTACGGACTTTGCGTACACACGCCGCGCTTATGGTACAAAGTACTCTCAGGGGGTTTACAATACAAATTATACACTACAATACAAGACAATATATATATAACAGAATAATGGCTACAGTCAATGTACATACGTGAGAATATTCGCGTGCGCTTCCTGGTCTAGTCCTCCGTAATCAAATAGATAACGCTGTGAGTCTTGTGGCTGGCCGGCCTGCAGCAGGCTTTATTTATACAAGTCTTCCAAGAGCAATACAATGGATACTGTAATCCCTTTGTCCATTGGACACAGGGATGCACTTTTACAGTACAGGAGAGGTCATAGGTTGATTTGAAAAGGTAGGCGATGTCTTTCTCAACTGCTCTTGTGGGTGGTCTCCTCTGGATTCCCGCCGCATACATAATATACAGTAAATACAGTTTATATCTATATTCTGCTTCTGCACATAACTATCCGCAGGAACATGCGATCTTCCGCAGACCAACACCGCAATGTTTCCCTTAAAATACCCTACAGCTGGATACCAAATACTACCTTATAACCTTAGTCTGTCCCCTCTTATCCTGTAAAAGTGAATCCCTTTGTTCTGCAACCATTTAAACAGCTATAACTTTCTGATGTGGTGCAAGGAGACTATGGGGTAAATTTACTAAGATTCGTATTTTCCCGTTTCAGGTCAAAGTTCAATCACGAATGACATCGAAAGTGTAAAACTGCAACTTTTTGAATTGATTACGACTAATTTACTAAGCTGTCGTATTCGGGTTTTTCTTTTGTTCCGATGTCGATGTCATTCGTGGTTTTTTTTCTATTTTTACGGCAGTGATTAGCAAAACACTGCCGACTTTTTTACAATGAATCTCGGCCGGATCTGTGTGATCCGTGCTGGGGTTCATTTTTTTTGTTTTTTTTTAAATTAAACACTGTCAAATATTTTAATAAAAATTGCGTGGGGTCCCCCCTCCTAAGCATAACCAGCCTCGGGCTCTTTGAGCCGATCCTGGTTGCCGAAATATGGGGAAAAAAATGACAGGGGTTCCCCCATATTTAAGCAACCAGCATCGGGCTCTGCGCCTGGTCCTGGTTCCAAAAATACGGGGGACAAAAAGAGTAGGGGTCCCCCGTATTTTTAAAACCAGCACAGGGCTCCACTAGCTGGACAGATAATGCCACAGCCGGGGGTCACTTTTATATAGTGCCCTGCGGCCGTGGCATCAAAAATCCAACTAGTCACCCCTGGCTGGGGTACCCTGGGGGAGTGGGGACCCCTTCAATCAAGGGGTCGTCCCCCCCCAGCCACCCAAGGGCCAGGGGTGAAGCCCGAGGCTGTCCCCCCCCATCCAATGGGCTGCGGATGGGGGGGCTGATAGCCTTTGTTGTAAAAGAAAAGATATTGTTTTTAGTAGCAGTACTACAAGTCCCAGCAAGCCTCCCCCGCATGCTGGTACTTGGAGAACCACAAGTACCAGCATGCGGCGGAAAAACGGGCCCGCTGGTACCTGTAGTACTACTACTAAAAAAATACCCAAAAAAACACAAGACACACACACCGTGAAAGTATAATTTTATTACATACATACACACATACATACATACTTACCTTATGTTCCCACGCAGGTCGGTCCTCTTCTCCAGTAGAATCCAAGGGGTACCTGTTGAAGAAATTATACTCACGAGATCCAGGGGTCCAGGGTCCTCGGGGAATCCAGGTGTAATCCACGTACTTGAAAAAAATAACAAAACGGACACCCGAGCCACGCACTAAAAGGGGATAGAGATGAGCGGGTTCGGTTTCTCTGAATCCGAACCCGCACGAACTTCATGTTTTTTTTCACGGGTCCGAGCGACTCGGATCTTCCCGCCTTGCTCGGTTAACCCGAGCGCGCCCGAACGTCATCATGACGCTGTCGGATTCTCGCGAGACTCGGATTCTATATAAGGAGCCGCGCGTCGCCGCCATTTTCACACGTGCATTGAGATTGATAGGGAGAGGACGTGGCTGGCGTCCTCTCCATTTAGATTAGAAGAGAGAGAGAGAGAGATTGACCTGATTTACTGGAGCTTAGGAGTACTGTAGAACTGTAGAGAGTGCAGAGTTTACTAGTGACTGACCACAGTGACCACCAGACAGTGCAGTTTTATTTAATATATCCGTTCTCTGCCTGAAAAAAACGATACACAGTGACTCAGTCACATACCATATCTGTGTGCACTGCTCAGCCCAGTGTGCTGCATCATCTATGTATATATCTGACTGTGCTCAGCTCACACATCTTATAATTGTGGGGGAGACTGGGGAGCACTGCAGTGCCAGTTATAGGTTATAGCAGGAGCCAGGAGTACATATTATTATTAAAATTAAACAGTGCACACTTGCTGCAGGAGTGCCACTGCCAGTGTGACTGACCAGTGACCTGACCACACTGACCACCAGTATAGTTAGTAGTATAGTATACTATATTGTGATTGCCTGAAAAAGTTAAACACTCGTATCTGACTGTGCTCAGCTCACACATCTTATAATTGTGGGGGAGACTGGGGAGCACTGCAGTGCCAGTTATAGGTTATAGCAGGAGCCAGGAGCACATATTATTATTAAAATTAAACAGTGCACACTTTTGCTGCAGGAGTGCCACTGCCAGTGTGACTGACCAGTGACCTGACCACACTGACCACCAGTATAGTTAGTAGTATAGTATACTATATTGTGATTGCCTGAAAAAGTTAAACACTCGTCGTGTGACTTCACTTGTGTGGTGTTTTTTTTTTAATTCTATAAAAAACTTATTCTGCTGACAGACAGTGTCCAGCAGGTCCGTCATTATATAATATATACCTGTCCGGCTGCAGTAGTGATATATATATATTTTTTATATCATTATTTATCATCCAGTCGCAGCAGACACAGTACGGTAGTTCACGGCTGTAGCTACTTCTGTGTCGGCACTCGGCAGTCCGTCCATAATTGTATACCACCTACCCGTGGTTTTTTTTTCTTTCTTCTTTATACATACATACTACTACTACATCTCTTTATCAACCAGTCTATATTAGCAGCAGACACAGTACAGTACGGTAGTCCACGGCTGTAGCTACCTCTGTGTCGGCACTGGGCAGTCCGTCCATAATTGTATACCACCTACCCGTGGTTTTTTTTTCTTTCTTCTTTATACATACATACATACTACTACTACTACTACATCTCTTTATCAACCAGTCTATATTAGCAGCAGACACAGTACAGTACGGTAGTCCACGGCTGTAGCTACCTCTGTGTCGGCACTGGGCAGTCCGTCCATAATTGTATACCACCTACCCGTGGGTTTTTTTTCTTTCTTCTTTATACATACATACTACTACTACTACATCTCTTTATCAACCAGTCTATATTAGCAGCAGACACAGTACAGTACGGTAGTCCACGGCTGTAGCTACCTCTGTGTCGGCACTGGGCAGTCCGTCCATAATTGTATACCACCTACCCGTGGTTTTTTTTTCTTTCTTCTTTATACATACATACTACTACTACATCGCTTTATCAACCAGTCTATATTAGCAGCAGACACAGTACAGTACGGTAGTCCACGGCTGTAGCTACCTCTGTGTCGGCACTCAGCAGTCCATCCATAATTGTATACTAGTATCCATCCATCTCCATTGTTTACCTGAGGTGCCTTTTAGTTGTGCCTATTAAAATATGGAGAACAAAAATGTTGAGGTTCCAAAATTAGGGAAAGATCAAGATCCACTTCCACCTCGTGCTGAAGCTGCTGCCACTAGTCATGGCCGAGACAATGAAATGCCAGCAACGTCGTCTGCCAAGGCCGATGCCCAATGTCATAGTACAGAGCATGTCAAATCCAAAACACCAAATATCAGTAAAAAAAGGACTCCAAAACCTAAAATAAAATTGTCGGAGGAGAAGCGTAAACTTGCCAATATGCCATTTACCACACGGAGTGGCAAGGAACGGCTGAGGCCCTGGCCTATGTTCATGGCTAGTGGTTCAGCTTCACATGAGGATGGAGGCACTCAGCCTCTCGCTAGAAAAATGAAAAGACTCAAGCTGGCAAAAGCAGTAGCACCGCAAAGAACTGTGCGTTCTTCGAAATCCCAAATCCACAAGGAGAGTCCAATTGTGTCGGTTGCGATGCCTGACCTTCCCAACACTGGACGTGAAGAGCATGCGCCTTCCACCATTTGCACGCCCCCTGCAAGTGCTGGAAGGAGCACCCGCAGTCCAGTTCCTGATAGTCAGATTGAAGATGTCAGTGTTGAAGTACACCAGGATGAGGAGGATATGGGTGTTGCTGGCGCTGGGGAGGAAATTGACCAGGAGGATTCTGATGGTGAGGTGGTTTGTTTAAGTCAGGCACCCGGGGAGACACCTGTTGTCCGTGGGAGGAATAGGGCCGTTGACATGCCTGGTGAAAATACCAAAAAAATCAGCTCTTCGGTGTGGAAGTATTTCACCAGAAATGCGGACAACAGGTGTCAAGCCGTGTGTTCCCTTTGTCAAGCTGTAATAAGTAGGGGTAAGGACGTTAACCACCTCGGAACATCCTCCCTTATACGTCACCTGCAGCGCATTCATAATAAGTCAGTGACAAGTTCAAAAACTTGGGCCGACAGCGGAAGCAGTCCACTGACCAGTAAATCCCTTCCTCTTGTAACCAAGCTCACGCAAACCACCCCACCAACTCCCTCAGTGTCAATTTCCTCCTTCCCCAGGAATGCCAATAGTCCTGCAGGCCATGTCACTGGCAATTCTGACGAGTCCTCTCCTGCCTGGGATTCCTCCGATGCATCCTTGCGTGTAACGCCTACTGCTGCTGGCGCTGCTGTTGTTGCTGCTGGGAGTCGATGGTCATCCCAGAGGGGAAGTCGTAAGCCCACTTGTACTACTTCCAGTAAGCAATTGACTGTCCAACAGTCCTTTGCGAGTAAGATGAAATATCACAGCAGTCATCCTGTTGCAAAGCGGATAACTGAGTCCTTGACAACTATGTTGGTGTTAGACGTGCGTCCGGTATCCGCCGTTAGTTCACAGGGAACTAGACAATTTATTGAGGCAGTGTGCCCCCGTTACCAAATACCATCTAGGTTCCACTTCTGTAGGCAGGCGATACCGAGAATGTACACGGACGTCAGAAAAAGACTCACCAGTGTCCTAAAAAATGCAGTTGTACCCAATGTCCACTTAACCACGGACATGTGGACAAGTGGAGCAGGGCAGGGTCAGGACTATATGACTGTGACAGCCCACTGGGTAGATGTATGGACTCCCGCCGCAAGAACAGCAGCGGCGGCACCAGTAGCAGCATCTCGCAAACGCCAACTCTTTCCTAGGCAGGCTACGCTTTGTATCACCGCTTTCCAGAATACGCACACAGCTGAAAACCTCTTACGGCAACTGAGGAAGATCATCGCAGAATGGCTTACCCCAATTGGACTCTCCTGTGGATTTGTGGCATCGGACAACGCCAGCAATATTGTGTGTGCATTAAATATGGGCAAATTCCAGCACGTCCCATGTTTTGCACATACTTTGAATTTGGTGGTGCAGAATTTTTTAAAAAACGACAGGGGCGTGCAAGAGATGCTGTCGGTGGCCAGAAGAATTGCGGGACACTTTCGGCGTACAGGCACCACGTACAGAAGACTGGAGCACCACCAAAAACTACTGAACCTGCCCTGCCATCATCTGAAGCAAGAAGTGGTAACGAGGTGGAATTCAACCCTCTATATGCTTCAGAGGTTGGAGGAGCAGCAAAAGGCCATTCAAGCCTATACAATTGAGCACGATATAGGAGGTGGAATGCACCTGTCTCAAGTGCAGTGGAGAATGATTTCAACGTTGTGCAAGGTTCTGATGCCCTTTGAACTTGCCACACGTGAAGTCAGTTCAGACACTGCCAGCCTGAGTCAGGTCATTCCCCTCATCAGGCTTTTGCAGAAGAAGCTGGAGACATTGAAGGAGGAGCTAACACGGAGCGATTCCGCTAGGCATGTGGGACTTGTGGATGGAGCCCTTAATTCGCTTAACAAGGATTCACGGGCGGTCAATCTGTTGAAATCAGAGCACTACATTTTGGCCACCGTGCTCGATCCTAGATTTAAAACCTACCTTGGATCTCTCTTTCCGGCAGACACAAGTCTGCTGGGGTTGAAAGACCTGCTGGTGAGAAAATTGTCAAGTCAAGCGGAACGCGACCTGTCAACATCTCCTCCTTCACATTCTCCCGCAACTGGGGGTGCGAGGAAAAGGCTCAGAATTCCGAGCCCACCCGCTGGCGGTGATGCAGGGCAGTCTGGAGCGACTGCTGATGCTGACATCTGGTCCGGACTGAAGGACCTGACAACGATTACGGACATGTCGTCTACTGTCACTGCATATGATTCTCTCAACATTGAAAGAATGGTGGAGGATTATATGAGTGACCGCATCCAAGTAGGCACGTCACACAGTCCGTACTTATACTGGCAGGAAAAAGAGGCAATTTGGAGGCCCTTGCACAAACTGGCTTTATTCTACATAAGTTGCCCTCCCACAAGTGTGTACTCCGAAAGAGTGTTTAGTGCCGCCGCTCACCTTGTCAGCAATCGGCGTACGAGGTTACATCCAGAAAATGTGGAGAAGATGATGTTCATTAAAATGAATTATAATCAATTCCTCCGCGGAGACATTGACCAGCAGCAATTGCCTCCACAAAGTACACAGGGAGCTGAGATGGTGGATTCCAGTGGGGACGAATTGATAATCTGTGAGGAGGGGGATGTACACGGTGATATATCGGAGGATGATGATGAGGTGGACATCTTGCCTCTGTAGAGCCAGTTTGTGCAAGGAGAGATTAATTGCTTCTTTTTTTGGGGGGGTCCAAACCAACCCGTCATATCAGTCACAGTCGTGTGGCAGACCCTGTCACTGAAATGATGGGTTGGTTAAAGTGTGCATGTCCTGTTTTGTTTATACAACATAAGGGTGGGTGGGAGGGCCCAAGGACAATTCCATCTTGCACCTCTTTTTTCTTTTATTTTTCTTTGCGTCATGTGCTGTTTGGGGAGGGTTTTTTGGAAGGGACATCCTGCGTGACACTGCAGTGCCACTCCTAAATGGGCCCGGTGTTTGTGTCGGCCACTAGGGTCGCTTATCGTACTCACACAGTCAGCTACCTCATTGCGCCTCTTTTTTTCTTTGCGTCATGTGCTGTTTGGGGAGGGTTTTTTGGAAGGGACATCCTGCGTGACACTGCAGTGCCACTCCTAAATGGGCCCGGTGTTTGTGTCGGCCACTACGGTCGCTAATCTTACTCACACAGCTACCTCATTGCGCCTCTTTTTTTCTTTGCGTCATGTGCTGTTTGGGGAGGGTTTTTTGGAAGGGACATCCTGCGTGACACTGCAGTGCCACTCCTAAATGGGCCCGGTGTTTGTGTCGGCCACTAGGGTCGCTTATCTTACTCACACAGTCAGCTACCTCATTGCGCCTCTTTTTTTCTTTGCGTCATGAGCTGTTTGGGGAGTGTTTTTTGGAAGGGCCATCCTGCGTGACACTGCAGTGCCACTCCTAGATGGGCCCGGTGTTTGTGTCGGCCACTAGGGTCGCTAATCTTACTCACACAGCTACCTCATTGCGCCTCTTTTTTTCTTTGCGTCATGTGCTGTTTGGGGAGGGTTTTTTGGAAGGGACATCCTGCGTGACACTGCAGTGCCACTCCTAAATGGGCCCGGTGTTTGTGTCGGCCACTAGGGTCGCTAATCTTACTCACACAGCTACCTCATTGCGCCTCTTTTTTTCTTTGCGTCATGTGCTGTTTGGGGAGGGTTTTTTGGAA